>NC_140376.1:7135000-7622500 GCF_054491055.1 Hypomesus nipponensis | reverse complement strand
GAGGGATGGATGGATGGAAAGAGGGAGCCAGGACTCCCCTCCCTGATCAGCACTTCTCAGAGCAGAGCTGAGTAGATGGAGAGATCAAGGAGAATCAGCCCTCCTCCTCTGCCAGGATCTATATAGCCTCTCTGTCTATACTGTCTCTATTTACACTATCTCTATCTACACCGTCTCTATCGATACTACCTCTCTATCCACACTACTTCTCTATCTATCACACTTACTCACTAGATGTTGTGCTGGCTGTATGAGGGAAGGGGCTATACTAGAGCATGGAAACCTGCAACAGACTTGTTCTGTGCATGAATGCAGGCAGGGTTAACAAAACACAGATAGAAGGAAAGTCATGTATATCCATATACAATAGAACAATGGCTAGTGAATGGGACAGTATTGCCGATGAAACTCTGTTTAAACAGAACTCCCTGGGAGGTGGACTCACACACACACACTCACACACACTCACTCTCTCACACACACACACTCTCTCTCTCTTTATCTCTCTCTCTTTATCTCTCTCTCTTTATCTCTCTCTCTTTATCTCTCTCTCTCTCTCTCTCTCTCTCTCTCTCTCTCTCTCTCACACACACACACACACACACTCACTCTCACACACACCCTTACACACCGAGGGACTGAGAGGAAATTCTTGTTTGTTTTCCTGTTTGCCTGTTTCTCATTGGACTGGTGGTTTGTTTATTGATTGTAAAGAGCATCTCATTCATCCTCCATTTCCTTACTCCAGTCACAGTCGGAAGGAACCGGAATCAAAAAGTTATTGAAGCTTGACGCTTAGGAGTATGCTTTAAACATGAAGATATTGTCTTTGGAAGATCAAACTCAAATACATGAACTATGTTTACCTCAGATTGGTCTTGTTTGGCTATTTGTTTCACTCTACTGTTTCCTGATATTGCTATGGAACCCTGATAAGGACGCAGTGGCTGGTTCTATGCTCCAACGTTTTCAGAATCTTAAAGTCTGATACGGTTAAGTTAACCTTTGGTTCTTCTCTCCTCTTCTCTCTCCCCTTCCCTCCCTATCACCTTGCTTCCTTTCCCTCTCTTCCCCCTCTCCACCCCACCCTGTCTACCCTCAACCCCACTCCCCTCCTTCTTCCATATCTCCCTGTCCATCTCCACCCCCCCTCCTCTCTCCCTCCCCATCTCCACCCCTCCCTCCTCTCTCCCTCCCTTCCTCCCTGTCCATCTCCACCCCTCCCTCCTCTCTCCCTCCCTTCCTCCCTGCCCATCTCCACCCCCTCCCTCCTCTCTCCCTCCCTTCCTCCCTGCCCATCTCCACCTCCTCTCTCCCTCCCTTCCTCCCTGCCCATCTCAACCCCTCCTCCCTCCCTGCCCCGTGCTCTCCCAGGCTGAAGGAGATGTAGCGGGTCTGAACCGCAGGATCCAGCTGGTGGAGGAGGAGCTGGATCGGGCCCAGGAGCGGCTCTCTACCGCGCTGCTGAAACTGGAGGAGGCTGAGAAGGCAGCGGACGAGAGCGAGAGGTCAGTGTTGGACAGCGAGCACCCGCTAGCACCCATGAGCGGACCAATGGAAGAGAGTGTGTGTGTGTCACTGTAACAGCTCCGTGTGTGTCCTGTCCCTTCAGAGGTATGAAGGTGATAGAGAACCGGGCCATGAAGGATGAGGAGAAGATGGAGATCCAGGAGATGCAGCTGAAGGAGGCGAAACACATCGCTGAGGAGGCCGACCGCAAGTATGAGGAGGTAACGACCAAACCAGGGCTACGGCTAAGGCCAGGACTGAGGCCATAGGGCTGAGGCCGTAGGGCTGTGGCCGTAGGGCTGAGGCTATTGGGCTGAGGCTGGAGCGGAGGGTGGTAGAGGTGAACCCTATTACAACCTGGGCCTGCCGTCTCCCAAAACCTCCAGAGTTGCACTACTGGCAACCAACCACCGTTGGCTGATTCAAACGAACCGCTCAAAGAACCGCTCCTCAGGTCACCACTCCTACGATGCAGACTCTGCCTGACCACAGGTCTGGATCCCTTAATAGAGCGAGGAGCACCGCCCTAAATATCGGTCTGAAAGCGATCCAACACAAGCAAAGCCAAACATCTGTGCCCTGCCCTTCCTCAGGTGGCCCGCAAGCTGGTGATCCTGGAGGGGGAGCTGGAGAGGGCAGAGGAGCGGGCTGAAGTCTCAGAACTGTAAGTGCTTCTTTTTCTCCTCCTCCCCCCCCTCCCATCCCTCCTTGTCCTTCTCTGTGTCTGGTACACACCATCACTACGGGGTTCCTCATGGACCACGTTTCTAAGAAGGGCAGAAGTTTAAGGTACACTGGAGTTTCATTCAACAGCCAAGAGTTTCATTCAAAAGCTTTCGCCATGTCTTGGTGTGTCTTCAGCTATAAGTCCAGCCAAGGGGTTGCGCAACTACCTGAGGTAAAAGCTAAGCGCTAAGCAATGCTGTCTTCCCCCCCCCCCACCTTCTCTGCAGGAAATGCAGTGACCTGGAGGAGGAGCTGAAGAATGTGACCAACAACCTAAAATCCCTGGAAGCTTCGTCTGAGAAGGTGTGTGTGTGTGTGTGTGAGCGTGGGGCTTTCCGGCAGCCTCTGTTTGCGTGTGAACAGTAAGAGTGTCCAAGCGCCTTTGTTTGCCGTCCTCGTCGTGTTGCGATTCGGTGCCACGACCCAAGGAGGGTATGAAGAAATACCTCTCCGTCTGTTGGCTAACTGCCCAGCTGGGGGTTTAGTTCCAGGAGTGACTGTGGTAGTAAAAAAATGTAATAGTTCTACCAGCACGGGCATGTCTCTCGTTTTATTTCTCTCATCTCTCTTTCACTCTCTGTATCTATCTCTACCCTCTTTTCTTGTCCCATGCACACACTACACACACACACACACACTCATTCTTGCCCATCAGTTCCCGACGCCAGTCTGTCAACGTGACACCACGCTCTCTGTCACTGTCTCCTGCCCCGATTCAATCGTGCCCCTCTCATGGTTGGCATCGCAGTAGCGTGCTGCTGCATGCCGGTCCCACTCGGATAGTCCAGGTAAAGGCTGCCATTTACCAGCGAGGAAGGCGGACAAGAAGGAGATTTACCACTTACCTACTTCCTGTCGTTTGTCATTGTAGTTGTCCGTATGTGTATTGGGGGCCAATGTGTGTGCTTTCCTGACATTGTTTGTCCTGGGTTTCTTTCAGTACTCAGAAAAAGAGGATAAGTATGAGGAGGAGATCAAGGTTCTCAGTGACAAGCTGAAGGAGGTGAGCGTCCTCCAATCTCCTCAGTCCGAATCTTCACTGGCTCCTGCCCTGTAACTTGGGGCCCAGTATGGTTTCCTGTTCTGTAATGCTCTGCCCTGACCTCCCTATCCCTCTCCCTGCCTGGACTTTATCACTGCCAGACCTGCCCTCTCTCTCTCTCTCTCTTTCTCTGTTTGTCTATATCTATATCTCCCCCCCTCTCTCTGCCCCATACTGTTTCCCCCTCTCTTCTTTTGTCTCCCATTTATTCTCTCTCAATCTCTCCTTTCTCGGTTGCAGGCGGAAACTCGTGCTGAGTTTGCAGAGAGGACTGTGGCCAAACTGGAGAAGTCCATCGACGACCTGGAAGGTATGAGAAAAGGGTGTCACACAATGCTCTGTGGAATATCACAAGCTGTCAGGGAAAGGCCGGAGGCACACACATACTATTTTCCGTGCAGAGAAAGAAAGTTGCAACGTTTTAGTGTATATAGAGACACGGAGCATTCAGGGGCGTCGTGTTTCAAGCGGCTGGAAATACTTTCTGTGGCCACACTGCCAAACGCATGGAAACTTCGGAGACAAGCTAATAAAATAATATACTGTCCGGGGTCCCGAGAGTAAAGAAATATGCTAGCTCCGGTCCGTGTGAGGAACCAACGTCCATGCCTGCTGAGGACACCTTTATGGTGACTACAGAACTGAGAACAGAGTGTGCTTCAATCCTAGCAGGTCAGCATGTTAGTGGTGCCGCCACACACGGCTTTGTAGAGGAAATTCAAAGTACAACGTTTCTCACAGAAGAACAGATATTTGACCCTAGGTGCTTCTCTGCTCTTTATGTTCTTTGGCTGTCGTCTCGGTTTTGTTGTCTCTTTCAAAAAGCTGGACTCGAGCTGCATATCTCTCACTGTTGGCTATATCTTCCTCCTGTATCAACACAGCTGACCTGTCTTCTCTCTTCCCTTCCCTCTCCCCGGCCTCTCGCCCGTCTTCCTCCTCCTCCTCTCCCTCCTGCTGCTGCTGCTTCGCTTGCCCCCCCCCCCCCCACCCTCCTGCCTTCTCTTCCTGGCGACCTTTGACCCTCAGATGAACTGTACGCTCAGAAGCTCAAGTACAAGGCCATCAGCGAGGAGCTGGACCATGCCCTTAACGACATGACCTCCCTGTAGACGCACGCCTCCTCTGTTCGCTCCTTTCCCCCCTCTACCCACTGTACGTCTCGCCCTCTCTCTCTCTCTCTCTCTCACCTGCTCTCTCTCTCTCTTTCATCTGCTCTCTCTCTCTTTCTCTCTCTCTTACCTTTTTACCTCTGTCTGATATTCTCTGTGCCTTTTCATCCGTTTCCCCTTTGCAAAAAAATTATAAAAAATGACAGAACACATTAAAAGTTCTTCCTTTCATATCCACATTGCAGCTCTTTTTTTCCCTCCTTGCGTTTAAGCGATGGTTATTTGCCAAATCTCTTGTGCTTTTGTATAATGCATCCTCATTGGATGGAATGAACCACATATAAGGTGAGAAGTTTGGCCTGGATTTGTGCAGGGTTAACCACTTGTTTTGAAATAACATCACCCAATGACTTACCTCTTGTGCTTGTGGGTTTGTGTTCCATCATGATGTCATATGACAGCTCATAGGATTGCACATATGGAGCTGTTTGTCTTTGGGACTGTTTAACAAAGGACTTTGAATTAGACAAATGTATTTCACACGTGTGATTGAAACGAATGTAACCGTCACCAGTTTATGCATGAAAATACTTTTGTTTTGGCCTTGGAATGGTTGTGTGGTTGGGGTTTGCATATGGAACAACTTATGTTCAATTGAGAAATTGTGCAAAACAGTTGGAGCATCAATTGCCTTGCATTCATTTCTGCAAGATCTATTGTTTAACCAAACACTAGCCCGTAAAAGGATTGTTTACTATCCTTAGTGCATGGTTTTCATCCATTTGACCAATTGAGTTACTATAACCAAGTAATTCTGTCCTTTCATTTTCTAGAAAAATTATCAAGTGCCAAGGAAGAGAACCTGGGAATGCACCAAGTCCTGGACCAGACACTGCAGGAGCTGAACAGCTTATAAAGAACACCAATGACACACAGGGGGAAGAACGTCTCTCAACATTCCATAAATATTCAATTTCATTCCACGTTCTGAGCTGTAAAAGCCTAATTCCACGCGAATGGCAATTAACTTAATACTTTTACCTATATGTATTTTTTTCTTTTAAGGCACCTCTTTTCTCTCTCTTTCCTCTTACGAGAACATGGCACGTGGTTCCTCCACCTCTCTCGGATCTCTTTTATATGCTTACGTATGTTTACAGCATGTTCCTAGCATGTTCCTGTCTGGAACGTTCCGTTGCCTTCAGAACATCTTTAGGGAGAATGGACTGTGCCCAAGTTTACATACTGTACACCTCTCTGAGCCATTAGTCTGTGTTTTATGTGTCGTCAAACTTGTAGCGTGGCTCCTGAGCACCACCTTGTGGTTGGCAGGTGAACAGTTCATGGGAAGTAAAAACCAGGTGAACCGTCACTTAAAGTCTGTTAAAGCCCCAAAGTGAGTCAGGCCTGCTTGTGTGTGTGTGTGTGTGTAAACATGGTCACCAAGACAACCTATGCCCCTAAATGTCAAACATGTCAACATGCTAATAGCAATATTCAAATATAAACCCAGATAAGAACCACTGGAGACTCAGTCAAGTTTGTGACAAACCATGGATACTTATTGTATATAGTAGAATGTTAGTTATGGTTGAAGATAAGCTGTGTTGCCCTAGTCTTACACCACTTTACAGGAGGACACTCCAAAAGCCAAGAATACACACACACTCACACACCAAAATGTCATGCCTTTACGTGAAGGTGACCAACGCTAATTGTTTTTTACTGACGGAAGTCAAAGTCTAGCATTCGAGTCAGTTCCATTGTTTTATTCCAGCTTTATTTCCAGCTTTCAATCTAATAAATTTTTACAAAATACAATTACAGAACAGTCTTTTGTGTGCAACGTTACTGATTTGTGACTGCTTCTTAAAAGAACACATTATATGAAAAGTGTGTAGAAGCGTTTTAAGATGTTGCACATGCCGATTAAAACCAGACTCTTTTCAATCTCAAGTTCAATTCTATTGATCTTGTTTGGTACTTATATTGGCTAAACAACCCTTATAGCTGGAACCCATCCAAGCTGCAGGAGAGAAACTCTGAAGCAGAGTTTCTCCCTGACATCACCTAAATGAGGGAAAGGTTAGATTCCTGGCCCTGAATCACCAGGCCGGCCCATCAATCTCCGGTCCTCACCGAGAACGTCTGAAGCTACTACCAGCTCTGGCGCATCAACGGGGCTTCTTCCTGAAGGAACAACCTGAGGAGAAAGTCAAGAAAAAACGAGAACACATTTATTTAGCATTCAGAGAACACACCGGAGAGCATGTAGCATTCATTTAGCATGTCGAAGAGCGAGGGCGTGGAGGTATCAATGACAAAAAGGAAAAGGACCAGCTGGCGCTGTGATAACACAGTTTACAGTTTATACCAGGGTGTGGTACTCACCCTCGGTGAGGCGGCATTTCCCCCCGCTGGGTTGGCACAGGACGATAGAGCACCCCCCGCAGGGCACAACACTCTGGGCATGGCTGAACACGGTGGTGATCTTGTAGCAGCCTGGGAAGCATGGAGGACGGTGTAGAACGGGAAGGGGGGGGGGGCAGAAAGAGGGCGCAGGACGATCACAATTAAGAGAAATCAGTTCTCATCGTGTTCTTTCATACTAGCGTCTTAGCGTGGCTCCTTTAAATGGTGACGGCTGGACAATAGAATGTTAAATGATACTATGTCTGCATATAACCGTCTACCCTCAACTACACCACAGGGGTCCACGCGCATCTGGACTTCACCTGAGTATATTTCTCACCAGTAAATATTGACAGGGAGATGGTAAATGATGCTCTGTATCAATATATCCATACAAGATTTGTCGTGGGTTAGTTGGTTTGCATTCTCACCTGGGCATTTGACATCCATGAAGAAGGAGTTGGGACTCTGAACCAACCTCTTCTTCTTGTGCCTTCGCCTCTCAGTCCCCAAATCAGGATGAATTAGGTCCTTAGCCAGCTACAGCGGGGGTCAATAATTCATTGGATCAAAACAAGTCTCTAATAGCACATTCTATCGGACCTAGTCCATTTGATGTGTGCTGTTTGATTTTTACTACATAATTTTATATATGGATCAATGATTCCCTCTACTGTCTGATAAGGGAACAGCAAAAGGCTGGGATAAGGGGCATGCCCGGACAAGTATCCGACGAACGATTATCAGCCTATATCCAAACGTTGTTCTTGTTGTATTTAATGAAGCAACCTGCAAAAACTCTCCGTGCCAGTGTGTGTTAGAGCATGAGTGTTTGTGTGTGTTGTTCAAAGTTGTCAAATAAAATATTTTAAAACAAATAACCAGAATCAACTTATAACTGTAATTTAGATAGCTGTAATAGCCTACATGTAAACTGTAATTTGTAATTAAATAAAGATAATAAATATATCTTATTATTACTTTTTAAATATCATTACCACTTACCGGCATTGTTTGTCTCCCAAAAATACGGTATTTGGCGATAAACTTCACTGTGTAAAGTAACTGCTCGTTAACTTTCACTTCCAGTTGCGGGTTCTGTCTCGGCGACTGCGTGCAAAGGGGCGAATGGAAGTAGAACATCAGCTGGGGTTGTTTTTTGTTGTTGATTGACAGCCGCCTAGACCAGCGTCAGTGCTGAGCTTCCGTTGTCACGACGACGGCAAAAGTTGACATTTTGCACATCCAATCACCGGTCCCACAAACTGACACCCGGTAACGCAGTGCTCTGCGGCTGCCGGGCGGGATATCCCATAGGGATATCCGCATAAGCTATTAGGTGCATTCGACTTCATGCACGACATGCAGCGCCGGCGCCGCCTACAGTCGGTTGCAGCTGGCTGACTTGAAGCAGTGAAGAAAAGGACAATGGCTGTGAAGAGAAAAGAGCTGGCGTTCGTAGTTCCAGGCTTAATACAAAGGTTTCCAGCCGTGAGGCTACAAACATGCGCGAAGATGACAAGACCCCATCAAACATATTCCAAGCACAAAGAGATCTTTGGGATGCTGACAAAGTTGGCGTCTCATCTAATGGTGATCCTGCTTTCTACTGTTGCTTCGCTTCAGCGCATAGACAACCCAGCAATGTGCATCAAAAGAGAACATCGTACAGTAGCATCATTTTCCAGCCGTGACAATGGGCCTGCTTACAATCTGTCATTTAGATGCTGGGAAAGTCAAAGATGTGGGTGATGTTGAGGTTGGAGTGGACACGATCAGTGGGTGTGTGAGAAAAAGATCAAATGTAAGAGTGTGTACAATCTCTCTCTCACACACACACACAGCAACCAAAACAAACAGTGTTAGCAACCACTTTTGATGAGCTTTTCTCGAACTTCAAGGCTCATTAAGGGTTCAGATTCTAGCAGTCCAACATCTTCTGGTAGACTGCATTCTCTAAAGAGGTTTTGTGTTTTCTTCCTATAACCTATGCTGGGTCAATTGAGTAGCGTGAAACTCCGGTCATGATCATTGAAATGAGCACGAGTTTCATTGCCTGGTGAATCTATTTGCATAGATACATTAGTTTTTCCGAATCGCTAAAACTCTAAACCCCATTTTCTGAATCAAATGTTTGGTGGCCTAAACCCATTTGTCGACACTTTTGGCAGATACAAAGGTAAATCTCCTGTATGCGGAGTGTTTTCAAGGCTGGATCCAGCACACCAGAGGGTTTTATCCTGTTCTTTGTTCTTTGTTCTTTGTTGACAGTACTACTGTGAGTTGTGATGGTTACGGTAATATTTTCTTTATTGCTAAATGCATTTACTGTGTATACATACATACATTTGTCTTACATTACATTTACATGTCATCTATGAAAATGTATCAAATGCTGAACTTTGTGAGGTAGGCTCTATAAGCGCTTGCGCACACACACACAAGCAATTTGATGTGACATGTTTAACAATGGGTGGGACACCTTTTGATCTGTTTTTTTTTCACACAGTCAACACTTAGGTCCTGCCTCTCTTCTGCTCTGGCTGAGGGTTAGGTTTTGTCATAGACACAGTCCTCTCTCCTCAAGGCTGAACGTTTGAGCTCACTGCTGGCAGAGATCAGACTGTGGACACTGACTTGCCAGCAGAAGTGGGTGGGCAGCTGGTGGAACTCGTGCTCCATCTGCTGAAGTTCTGACTGCGCTGCCTCATGGCATCCGTCTACCCTTACAGACCCACCTAGCGCCACACTGTCAAGAGGCTTCTGGGTCGCTGGATGGGTCTGACTGCCAAAAAACATACAAATAAAATGCAATGTATAAAAACAAAGTGTGGAATGATTAAAAATATATATATATATATATAAATATTAGTGCTGTCAAATGATTAAAATATTTAATCGCGATTAATCGCATTAATGTCATAGTTAACTCGCGATTAATCACAATTAATCGCACATTTTTATCTATTCTAAATGTCCCTGATTTCTTTTTGTCCCAATCTTTTTTCAAATTTTAATGCTCTTATCAACATAGAAAAGTGGTTCGGATTGCTTTGTGCAAAATTTTTATTTATTTAAAACAACATTGCAATCGCCTGGCTTTGACGAGGGGGCAGAGAATTCGCATCAGCTGTGTGCTTGGCCATCAAGTGGTATTTCAGACTGGACGTGCTGCGATGATAGCTCAGTTTACAACGACAAAACACACAGATCACTGGTCTTGTCAATAGAACCATTTGGCAACTTCTTAAAAGCAAACTTTCCATTCAGAATCTTATTGGCATCCATTTCGGCATCTCGCGCTCGTCATCCACTCAAAACGTAACGTTAGCCTACTACCAGAGAATGTCTAATATCCGTAAACGGGCTCTGCTACTACTCTTTAGCCAGCTCGCAAGCCAAACGAGTGTTTGGCGTGCCTGTTGTTTTGTTTCCGGTCTAGCTAGATCCGGTGTGGTGTTGTAGTTTTTCTAACGTCGGTAGTTGTTGCAACAGCACGTGAAAAAAACTACAAAGTTTGCTAGGCCAAAAAGAGCGTTAATCACGCGATAAAATAATTGACGCCGTTAATTTGGGTTTGCGTTAACGCCGTTAATAACGCGTTAAACTGACAGCACTAATAAATATAAATAATCCATTCAATATTTGACTTGAAAACTATTCAAGTTGGGTGCTGCTGATTATAAAATGTGCTGATTGTTCTGCAATATACATTTGTGAATCATATCCAATCAAATACAGTGCTGGTGACTTATGGCTCATAATGTTTGTCATGAGTCTCATTTGATATTGCACAATTTGACAAACTGTGAAAACATAATTTAGATATGTTACAGTATTAAAAAATCACATTACCTGACGGCTGTGAGTGAGGTCAGAGAACTGCTTCAAACCGATACACCTCATACTATTCCACCAGTGTTCAACTGTATAGAAATAGGATTTCCCAGAGGAATTCCCACATCCATTCCTAATTGGAAAGCAGGTCTTCTTGGCATTTCATTAAAGAAGGCAGGTTAGTATGCAATCGAGCTAAGCTGGCTCAGGCTCCAGCCCCCACATAAAAGTCAAGGGTAGCAAAGAGCTACGAGGCAAATCATTTTCTGCTCCCACTGTGGAGTCAGGCTTTGGGTCTCTTACTCTCATGTGTGCTCTCTCGTTTTTTCTCCCTCCCTTTCTTTCAGACGTGTAAACAGGGATGCCACCGACACCGACACCGACAGATCAGTGCCATTGATACACAACTGATGTACAACTGTGTCCCGTCTCCTGAACGATTTACAATCTGGAGGTCTTGATGATGGTGGGTTGGGGATCCGTGGTGTGTTTGGGATACAAATCAGGCGCGTGGCAACAAGACACCGTGTGAGAGTGTGTTCAACATGGCGGGGATATCCCAAGGTGCACTACAATGACAGACAGTGGCCGCTTTCTGGGCAAAATGTTGGTTCATGAGTGGCTAATCCAAGCACAACAGTGGCCTGTCGGTGTGTGAGCGCAACCCTCTCCTGACCCGGAGATGTTGTGTTTACCAGATAGGCCCCACTAACACCTCCAGCCTCAGAACACAGTCATCATGACGTATACTCCCCCAGGTTGAAAGCCTATTGGCTCGTCGGTTTAACCTTGTTTAGAGTTGGAACGGGGATGAATATTGTTATGTTTCCACACTTAACAAATGAATAAATCATGCAGGAGAATATAGTTTATGAACTCTTTACTGATACTTTTGTTATAGACAGGATCACTCACAAGCATCACTGAAAACGGTATAGCGGCTCCCGGACGCCCGCAAATGCTATACAATCTCCCGTAATTCAGGGATTTTGTATTTAGAGTGACGGCGGTGGACAGCTCCCACAAACAGCTTCTTAAGAAGCTTCTTTGGCGGGATCTTAAGAAGGCAGTTAAGAACGCGGCTGGAACACCCCTATCCTAACTCTATGCCCCTATCTTAGCGCTCCTTCTTAGCCGAACCCTTCTTAAGAGCCTTCTTAAGTCCTTAAGAACGATCGAATCTGGGAAACGCGGCCAATGTATGTTTTGTATAGCAAAACAGAGAGTGCGGCTGGTTTGTTATGTGTGGAAACTGCAAGTGCAGCTCGGATCTAAGACGGATTCGAGACCGCAGATAGGGTGCGGCTTGTCTGGGTTGTTATAGCCTATGTGTGGAAACTGCAAGTGCAGCTCGGATTTAAGACAGATTCTAGAGACCGCAGATAAAGTGCGGCTTGTCTGGGTTGTCATGCATTGAAAGCACATCAATTCCAGTTATCTGGCATCAGTGTTGGCTACAGATCTAAGAAGAGCTGATTTGTTGATATCCAAAGAAGTTCCAACACTTCTTTGCTCAACGTTATGCAGACTCGAGGTCAGTGTGGATACCTCCACACAAAAACATGAATTATGTATTTATTATCAGCCTTTATGTTTATGACTGTGGAGTTTTTCGCCTTGCTGTCAGCCTTGCTGTCAGCTTCGTAACTCTCAGCTCCTCCTCCTGTTTTCTATTGGTCCACACATGGACACAGGAAGGAATTGGAACAAGAAACTAGCATTTGCACGAAAACGAAAGTAAAAATTGATGCCAGTCTACGTCGAATCGAATAGCATACATAAAAAGTAAAATAGAAAAAATAAAAATAATCCATATGGGAAGTTCAGTATAAAATGAAGAATCAGAGGTGAGTAGTTCTACATTAGTTCTGACTGTTCCTGAGTCCAGGAATAGTCAGTCGCAAATTAATTGTTCTGTAGCTTATGTGTGTTAAGTAAACAGTGTTCAATTGTTTGTGTAACGATTGTCAAAGTCCTTAAAGTAATCTTGGACTCATGATGTTTGTTCATAGATCGGTACTGTCTCTGGAATGAGTTTCTCTGGAGAGAGAAAGGACAACACTGCCTCTGAAATGAGTCTATCTGGACCAAGAGAAAAGAGAGGCACTGCCTCAAAAAAACGTTTATCTGGGGAAACTGAGAACACAGCCAAAAGGTACAGAAAAATGATCAAGTTAATGTGTGTGGGTGTTTATCCATCTGGATACTTGTCAATATGATCTTATCAGTTGCATTTTTATGCAACCCCGGGTATGTTTGTGTAAAGTTTGTCATGGAGTAGGAATCATTGATTGATTGGGAAATACACCTGTCGCTCATAAACGTAAAAATATTTACAATGTTTCTATAATCAGCAGTCCCTTTATTGATCACCACATGAATTTCCCCTTGTGTGATAATAAAGTTGACCTTGGCTTTCATTGCATAATATTAATATTTAAATTAGGCCTACTTAGTTATGTTTTTACAGTGATATATTGGGAGGATTGGGGGGGTCTTTGTTGGTATGTATAGTGGTTAGTATATCGATATTAGGACATCAATAACTTTAAATATAGGGCATAATAATCATGTATGTTCCATCTGCAATTTCTAAAATAATGGCCTGTTATAGTGTGAAAACAAGAAAGGGATTACATGTTTTGTCTTCTGTTTTCCTATTTTCATCCATTCAGGCTGGATGACTGTAACCTCTCAGAACGGTGCTGTGAAGCGCTAGCCTCAATGCTCCCCTTCTCAGATCTTAGAGAAATGGACTTGAGTAACAAAAACTTGGGGGATTCAGGCATGAAGCTGCTGTGTGCTGGATTGGGGAGTCCACACTGCAAACTGGAGACACTGAGGTCTGTAAACACAGCATATACTAACTCACATAAAAGGTACGCAGTCCTACTTTTAACACTATTGAGTGGTCATTGTATGTTAGCAGAATCATTGTATGTTGGAATCTGAAGAGGGAATTAATTGCAAAAAACTGGAACATGCACTTGCATTCTCTACTCTTAGGTGGAGTCAGTCTGTTTAACATCATCATTACCTCCACTCAGGGTAGGCAGTCATTCTTCAATAATACTACCAGAGGTTTTGTAAATCTTCTTGAACTCGTCATCGTTACAGGCTGTCAGGCTGTCTGGTCACAGAGGAAGGCTGTGGTTCTCTGGCCTCACCTCTGGGATCATATCACTCCGCCCTGAGGGAACTGGACCTGAGTAACAACAAACTGGGGGATTATGGCATGCTGCTGCTCTCTGCTGGACTGGGGAGTCCTCACTGCAAACTGGAGACACTGAGGTCTGTAAACACACCACATATTAAGTCACATAAAAGGTACCCAGTCCTACTTTTAACTAGGGATGCACCAAATCCAGATTTTTGGGGTTCGGCCGAATACCGAATCCACTGGTTAAGATTCGGCCGAAACTGAATACCGAATCCTACTCCCATCCTCAGTCCATGAACACAGTAAACATATTAATGAAGGAAACAACGTCCACGGCAGTGTTTTTTTGTTGTCTTTTTTTTTTCTGTAAAAATGAATAGGCAACATTATGCCAGGAAGACAAGTGGGGAAAACGATTTTGACAATTACCATATGCCTATATTTACCCTATCTTAAGATCCAATCAATATCCAAAATATTAACCTTTTCGATTTCTTGAATTTCTTTTGGATGTTTTTTACGCAAATGTTTTAACAGCGGAGATGTTGTGGATTGTTTAGGGTCCTTGCCACCACGAGACAAATCGGTATTGCATATTGAACATGTAGCTTGACTTGAATCGCCTTCTTTTTACTGAAAGTACTGTCAAACAACAATTTTCCGGTTCACAAGTTCCATTTTCACTTTATCTCAGCTTACTGCATTGAACGGTCCACCTACGTAAACACCTTCCCGTAATCAATGGCGGCATCATTATGTCGATCAGCGTAGCGCGCGTAGTGCAAGCGTAGGGTTCGGGTTCAGTAGAAAACAATTCTAAGGTTCGGCCGAAACTGAACCCCGTCAATAAGCCCAATATTCGGCCGAATCCGAAACCGAATCCTGGATTTGGTGCATCCCTACTTTTAACACTATTGAGTGGTCATTGTATTTTAGCAGAATCTGAAGAGGGAATTAATTGCAAAGAACTGGAACATGCACTTGCATTCTCTACTCTTAGGTGGAGTCAGTCTGTTTAACATCATCATTACTTCCACTCAGGGTAGGCAGTCATTCTTCAATAAAACTACCAGAGGTTTTGTCAATCTTCTTGAATTTGTCATTGTTACAGGCTGTCAGGCTGTCTGGTCACAGAGGAAGGCTGTGGTTCTCTGGCCTCACCTTTGAGATCATATCCCTCCCCCCTAAGAGAACTGGACCTGAGTAACAACAACCTGGGGGATTTAGGCATGCTGTTGCTGTCTGGTGGACTGGGGAGTCCTCACTGCAAACTGGAGACACTGAGGTCTGTAAACACACCATATACTAACTCACATAAAAGGTACACGGTCCTACTTTTAACTAGGGATGCACCAAATCCAGATTTTTGGGGTTCGGCCGAATACAGAATCCACTGGTTAAGATTCGGCCGAAATTGAATACCGAATCCTACTCCCATCCTCAGTCCATGAACACAGTAAACATATTAATGAAGGAAACAACGTCCACAGCAGTGTTTTTGTTTTGCTTTTACTGTAAAAAGAGAATAGGCAACATTATGCCAGAAGACAAGTGGGGAAAACGATTTTGACAATTACCATATGCCTATGTTTACCCTATCTCAAGATCCAATCAATATCCAAAATATTAACCTTTTTGATTTCTTGAATTTCTTTCGGAGGTTTCATACGCAAATGTTTTAACAGCGGAGGTGTTGTGTATTGTTACGGGTCCTTGCCACCACGAGACAAATCGGTATTGCATATTGAACATTTAGCTCGACTTGAATTGCTTTCTTTTGACTGAAAGTACTGCCAAACCAAACTTTTTCTGCTCACGAGTTCCATTTTCACTTTATCTCAGCCTACTGCATTGAACGGTCGACCTACGTAAACACCTTCCCGTAATCAATGGCGGCATCATTATGTCGACCAGCGTAGGGTTTGGGTTCGGTGGAAAACAATTTGAAGGTTAGGCCGAAACCGAAACCTGTCAAAAAGCCCAATATTCGTCCGAATCCGAAACCAAATCCTTGATTCGGTACATCCCTACTTTTAACACTATTGAGTGGTCATTGTATTTTAGCCGAATCTGAAGAGGAAATTAATTGCAAATAACTGGAACATGCACTTGCATTCTCTACTCTTAGGTGGAGTCAGTCTGTTTAACATCATCATTACCTCCACTCAGGGTAGCCAGTCATTCTTCAATAAAACTACCAGAGGTTTTGTAAATCTTCTTGAATTTGTCATTGTTACAGGCTGTCAGGCTGTCTGGTCACAGAGGAAGGCTGTGGTTCTCTGGCCTCACCTCTGAGATCTTATCACTCCCCGCTGAGAGAACTGGACCTGAGTAACAACAACCTGGGGGATTATGGCATGAATCTGCTGACTGCTGGATTTGGGAGTCCTCACTGCAAACTGAAGACACTGAGGTCTGTAAACACAACATATGCGAACTCACATAAAAGAAACACAGTTCTACTTTTAACACTCTTAAGTGGTCATTGTATGTTAGCAGAATCTGAAGAGGAAATTAATTGCAAAGAACTGGAACATGCACTTGCATTCTCTACTCTTACATGGAGTCAGTCTGTTTAACATCATCATTACTTCCACTCAGGGTAGGCAGTCATTCTTCAATCATACTACCAGAGGTTTTGTAAATCCTCTTGAATTTGTCATTGTTACAGGCTGTCAGGCTGTCTGGTCACAGAGGAAGGCTGTGCTTCTCTGGCCTCAGCTCTGAGATCCAACCCTTCCCTCCTGAGGAAACTGGACCTGAGCTCCAATCATCCAGGTAACTCAGGTGTGAAGCTGCTCTCTGCTGGACTGGAGGATCCACACTGCAGTCTGGAGACACTCACGTAAGGGGAGATCACGTCAAAAACATGTTGCAATGACTAATGCCTTAATGATGGCGTGTTTATTACAGTCCTATGATGCCCATAGATTAAATGATTTCATTTTACTGTAAAATCTTCAGATTTATTGATTACTATAAGGATGTGAAGTTTATTTCAGATAATATGTCAAAAAGTGCTTGAGAACATTACCAACCCTGTCTTTAAATCTAAACACATTACAGCAACTGATGTGCTGGATGCCTGTGTGGTATTAGATCCGTTCCATTGTTCCTCTGCTTATCTCTACAGTTTAGATCCCAATGGAGAGTGCTGGATCAGACCTGGGCTTCAGAAATGTGAGTACTAACTTAGAAGAATAAAGCTTTTACTTCTCTTATGCTGTCCTGGATGGAAATATACTGTATGTTGAATGAAAGAACACCTTTAGAGACATGACTTTTAACACCAGATTTATTTCCTTCCAAGGAGAAGGGTGAGAGAGAGGGAGAGAGGGAAGTCGTGGAGAGAGGAGTGATGTGTGAGAGAGAGTAGGTGTTGGAGAATAGATGAGTGAGACGTCTTTTAAGTGGCAAGAAGAGGTTGGGAGAGATGATGAAATTGAGAGAATTGAAAAAGGGAAACATTCTGTTGTGAATGATGATTATTAATTCACTCTTGTTCTCTCCCATCAGATGTATGTGAGCTCACTTTGAACCTGAAGACTATACATAGAGCCCTCATCTGTCTGAGGACAACAGGACTGTGACATTTGGGAGTAGGAAGCGGAAGGTTTCTTTTTTCCCTGAAAGATTTGACTACTGGACACAGGTGCTTTGTAGCGAGAGTCTGCATGGGCGCCATTACTGGGAGGCAGAGTGGACAGGAGGATCGGTCTGCATAGCAGTTGCATATGACGAAATCAGCAGGAAAGGAAATCATAACGGCTCTCGGCTTGGATACAATGAAAAGTCTTGGTGTTTGGTCTGTGATTATTCTGAATACGAAGCCCGGCACAATAAGAGCTGTACCACAATTAATTCCCCCAACTCCAACAGAGTTAGAGTGTATCTGGACTGGCCAGCCGGCACTTTGTCCTTCTACAGTGTCTCTGATAAAACACTGACACACCTGCACACGTTCCACACCACGTTCACTGAGCCCCTCTATCCAGGGTTCCATGTTTGGAAGTATGACTCCTCAGTGTCCCTGTGTCACGTAGAATAGCCTACGTGACAGCTCCAGCAAGGTCACCTGGTAGCCTGCCAGAGTCACCTCTGAGACACAAGGAGAGGCCATCTCTGCCTCAGAGAAAGCAGCAGAGGCTGTCACCTCTGCCTCAGAGACAGCAGCAGAGACTGTCACCTCTGCCTCAGAGACAGCAGCAGAGGCTGTCACCTCTGCCTCAGAGACAGCAGCAGAGACTGTCACCTCTGCCTCAGAGACAGCAGCAGAGGCTGTCACCTCTGCCTCAAAGACAGCAGCAGAGGCTGTCACCTCTTATTTTTTTACTGTATATGTTTGCCTTCCACCATACAGCTCTTTTCTCAACCCAATTGAAGAACTTTTCTCTGTGTGGCAGTGAAAGGTCTATGACCGAAACCCACATACCAGGGTAAATCTCCTACAGTCAATGGAATTGGACTGTGGTGACATAGGTGTGGAGGGTTTTCAAGGCTGCATCCAGCACACCAGAGGGTTTTAGCCCGTTTTTCTTTGTTCTTTATTGACAGTAGTAAGTTGTGATGGTTACTGTAATATTTTCAAATCAAATCGAATGTACAATATTTGTATAGCACCTTTTTATTAAAAGCAATGTCACAGAGGGCTTCACATACGCTGATAGAACTGCCCCTCAGCCCCCAAGGAAGACGGAAAAACTCCCAGAAATACTCTAGAGGAAAAAAAATTGATGAAACCTTGGGAGGAGCAATCCAGTGAGTGACGGTTGGCAAAAGAGAAGTGCAGAACACTGCACTTCTGGCTGAACATAGTCATACATCAGGAAAGTGTCAATGGGTGTTGAAACACCAAAATCCAGTGTTTCAAAATCCAAAATCCATTATTGCTAGGTAAATGCATTTACAATGTATACATAAACAAATTTGTCTTTACATGTAACTACATGGCCTGGATGCTGTGTTCTCCATTTTTTTGTGTTGTGTCTAATGATTGCTCCATGTTTTATTGATTCGCGGTGTTTATGATCTGAACGCATTGTTTGATTTTGAGCACAAGTCCAAAAGTTTAGGGGCGAGTGTTTGATTTTGCCAGAAGAGTCAGAGGTTTTGGAAATTGAGTTTGAATATTTGGTTTTGTGTTTACAGTTTTGAGAAAATGGTTGACTGTTTGAAATGTGTTTTAGCAATCGTGAAAAACTGTAATGAAGCAAAGTGCAAAAAATCTCCGTGCCAGTGTGTACTAGAGCATGAGTGTTTGTGTGTGTTGTTCAAAGTTGTCAAATAAAATATTTAAAACAAATGACCAGAATCAACTGTAATTTAGATAGCTGTAATAGAGGGTTTTCACGGACGTCACATTCTGGGCAGTAACCTGGATGCCCGGCCATCTTGGAGGCAATCGATGTAAACATCTCAACGGAGTACAACGAAAAAAACGTAAATTCTTACTCTTTGGTACAACTGTAGCCATGTCTAACGACCGAAAAGGTCACCAAAACGTGTCCAAGATAATAACATGTAGGCTTATCTTATGAAACTAACTCAGATAGTGTACAGTGTACATAGCAAACTGGGGATCTTTGAAATGAAAAGAAAAACACGATTGAGTGTCACTTGGCTACACCTTGAGTATTGCAATGATATCATACAGGACTTGGTACTGCATCTCCCTCACCCATCCACACACCATCTGATTGTAGGCCTCCAAACCTTTGTAAGCTTTAAGGTCTTCCGCTGTATATGGGCTCGGCGAGAAAACCAGGTAGTTCACAATATCTGGATATCCGACTGAAGGCAGGGTCGTCACAGATCCAAGAAGAGGGAGCTAACTCACTGGTAGGGATCTGCACCGCCAATAAATCCAATTTTCTCAACATATCGACAGTTTTCTTGCGACCTTTTCGGTCGTTTACACATGGCTACAGTTGTACCAAAGAGTGTAGAATTTACGTTATTTTCGTTGTACTCCGTTGAGTTGTTTACATCGAGTGCCTCCAAGATGGCAGCGCATCCGGGTTACTGCCCAGAATGTGACGTCCGTGAAAACCCTCTATGAGGCTAGATGTAAACTGTAATTTGTAATAAAATAAATAAAATAAAGACATCTTAGTATTACGTTTTAAATATCATTACCACTTACCGGAATTGTTTGTCTCCCAAAAATGCGGGATTTGGCTATAAACTTGACTGTACACTGTAGCCTACAGTATCTGCTCGTTCGCTTTCAGTTCCAGTTGTGTTGTCTGTCTCGACTACGGCGTGCAAAGGGGCGGATGGAAGTAGAACATCAGCTGGGGTTTTTTTGTTGATTGACAGCTGCCTAGACAAGCGTCAGTACTGAACTTCCGTTGTCACGACGACGGTGAAAGTTGACATTTTGAACATCCAATCACCGGTCCCATAAACTGACACGTGGTGACGCTCTTTGGTGCTTTGCGGCTGCCGGGCGGGATATCCGCATTAGCTAATAACATGGCGAAGACTTACGACTACTTGTTTAAACTACTCCTGATCGGAGATTCAGGCGTCGGGAAGACATGTGTCTTATTCAGATTTTCAGAAGATGCCTTCAATTCAACGTTTATCTCTACTATAGGTATGTTGTGTGTGAATTGTGTATGTTGTTCGGGCTACAAAGTATGCCTTAGTATAATGGGTAGCTAGCTAGGTCGCTAGCAATTCGCAGTGCATCGCCCATCCTGTCATGCTAGTCAGTTAGCTTCCAGCCACCCAGCCTTAGTTTGGTTAGCATTCTGATCTGTCTGGCTCCAGACTTGAAGCAGCCTAACCGGCTTTTCTCCCTGCATCACACACGGTGTGAAGTTTTCGAGAACTTCACAGACTATAAAAACATCCAGAGCATCGGCAGCTAGCCGGATGTTGGTGTAATCTGTGTAGCTAGCCAACTTGTCCAATTACAACTTAACGTTGGTAATTGGACACGGTGTGACATACTTAGTCTCTCAACTAAAAAAGTGTTCTTGTTTCACAGGAATCGACTTCAAAATTAGAACGATAGAGCTAGATGGAAAGAAGATCAAGCTACAGATATGGTAAGGAAGCCTACCACTGTTGATCCATCCATCCACGCATCCGTTCATCAACTTTTTTCCCCCCTATCAATCATAATTAGTTGTGAATGAGCATGACAGACTGTCACTAAGATTAATGATGTTGTTTCTATGCAGGGACACAGCTGGTCAGGAGCGGTTCCGAACAATAACAACAGCCTACTATAGGGGAGCCATGGTCAGTCGCACACTATTTCCTTCATTTACACAGACTTGACAATTAGGAACTAAACTTTATGTACAATGATGGCCGTACGGGAAAAGGTCAACCGCCACTGTGTTGACATGTGAACGGGGTCCCTACCCACATTAATCTTGAATGACTCAGCCAAGCCTCTGTAACACCTTCATAAGGCCCTTTGTCTCCTACCAGATGGTGTTCAGATGTCTTGCTGTGGGCGGGTCGGAGCGTAATACATGAGAGATTTGTTAGGCATTCAAGTCATTATTTGTTTGAATTGAGTTTGTGAGAACTGGGCATCAGTGCATCCTTAAACGAGGCCGTTAACCCCAACATACCTCCATAGTCCTAACCCTTCCCTGTATTGTTGTAATGAGGGCAACAATGGAGGCCAAGTAATGTGTCAAGGAATGCACAGAGGCTGAACAGCCCTGTGTTAGATTACCAGGGCATCTTTGTTTGTTTAGCAGGCAAGGGTCACAGTTTTTTTTCCTGCTGTTAAAGTTGTTCCATGTTCAAAATGTAACCACGTACTCTGGGAATGATAAAACACTGTCCTTACAGCAGCCACTGTTGACGTCCCCTGAAAACTATGACAAGAACCACTAAGTTTTCTGGTTGGTGTGTGTGTGTGTGTGGCGAGCGTGCGTGTTTTCACATTCCTTGATATACCTGCGTTGGTCAGTATGATATGTTACGAGCCTGATCTGTGGATCTGGAGGTTCCCCTTGCCAGCATACTGTTAGATAAGTTCACCACCAGCACAGCTCCACCATTAGACCTTTACGATTCCTACCAGACACGGTTCTCGGCAACATCCTTTATCTTCGATGATGGTGTCTCGTGATTGGTCACTTCTGTGTCGTTGTTTCCCCCCCCCCCCCGCCTCCCCAGGGCATCATGTTAGTGTACGACATCACCAACGAGAAGTCGTTCGACAACATCAAGAACTGGATCAGGAACATCGAGGAGGTGGGTGACGGGGAAGCACGCGCACGCCGTACGTGCGCGCGCGTCCCTCACAGCGTCTACGGCGTTATGTACCGCAGCATCGGGGCCGTTGTGTGGGTTTTGAGCCGTGTGTCCCTCTGTGCAGCACGCCTCGGCCGACGTGGAGAAGATGGTGCTGGGCAACAAGTGCGACGTCAACGACAAACGCCAGGTGTCCAAAGACAGGGGCGAGAAGGTGGGCCGCCGTTTCCGTCGTTCGCGCCGGTTGTGGAACCGCTAGCGACCTGGCTGCCCTTGCCGAGGCACACTTTGTAGCGCCGAACGACTTCACACACAACATATGTATATACTAGGGAAAAACATGGACATCTGAAAATCGGAGTAAGACACAGGTCTTCGCGGGTTTCAGTACTGTGATACAGTTGAATTGCTTCCTGTTTGGCCGTGTTCTTATCACTTTCTTATCTCCGGCTGTCAGCTGGCGTTGGAGTACGGCATCAAATTCATGGAGACCAGTGCAAAGGCCAACATCAACGTGGAGAATGTGAGTTAGCTATCCCTTTTATACCAGGCCACTGTTGTTCCCGATACCTGTTTGACAGAGGGAGGGGACGTCTGACCCTAATCTGAGCTGGGCTCAGGTACAACAGCGGGAGGCTGGTTTGCCAGGTTGACTCTTGAAACAAGGCAAAGTAGAATCGCCAGTAATTCCGTGATAGGAAAAGTTCCGGAACCCAGTAATCACAATGTAGACTTCACTTTGGCTCTCTCAGAAAATATGACTTCTTGTCACGCACAGGCCTTCTTGACGCTTGCCAGAGACATCAAAGCCAAAATGGACAAGAAACTGGTGAGCACGATGAGCTACGCCTATAACTATAAAATCATTTTGTGTGTGTTACTATAAAAGGACTAGGGATTACACAAAATGAATTCCGAATGTATTGTGTTACATACTTATTTTGTCTGTGTCTCTCTCTCTCCCCCTAACAGGAGGGGAACAGCCCCCAGGGCAGTAGTCAGGGGGTGAAGATCACAGAACAGCCCAAGAAGAGCAGTTTCTTCCGCTGCTCCCTGCTGTGAGGTCTGCTCCTCCCCCTCCGCCTTAACTTGTCCCTTATTGGACAGAACTGGACTGGGCGTGCTCAGAGCTCTCCTCCTTTCTCCCCTCCCTCCCTCCTCCCTCTTTCACCCTGCCTTAGTTGATCCCACTCTCCCATGCCTTAGGAGGCAGGCGGTTGGTTCCTGTGCCTCACCATGGTGCCAAGGTCATGAGGGTGTTGGTGCTCTAATTGGTTTATTATCAGGTTAACAATCATCGGAATCAGTCAGGTGATTAAGTGGTCTAAGGAGGACCTGGTACATCCTGTTTCATCACGTTGTCCAGACCTCAGACCAGGTTGAACCCTGAAGGTCCCACCAAGGCGGTCCTCCTCCCACTGTCCCCCCCCCCTCTCACTCTGTCTTTCTGTCTGTCTCTCCTTCTCTCTCTCTCTGTCTCTCTCTCTATGTCTCTCGCCTTAGTTTGTTTTGTTATTGGTACTCAACTGCTTGTCAGTTCGGAGTCGCACTCATGCCAAGTGAACTTCTACTGTGAAGTCTGTACCTTCCGGCATTTTCCCCCTCCCACGCCAGGTTGAGTTCCAATTGTTCAGAGTTCCACTTATGTTCAATTGAAAATGTGTTTCCTTGGTGAACATCCTTACTTCAACATCTTGGATTAAAGCAGTTTTTCAAGAAACGGTTGCCAGTACGGGTTGAAGTTTTCCAAATCAAAGCCACTTTACACCTCCCTTGTTTGATGTTCTCGTTGCTGTGTCTTTTGAGATTGTGTGATGCAGTTCAGCGAGGCTAACCCCTGTTGTTGTTTAGAATATAAATATGGATGGCCAGCGTTATTACATATTTCCTCATGGGTTTTCCGTTTCATCTGATACAAAAACATTTTTGGGGGAGGGTTTCAATACACAGTGACATTCCATTTTGATAGTTTCATCTTTTATCCTTGTATGTGTTGCATTGTAGCTCTGAGGTCTGTAGGTTTTACACACCAGTATTATTGTCTTCAATAGGCCTTATTACCAACAGCATTCTACTGTTGTGCACTTGATTAAGCTGGTCAGGGTTTTGAGCTGTAAGTTACAATACAAGCACCAGGGGGCAACCGCATATGTCCAAGACCGGGAAGACGATTTTGAATAGGAGATCAGCTTACCAGATATAAGTATTACTTACATACAATTTGGTCGTGGCGCTAGAGTATTAATAATAATAGACAGCGCATCATACTGTTATACTTTGGTGTGGACCAAAAAACTTGCAACAGATCTACAGTAAAAAGCAATGAGTGAAATAGGTGTCTGGTTTAAAGATGCTCTTTTGTGGTCTTCGTTATGCACTTTCCTGTAGCCCTCTTTATTCCAGAACTAGTTGAGGGTGAACTTGATGCTATATTCCACATTACTCCAGACCAGACCACAATATTGAGATTTTCCTCATGCTGGTCTTCCTATTTGTATTTCCTGGTGGAGAATGATTCATTATTGTTGACCTATCGTTTTGTTTGCCTGGCCTTCCCTTCCCTATACTTTACTCTGAGCCCGCCCCTGTTCCATATCAACACATAGTGTCTTACCAAGGCCTGATTGAGGGTCATTCTTCTCAGTCGCGGCCGCCTGAACTATGCACCTGGAGACGAGAGAGCCTTCGGATCACAGCACATTCCACATGATGAAAAGACAAGCTTCTCTTTGAAAATAGAAATGTGCAAAGGGTCTCTATCCCTCTGTTTGGTTTCTCTTTTATGTTTCTCTTTTGACATTTTTCTTTCACGCCCATCATTCCTGATTTTTTTTATTTTTTATTTTAACGTCGCTTGTGAGTTTCTTCCTCAATGCAAGCGTCTATAGGAAAATTGCAAGCATAGAACACTTCACTGTATGACCTTTCTCTGAATTGACACAACTGTTTTCTCTAGTGGCCTTAAAAACCATCTGAAGCTCCAGAACTCTGTGCTCTTCCCATATCCACTCTTACAGGAAGGCTCACCATCATGGCTTTCTTGAAATCTGACAGATTTTCATGTGGCAGTATTGTTTTTGAATTGACCATAATCTGAAGGTTTTCCCCTCCCAATTATTACCATTATTTGTAAATCATTAAACGTTCATAAAGTTATTTCTTTGAACGTCATTAGCTTGTCCAAGTCATTATTTTGATTTCTTGTTAGTGGGTTGAATGGGAGATACATTTGCATTTTGGAATAACAAAATTGTAAATAATACGATAAAATTAAGATGATTGTACCATGCTTTTTAAAATCGTATTGAAATGTTCTACTTCGTTGTCGATATGTGATATCTGATGATTTATAATTAAAATGAGATTCTTTAAAACAGGCTTGGCAGCCCTGTATTCATTTCAGTACTATGATCAAATCGTAATGAGTTAATTTCAAAAAGGTTAACACACACACATACACTTTTTATATAGGCTATAGAGAGACGTAATGTTCGTCAGTCTTGAGTGTCCTATAATAGCACCTGTTGCTATACGTAACACGTTATTTGAGCTCGTTTTATGGTTTAGGGCTATGGGTCCTACTTCAGAATCGAAAGTCTAAGGCACAAGTTTACTGAAATGACAGAACTGAACCAACAGATTTGTTCCATTTCTGCTATTCTCCTTTGCGGACGTTATGAGCTAAACGTAGCGATAATATACAGTAAATTGGACGGAATTTCCCCGCCCTTTCGCCCGTGTGCAGTCATCAGGTAAAGGTGTGTGAAGTTACTGTTTTACATCGCTCGTCGCTCCTCACCAGGTAAGGTACTCTGGGTAGACTAGAGACATTTCAAGCCATAATGAAATAATGTTAGGGGAAATGGGATGATAATTTAAGTGTTTCTATCTCCTAATATATAAGTGGGCTAGACCAAATGAAAGGTTTTTGCCATTTTGTTAGCGCTTCCTTGTGTGAAAAAATATTTGCATAAAATAAGCTATCAATGTGTCACTTTGTTAACGGTATTTTTCAAAGTTTTCCTAATTTTTATTTGGAGTAATAATACGATTTGGTTGCCACATCATATGTTTATTTAATGTATTTTATGATATAAAATGTAGCTTTGTCATCAAGGTAGCCAAAACAAAGTGCAGGTCTTGTCGACTAAACACCATGGTGAAAGAACAGTAAATATTATGGGCATAAGTGGAACTTGAATTGTGAGAATGTGGAACCGTGTGAAGTGTGAAAAGCCTAGTTTGCCAAATATTTTAATAAGTTGAATTGAGAATCTTCGTACCTGCCTAACCGGTAAGCGTAGGCAGAGTGCGAATTATACAATGACAATGGGGGGGGGGGGTCAACTTTTTCTCCAGGGCGTGTATCGATCCCCCCGACCTGTTGTTTTTACCTCTTTTGGGGGGGTCTATGTGTGTTCCAGGCCAGACCAGTGATGCAGCAAACCCAGGAAGCAGCAGCAGCCATCGCCTGGTTCACAGAATTCCAACGACACAGTGTCATCAGGAATGGAATTGTTCCAGAATGGTTTCATGGAGTCATTTCCAGGAAGTAAGATTTCTCAGTCACTGTGTCACCGACTGCCATGATGTCATCAAGGCAACATTGCTATACAGGAATGACCTGATTTTTTTTATCACAGGGCTAGTCCAGAGCCAATGCATGTGTCTTGTTGTCAT
This sequence comes from Hypomesus nipponensis, assembly GCF_054491055.1. Taxonomy (NCBI): domain Eukaryota; kingdom Metazoa; phylum Chordata; class Actinopteri; order Osmeriformes; family Osmeridae; genus Hypomesus; species Hypomesus nipponensis. The sequence goes on along the minus strand of NC_140376.1, from coordinate 7,595,796 downwards.
GTACTCAGCAAAGCTTCACCGCAGTGAATGGCTTCGGTGACGGTGAGAACAGAGCTCATTTGTTCATCTGACCACAGGGCTGCAGAGGAAATGCTCCAGTCCAAACCTCCAGGTTACTTCCTTGTGCGTGTCAGTGAGACCAGGATAGGATACACGCTCTCATACCGGTAGGTTTATACACGTAATATACACTCTCATACCGGTAGGTTTATACACGTATTATACACTCTCATACCGGTAGGTTTATACACGTGATATACACTCTCATACCGGTAGGTTTATACACGTAATATACACTCTCATACCGGTAGGTTTATACACGTAATATACACTCTCATACCGGTAGGTTTATACACGTAATATACACTCTCATACCGGTAGGTTTATACACGTAATATACACTCTCATACCAGTGAGTCTATGCTGTATGATACACGCTCTCATACTGGTGAGTTTATATGACATACACGCTCTCAAACTGGTGAGTCTGTAAGCTGTAAGATACACACGCTCATACCTGTACACACAAGACACACACTGTCTGTCTTTGACGTGACTTTGTCTGTCCCTTCAGAGCGGATGACCGCTGTCGACACTTCATTATCGAGGTGCTGCGCGACGGTCGATACAGCATCCTCGGGGAGGACACGCGGCATCAGTCTCTCCAAGACCTGGTAGACTTTCACCGCAGAGCTCCCATCATGCCTTTCAACGAAATTCTGACCGTCCCCTGTGGACAGGTGAGTCGTCGTTTTTTTCCCCAGTTTTTCCATGCCTACACCCCGTCATTTGATCCAGCGGGTGCGTCGACCTGGAAACATGACTCAGCACGACGTGCACGTTTCCTGTTTTTACAGTTATCGGAAGACAAGACTGACTACGCAGAACTGCTCTTCACGAAGAGAGCCCCCATGCAGCCAAGCCAGGCCCCGCCTCCCACCAACCCCCCCGCCCACAACAACCAAGCACACCTGAAGACGACAGAGGAGACCCCACCCGCCCTCCCAGTTCGACCAATCACAATGAAGGAGCAGGCCCCCTCTCCCATTCACTCCGACAAAGCACTTCCTGCTGTCCCAACCAGCACTCCACCCAGGCTCTACCCCTGCCTGGACCCAGAATTGTTCACATTCACGCTACAGTCCTCCACCCCGGTAAAGACAACCTTGGATCTCTAGACTATTCCAGTACTTTCTTTGTTGGGGTGCACAAGCTAAGAATATTATTGGTTCGTTTCCGGACAATGACATGTTGTCGACAAATCGATGAGCCCCCAAGATATGATGTACTGCAGGTGGATGACAGTTGGCGCATGTCTGACCTCACAATGTTTTTTTCTCTGTTTCAACACTTCAGGTGGAACCCTCCATTAGGCCAATCCCACTACCCAGGAAAATACTTGCCGTTGTCCCCACCGTGACCACGAGCATCCCTGCAGACCAGCCTCCTAAGCTTCCAGCCAGAGGCTGCTTAGCCCAGCGGGACCTGAGCCCCAGCCAGGCTTCCTGCCCGGCCCCCAACAGGTCTCCACGAACCCCCGTGGCCATCGGCTCCGAGAGAAGCCTCCCTCCACCCAACGTGCAGGCGAGCCACAGCGACTCCAACCCGAACCACGCCGGGCGGATCCAGGAAGGGAAGTCGGCAGTCATCAACAACATCAAGAGGAAGTTTCAGAAGAAGAGAACTTCCTCTCGGGATCACATGTACTCCGAGATCTGCGTCGAGGCGGAGGAGAGGCAGGGCCATGGGGGTACTCCAGGGGCCTTAGACAGGGTCGAACAGCAGGCCTCAGAGAACGAGTACCAGGAGCTGACAGGACAGCACTGTAGTGCCCCTCCGTTAAACAGCACCGTGGCCCTTTCCAGCCTCGTAGACGGACTACCTCCAGAGTACCTGCACCCTCCCCCATTCGCCCCTGGATACTAACCTGGGCTGCGTTTCCCGATAACGATGGATCGTAGCAACGATCGAGCAATAAACGAAACCGTCGATATTTCTCACGTGCGTTTCCAAAACATGCCCGTAAGGAGTAGGCTAATCTATGCGCTTTCAAGAGTTACGAATTTTCAAGAGACACTTTAGCTACGATTTCTTTGGGAACGGCCTGTAAAACTAAGATTCGTCCTGCGATGGATTCTACGATCAACTTAGGCTTACGTCGCTGTCGGGAAACGCAGCCCAGCACGCTAAGCCACAGAATGGAGAGACTCACGGGAGGGAGAGATGGGTGAAAGAATGGAGGGATGAGTGTAGAGAGAGAGAGTAAGGAAGGGAGGGGATGATGTTCCAGAGTCTATCTGTCTTAAGAGTAATTTTTGACTGAGATTTCAATATTTATCTTATATATTTCCCTGATGGCTTTTCAGCTGTGAGCTATTTATAATGTGAGAAAATGTCCATCCCTTTTCATTGAATGTATTTTCGTTTTTTGGCATGTGACCAGTCGAATTCATGTTTCAGTTTGTAGGCTACCTTAAATTGTTTGTTGGCAATTCTTTTGTAATAAATGAAAGTTTCTATACCTCAATAAAATATCAATCTTTTTAGAGAAATCCCCTCACATAAAGGACTACTTATACACGTGCAAACATTGCGGAGGGAGAGAGAAAGGGTCAAACTAGTTTGGATGATAAGGAAAATACAAAGTCCAAGCCATTTAGATAAAGTCGTTTCATTTCCTTATTCGAATGGACGTCACCCTCCACCATCAGTCCCCTGTCTCAAGCGCCCTCTTGTGTTTCAATCCTGAAACACACTCTGATCGACATTGACTAAAGTCATCGACAGTTCTATTCAGCGTATACTGTAGTTGCATCTACGCACATAAACTGTATACTGCAGGAGAGGTGGGTTGATGTGGCGTTGTAAAGTTGGCTTTTACAGCTGTTGAAGGCCGTTCTGTCACACTCTCACAGCAACACATCACTGCATGTGCATCTCAGCAGCCAGGAAGAGGTGAGCAGGCTGACACCAATAGGGAGATTCCTTCCATTTCTGTGTTGCAGCAGAGAAACATCTGAAACATGCAGGACAGTGGGTTCTGGAGACCAGGGTTGAAGACCACTGCTCTAATGGAAGTCACTTATTTATTAGCCTGTCATGAACATGTCATGAATTTACTTACATATACCACAAGGTGGTAGGATTGCCACAACAACAATCGTCCCAAATCCATAAAGACTTTAAATTATTTTTCTTTGCCCAGTATAATTTAGAATGTTGTCTTTTTTAATGTGATTGCTTATTACTTGATTCATTAGAGGGATCTCTACTTTACGTTTAGTCATTTAGCAGAAGTGCCTTGCCCAAGGACACAACGTCATTTGGCATGGCCGGGAATCGAACTGGCAACCTTCAGATTACTGGCCCAATTCCCTAACCGCTCAGCCACCTGACTCTAATGAAAGCTTAATGATGAGATTACCACCAGCACTTGACCTATGATCAATTATCAATTAACATTTCAATCCACACTCTGCCAGATAACAGGCAGGCAGGCAGACTGGCAAGTCCAAATAGATGTAAAAATCGAAAAATCACACTCAGTAAGATGAACGGTTCTTGCAGTACATGCCCATCCTATGTTGTGCTACGTAACAATAGGGTCTCTGTATGTGGGCTATTTCTCAGTAGCACTTCGATCTCAGTTTGCATTCCTGCCAGAAATATATTTGTCACAATGTATTTGTAGGTACGCCAAAGTCCTGGGTTTTCAACCCAGCAGCTTGCTAGTATCAGCATGTGAATGTGGTCCCCCGACAGACACTCACTCACTCACTCACTCACACTACCACACACACACATTCTTACACTCACTCACTCACTCACTCACTCACTCACTCACTCACTCACTCACTCACTCACTCACACACACTCACACATGCCCAGGTCCTGTCACTAGGGGGAAGATGGGGGCCTCCCAGAGCAAAGCATGTGTCCTCTACAAAGAAGACTCCAGGTCTCTCTCTTCTATTTATAGCATCGCTGTCAACCTGTCAACCTGCCAAGGTTTCTCAATGATCCTCAAGTCAATTTGTCCTCAAACAGGGCTGAGGTCAAAGGCTAATTATGGTCCTAATCTGAACCGCGGTCCAAGACCGGTTTACTCACACACCACCCAAGAAGAGAGACCAGAACTATAAATATGTTTTTTAATTTACATTCCAATACCATAAAACCAGCACAGTATATTAAGGATGCTACATCAAGTTAAACAGACGTTCATCGATGCATCTTTTCTTGTTCCTATAGGATATGCTTAAAACAGTTTTTTTTACAACACTTAACAATATATACATTTATAGGAGACAGTACATTTATAGGAGGAATACAAAATATGCTCTATAGTATCTCCACGTAGCAGATTATTAGGGGTGGGAATCTTTTGGTACCTCACGATTCGATTCCTGGGGTCACAATTCGATTTAACCTCCCCAAAAATATTTCGATTCAATATATGCTTACATGTGATTCCATTTTACTGCTTAGTGTTACTTGTTTCTATTTGACTGTGATTAAACTTACAATCATTTTTAAAAGCACGTTTAATTTGTAAATGGATCTGAATCGCTAGAAGACTGAATCGCAAATCAAATGTGAATCGATTTTTCCCCCACTCATACAGATTATAGTACCAGTCCCATACAGAATGACTGTACATTCAACACTTCATGGTGTTCTATGCAACACTTTTTGTTGTCATATGCAATACTTCCTGGAATACACCAAACACTTCCTGTTGTTAGTAGGTCCGTAGTAGCATCAATAAGGCCTGAGAAAACCTCAAACAATTACCACTGACAACATGCCATATAAACATCTAGCTACTTACATCTATCTTACATTTCGAGCTTTACATTTCAAACCCCTTTTTCTTCTCTCACAGTTGCGTTTGCCTGGCAACCTCCTCTGTCTCCCCTTCCCCGCTCAGGGTGGGGTTATCGTACGCCTCCAAACTCTTCATACTCCCGCCCTTCCCTCCCTCCTCGTCCTCGGCGCCGCGGCGGCAGCAGCAGCAGCAGCGCGCGCCGCAGAACGCCACGCAGGAAGTGACCACGCGGTCCCACGGCTCCATGGAGTGCAGCGGGAGGGGCAGGAAGTCCCAGGAGCGCAGCGCGGCGGGCAGGTAGCGCGGCCAGCGCGACTGCGCCACGTTGACGAGGACGACGACGAGGACGAAGAGGACGAAGGGCGCGCCCACGCCCACCAGGACCTGCCAGCCGGCCAGCGACAGGCCGAACACCGTCAGGGGCATGACGAGGAAGCAGAGGAAGAGGTAGAGGGCGGCGAACCAGCGGTACTGGGCCGTCAGGTTGCCCAGCGCCTTGGCCATGCGGATGGGCAGGCGCGTGATGGGGATGGGGTACCACAGCAGGATGCCGGCGATGTTAAAGAAGAAGTGGCACAGGGCAATCTGGAGGAGGGCAGGGACAACGGGCGGATCAGATAGCAGCTACTGGATGTGTACCCACACACGCGGGGGACACGCACACAGACACATACACACACACATGCACACACTCAAACCCGCGCTCTCACACACGCAGGGATACGCTGCGCTGGCTAGCGCCAGGGGAGGGCTGACCTGCAGGGAGTTGGCGAGCGTCTCTCCAGGGCTGGCCATGGCAGCCAGGATGGCTGTGGTGGTGGTGCCGATGTTGGAGCCCAGGGTCAGGGGGTAGGCTCTCTCTATGCTGATCACACCAATGCCTGGAGGAGGGCGGAGGGTGGGAGGGAGGGATGGGTTGGTGTGGATAGAAGAAGGGAAGATGGAGGGGACGGATAGAGGGATTGACAGACGGGGGGAGAATGGATGGATGGATGGAGGGAAGACAAAGGGAGCACATTTGTCATGGGACAGGGGTGGATGCGAGCGTGTGTTGCCGGCAGGTAAGCGAGGACGACAGAGGTACCCACCCACGAGGGGCGTGATGGCCGAGGTGAAGACGGAGCTGCTCTGGACGATGAAGGTCATCCCGGCGCCCACCATGATGGCGATGTAGCCCGTCACCCAGCCGAATGGAAACGGGAAGTCTGACACACAGGAACCATGACAACGGGCCACTGTCAGCACGGGTCGAGCAGCATAGCAACACAACGATGGGACCCAACGCCTGGAGGGAAACTATGACCACGTAGAAGCCCTGCGCACCGCTCCATCGTGTCTCATGATCAGGAGGGTGTATGTGTGTGTATGTGTGTGTATGTGTGTATGCGTGTGTGTGTCCCTCCCCCCCCACAGGATAGAACACCTGGGGTAGGGTTAAAGGTCGGGGTTGCTGTAGCTGTGTAGCTCATCAGACAGCAGGACTTGTTCAGCTGTGCTGACTATCAACCAAGACACCTGATCCACAGAGGGAGAGAGAGAGAGAGATAGAGAGGGAGAGCGAGAGACTAAGCGACCGAGAGGGAGAGCGAGAGCGAGAGAGAGAGCGGGAGAGAGAGAGGTAGCGGGGAGACCAGCTGACCTGTGTTGAGCACCTTCTTGATGACCAGGGCCACCTGACCCTTCAGCATGGAGTTGAGCAGCTTGACGATGAGTATGAGGCAGGAGCAGAGCGCCAGCAGGGACAGGCCCAGCAGGATCAGCCCCACCACCAGGTCCGGCAAGCTGCCGCTGGCGAACACGTGCCGGCCTGCAGCCCACAAACCACAAACCACACGCCAGTTTAGGTTGGTATCCGTGGGTTACGGGGACGACACCCGGAGAGTTGGTATCCACGGTTATGGGGACTACACTCCTTGGGGGGTTTTGGGGGGGGGGGGGGGGGGGCGTATCTGTGGTTACGGGGTTAGGGGTATTCGGCAAAGAGCGGTAAGGTAAGACGGCTTGCCGGGTCCCAGGTTCGTAGTGTCCATGGTTACGCGGGCCAGGCTTGCGGGCTCCCTGAACAACAAGCCTGAACAAACACCTGCTCGTGACTGAAACAGACCGAGCACAGGCTCACTAACATTCAAGTCTCAAACGTATTCAACCCCCCCCCCCCCCCCCGCAACCCTCCAGGATGGAAGGTGAGCACGAGGAATGCTAGCAGCACGACAGGCTCTACAGTGTCTCTGTTCTGGACGCTGATGACACAGCTGGTGACCCACAGCAGCTGACTGGAGCCCGTCCGGGTCATTGCCACGGAGACGACCTGTCAGCTTAGGTTTGGGTTGGCTGGATCCAGACCCAAGGTGTGGCGATACCGGATTTGATTGGCTCAGGGGCGGTGTGGGGGGCGGTGTGGGAGGAGGTGCTTGGGCTGAGTGGTATGAATGGAGCTTTTGAACAGGTGGAGGTGAGAGGAGAAGTAGAAGACAGGGGGAGTAGAGGAGAGATGGAGAAGAGGTGGAGGGGAGTAGAGGTGGATGTAGAGAGGTAGAGGAGAGGTAGAGGAGAGGGAAAGGTAGAGGGGAGGGAAAGGTAGAGGGAAGGCTAAACAAGGACATGGGTTCTGAATGGAAGTCATTCTTCTGGTTCCAGGAAGCTGGTCTGGGAGTGGGTGGGGGGGAGGGGTGGGGGAAGAGGAGGGAGACTGAAGCGTCCTCTCAGGTTACTCCGAAGTTTCGTGGATGAGGGGTCGTCCAGTTTGGAGGACAGTTCCAGATTGTCGTTTGTAGTGCTGTGTGTTTCTCGAAGTTTACATTTACATTTAGTCATTTAGCAGACGCTCTTATCCAGAGCGACTTACAGTAAGTACAGGGACATTCCCCCCGAGGCAAGTAGGGTTAGTTACTCTCCCGACTCCCTCACCGCTCAGCCATCTGACTCCCTCAGCTTGTGTGATCCTGTGTGTTTCTAGAGGACCCACTGTCTGCGTGGTCAGCCTGCTCGGCCATCGTGGCGTGCTGTACTCACATCTCTCCAGGTTGATGATGTCAGAGTTGTTCTTCTGGGTCCAGGTCAGGTTGCCCTCCACCCAGCAGGGGGCGCCAGCAGTGCAGTTAGCCAGGCCCGGGACAGTCACGTTCATCAGAGTCTGCCACAGATTCAGGAAGATAAATTAGTCTGCCATGACACAGAAGAAGAACTAGACCGAAGCTGGAAGTGAAAGCAGTCTGCCACAACTCTGGGGGAGGGGACTCAAACAATATGGTCATTTAAACAGACCAGTAATAAATTAACTAAATCTCACAAGCAATGAAACATCCGAGAGACAATAAATCCCTCAATTTAGACCAGGGGCGTAGCCAGAATTTTTTTTGGGGGGGGTAGGCCTAGAAAAATACGGATAGGCATCTTTTCAGTTGTTTATTTATTTATTTACTTTGCGATGTGCACCCGGTGCATAATTTTAGTTTTTGGGTAGGCCTCAGAACAAATTGGGTAGGCCTGTGCCTACCCAGGCCTACCCGTGGCTACGCCCCTGATTTAGACTATCTTTTGGCCCGGACACAGGAGAGATGAAACATTAACTGGGGGACAGCAGTGACAGATAACCACGCTGGTTATTATATCAGTTCTCCTGCCGTGAGAGCTCATAAATCAGCACGGAGATTCATTTGTTTAGAGACAGACAGGGGACCATCCGTGTGAGTGTGTGTGTGTGTGTGTGGATGTGTGTGTGTTTGTGTGGATGTGCATGTGTGGGTGTGCGTGCGTGTGTTCAGGCCGCAGGCCACCTGGGATCTCTGCTCACCGTGTTTATCTGAGTTTTGCACCAGATCTTAATCAGACTCTTGTTTCTAGCCAAGGGGTCTCCGGTGGCGATGTCGCTGATCACCGATTTGTCGAGCTGGGAGGGAACAAGAGAGGGACGTTTCAGACAGACAATCTTTCACAACTCCCCCCCACTACATTTGAAATAAAACGATAGATGAGTACATTTCTTTTTGGATTATAATGTAAATATTTAACTAGCGCTTTCCTTTTTTCCTTTCCCTATTAACTCTATGATCTAGATTACGCATCAACTGAGATACGAAGACACAGTCCAAAGGAACAACCTCTCAGCTACCAGACGCGGCGCAACAATAACAAATCTCAATCAACGATAACATCTCAGCGCCACTCCTACAGAGCGCGGGTCTCCGGGGGAGGTGCGTGTGAGAGCGTCCACCTGTATGATGGAGCTGGTGAGGGGCTCCGTGATGACTTTGAGCAGGTCGGGGGCGTCCTCTCCGCCCTGGATGTTGAAGGAGTCAATCATGAGCTTGGTGAGCTTGTACAGCATCCCCGACGCCACCTCCAGGGGCAGCAGCACCAGCACGGACAGCCAGTTGAAGAAGTCATGGACCGTGGCGCCGCCAAACGCCCTGGAGCCCACCCGGGGAAAGGGGATTAGGAAAGGGGACGATACTCGTCAATATGACTGTTTGTGGACTCGGATCAGGAGCAGGGTTTATAGAGGTCGTGCGAGGACAAGATTGAGGATGTGTCGGATTCGTAAGACAGGGTGATAGAGGATGTGTTGGGTTTGGGAGACTGGTGTAACTGCGTGATAGAGGATGTGTTGGGTTTGGGAGACTGCGTGGCGTGTGTAACTGCGTGGCAGAGGATGCGAGTACCTGCGGAACTCATTCCTGTCTCCCGCCTGCATCACAGCCACGATGGTGTTGGTGACAGACGTGCCGATGTTCGCTCCCATGATGACGGGGACGGCAGACTGCACCTCCAGCACTGGAATACAACACAGGAACTTCATATGCGTGTGTGCGTGCGTGTGTGTGTAGAGCCTGAGTGTGTGTGTGTGTGTAGTGTGTGTACTCCAGGCCGGACTCACATCCTGAGGACACCATGCTGACCACGATGGAGGAGGAGGTGGAAGAGCTCTGGACCAGCACGGTGACCAGCACCCCGATGACAAGGCCTGCCACGGGGTTAGACAGCACCGCGTTGTCTTGGAAGATATCCCCAGCCACCTTCCCTGTGGACACACACCCCAGGGGAAAGAGACCGTACCAAGATTGAATCTACACTATTACATGAGAGGTTTGAACATTTGACTGACATTTCTCTTTTTCCACACGTAAATTGGAAGTAAAATGTACCGATTTTGTACATTTATGGACTGCTAACTTTAATATATGTAAGTAAGTCGTACTTAAGTCTACTTTAAGTATCATCTTTTTTCCTTTGGGACACCCAAGATGTTTGAGCAAATCTGTCTCAGGAAGATGAGTATGATTCTAATGAGTCATCCAGGGAGTGTATATGAGTCGTTCATATCAGTATAAGCTCATATAACTCATACAGGTTATTTTAAGAAGATGTGTCACGAGTGATCAAAACACACAGCACAGCATGTGACATGGAACAGTGTTACTGTCGTTGAGACATTCTGTGGGTATGTCTCAGATGTTGGTTGAAACCCCACCCTGGCCTTTTCCTATCGCTTTACTCATGTGCTTTTTTAATAATAGACTGCATCGCTTGATTGTCTATCAGACAGAATGCCATTGTCTTGTCTTGAATGTGCTGTGCAAACGGAGATGTTGGATTCAGAGGATGGATGATTCATTGATTGGTTAGTTGATTGCTTGATTGATTGGCCTCACCTCCAACCAGCTGGAAGGCAGAGCTGAGCACGTCCAGAGAGCAGACGAACATGTAGAGGAATCCCACCAGCAACACCAGCTTCACCACGGCCGTGAGCACCCGCAACACCTTGCCCTTCGTGTCCAACTCTGCTCCGGGGACGGAGAGAGAGACAGAGAGAGGTTATTTGACTGCAGATCAAGAGGTCCCAGGTTCAAATCCCCCCTCTATCCCAGCCTATGCATCTTTGAATACAAATCATCTGCTAAACGTTTCTACATTTAGTCATTTAGCATACGCTTTTATCCAGAGCGACTGACAGTAAGTACAGGGACATTCTCCCCGAGGCAAGAAGGGTGAAGTGCCTTGCCTAAGGACACAACGTCATTTGGCACAGCCAGGAATCGAACCAACAACCTTCTGATCAATAGCCCGACTCCCTAACCGCTCAGCCATCTGACTACAATTTTAGGTATAAACAAATACGTTGGTTATACGTTTTGAATGCCGTTTTCTTTTGTGTGTTTATTTGAGGCGTTGGTCCAAGGCTGACACGCTGTGCGGGCGGGGCCAGACAGGTGGATGGTCTGCTCACCTGACCACTTCACCCCCGTGTCTTTCAGCTCTGGAAGGTCCCAGGGATCCTCTGCTCCTTCCGTCTCCTTCGACACCAGATCCACCGTGGAATACGCCGGAAGAACCGCCAACTGCATTGCTGTAGCACTGTCATCCTCTGAGGGGTTGAGGGATGCGAGTGGACACTTTTAAGGGGTGTGGTTTGCCTGTATTTGCACTATTTGTTAGAACTATGCACTTCTGACAATTTACTACAAGTAATTACAAATTAGAATAGTATTTTCAGTATAGCAGAGAATTAAGGATCAGACGTGCATGCTACTAAAACAACAGAAATCTGGTCCTTGGTTTGAGAGGTGAAATCAAGGATAGTAGATAGGGGATAGTCGAGAGGTTTGAATCCTCCTCACTTCTTTGTTTTGTAAACGTAAATGTCCCTAAATTATAATAATAAATGCCATTCACGTACCAAGTGTATGAGAGGAGTCCTCCCCAACTTCCGGGCGCGGTGCCATGACCTGTTCACGAGAAGGAGATAAGCAGGAAATATTGACTGACAGACTCCACAGCTCCTCTTTATGTGAATGCTTCTCAAGTTATTTGGACATCCTCCAACGCAAACTTCTCCTAAGACCATGCAGTCAGACCGTTTCGCAGTTCCCGTTTGCACTATCGTACTTGTCATCATGACTTTTTAAGAAAAACCTATTAGTAAAAACTGGCAAAACCTCCATGATTTACCTAAATAGATATGGGTACATTATCAACAAATGTCTACGCCACAGCCTGCAGCATCCCCCAAACAAATCAAAACAACAATTGGACCACTGATTAGGTTACACTTTTACGCACTTCAATGATCATTAGCACCGAGTCAGTTAAGATAGTTAGTTAAAATAGTGTTTTAATATTTTGAAGGGGAAAAAGGGTAACATAATGTTTTGGTCAGGCATTAACTCTTACCTGTTCTGTAGCGATATCATAGTGTAGTTTCAAGGATAAAGTTGACAGTTTACGCACCTGCAGTGTTGTGTCTGTCAGTCGATGCAGAATTCCTTAACTGGGAGGAGGGTAGTTCACCTGTGCTACCTGCATGAAGTCTAGTTGCAGTTTATATAGCTCTGTGCCGGTAAAATCCGATCGTCCCTGTTCAAAGTTCGTACAGGAACAGGCATCATTCGACCAGGAGCCTCAACAAAAAAAGTATAACACCTTGAATCTATAATGATGTGCACTCAAGATTCCACGTCAATTTAGAAACGTTTTGGACTATTTTGAATTTCGAGATTTTCGAAGGTCATTGGTTTTCAGAGGTACGTCGTCAACCCCCCCAAATAGTTAGGAATAATTTGGTTTTTCACAAACCAACATAAAAATCATGAATTGATAAGTTATCAAGAAATATGTATATGATGTCCTTATGCTTTAAAAAATGTTTTGTCTATACATTTTCACTGTATCGGTGAATAATCCTCAGTTTTCCATCACTTTCATTCCTTATTCACCATTCAAGCCTTCAGTGTATTGGTTGGAAACAGACTTGCAGAAGCTAGTAACTACTACAAGTTTATGATCATTGGTGCCCTCTTGTGGTTGCATGTGGAGCGTCATGCATTTCAGCGTTCAATACGGTTCACACGTATTTTGTGATAAGAGATCCTCGTTCCCTGTTTTTTTAAGTAATCTTAAAAAAACGACTAGTCCATAAAGCAGGGACAGCGGCCCATTGGTTCATTTTCCACACTGACACTGGGCTAGCCCAATCACATCTCTTAACATTCTTTACCCCTCCCCCTGTGTTTCTTGTGTCGATGCAGTGGCTCAGAGTCCGACCAATTGTGGTGGGCCGGTCTGAGCAAAAATGCCAAGACCATTTTTTTGGGTCCCAGTCCAGCCCTGCACAAAGGCATGCATACAAACACACAAAGTTAAGCTGACTCCAACACAGACACACGCAACCAAATACACATATACACCATATACTCTTATCAATATAGCTTCATGGAAAAAGATAAGGATATTCACTTTTTGACTGAGTAAACAATTCCGCATTTGGCCACAGTAAAGCAATTACAATGTTGTGTTAATGGGTTCACTGTGTTTATGACAAACTTAGCTTAAGAAAAACAGTTACAATGGATGCTGTGATTCACGAAGATATGGATGAACGCTGAATAAACAGAATCCAACCAATACAGTACCATACAGGTTAATGCTACACTAGTTGTCCAAGAGTACACACTTGGTCCTGTGTCAGTACATGTACAGGTGCTGATATTGGCATGTCATACTGAACACATAGATGCACGATTCCAACCCTGTCAGTGCTCAGTTGAGGTATCACATGGGCCTTTCTGTGTGGAGTGTGTATGATCTCCCCATGTTCTCATGGCCTTCCTTCGCTTTTCGATCCTATACATGAACACATGCAAAACAGATTGCTCTACAGCCCACAAAACAGACCATACCAGACATTCAGTCCACCTCACTGGTTAAATAAATGGTTTCAGAATCAGATATAGTGTTTAATCGCCAAGTAAATGGTCACAAATAAGGAAATTACTTTGGTGGGCAGGTGCATGTGCAATATACATCAAAAGACTGGCAGAGCTATAAAATATAGTATAAAATACGATAAAATAAAATAATCTAGAATAAAATCATATAAAAAATCAAATAAAACGTAATACTGAATGTGGTAAAGTGACAGGGTATATGAGGTAAAGTGTCAGTGTCAGTTCGGGGCCTTGTTAATAAGGCTAGTTGCGGAATGAAAGAAACTGTTCTTGTGGTGTGAGGTTTTGGTCCTGATGGACTGCAGCCTTCTGTTGGAGGGGAGTAGCTGGAACAGGGAGTGGCCAGGGTGGGAGGGGTCGGCCACAATCTTCTTCAGAGTCGGCCTCAAGGGCCTCGAGGTGTGCAGGTCCTCGAGGGAAGGCAGATACATTTATGAATCAGAAATCATTTTGGAATAAATCAAGAATGAAATAAGCTAATTAATTAGCCGTTGATAAAATGCAAGCCCTCCCAAAGAGCCTCAAAGATGCTGAGTTATTAACTATTAAGTTACAAAACCATACTTAATTATTAGTCCTGCTTATCTGAAATGGTTGTTAACGCCTTGTAGATAAAGCAACAAAACTTTATGCTTCTGTGTAGATATGTGGTGATCACGTTTACTGATGCAGGTATCTGGACCTCGGGGTCGGAATGTTGTGCGACAAGGCTTTCTCACTCACCCTTTGAAACCTGGGCAGGAAAAACATCTGCAGGCCTTTCATTGGGTTTGGAAGACCCATTCCTCCTCCTCCTCCTCCTCCCCAATATAACTCTGCCCTCCCCTCTCACCCCCCATACCCACCTCCTCTCTTCCCCTCTCACTGTACCCCACTCCTCCCCCCACCACACCCCCACCCTGCCCATTTTCTCATGAATGCTAAATGTGAAGTGAGTTAAAAAGTTATACATTAATAACATTGCATCATTCGCCTATCAGCCGAGAATAACCTAAACTAAGAATAGCAACTAAATGCAGGTAGAGCACAGCAAAGTGACTGGTGCTGGGTCAGATGGAATTTTATGCGCTTGACCTTTGACTTCTATGCTCAAGCAGGAATGCCACTCCTCCCTCCTTCGCCGCGTCCTTGTGGTCAGGATGTAGATGAAACCAGAACAGAACCAGTCACACCTTCCCAGTACATCTATGACACGTCACAAGGGGCTTTTCACTAAAAGCATAAAGAACCAGTATTTATACAGTATGTGATCCAGCAACAAAACAAAAAACGTTTAAATGTTAATATTTTGCATAACTCATGTGTTTGGGTTGGGTTAATTGACATATAGACATATTTGAAGGAACAGGAACAGGTTTTGCTTTTATTTATTTATTGACTTAGATCTTTTCATAAATGTTAATTAATAACCTTTAATTCTTTTTTTATTTTATTTGTATTACTATATGCTTTGTAGCACTCAGAGATTGTCTAAATATTAAGTGCATTGTAAATATTTTTTTTTATTATTATTACATAAATATCAAGAAAACAACATTTTCTTAGTTGTTCAATTATTAAGTTATGCCACTTAAGTAACTAACTAGAATTACACAACTAATTCTGAGGTCATTCGCTTTCGTGACCTCATCAGTCAGCCGAGGTTTCCCTCTTAACTGGTCCAAAGAAAGTTGCAAAGTGACTGACCCTGTCCACTGCAGGGGACATTCAGCTGGGTGTCTGTAGGATATCAACACTTCATGCCTTGTGATAGTTCCCAGAGACATCGGCAGATTCGATTCCCAGAGGCCATCTTGGTAGTGGAGAAGTGGCCTGGGACCTTGAATGTTTGCCCCGTCTACACACACAAACACACGCTGTTGAAGAGTCCTTCACACCTGTCACATCTACCACCCAGAGATGGTTTCCACGGTGATGGGACCGCACAGCTCACGGTTACTCATTGACCACGACTACACCCCTCGTTGTCCACGAGGAGAGCATCTCACTGCGCCGTGCCTCACCCGATCACAACCTTTACCCTCGAATCTGCCGCGAATGTCCCCCACGCACTACGGATTAAAAAAGGAGATAGGAGCAATCGATGATTTTCAACAACACAATGTGGACATTGGATCAAAGTATGTCTTGCCAAGGTCAGTAACCACGCAGATAAGCATCTCCGTATCCCAAGAATCTCCAAGAACCCGTATTGCGTCATCCATCTCAGAGTCGCTGGCGTGAAGCGACATTCTTGACGGGTCGGTTATGGCAGCAGAGTTAGAGTTAATGATTGTCGTCGGGGCCTTTCAGTCCATGGTGCTTATCTCCCGGGTCAGTGAGTTCAGCTCGACAGTAGTCTCTCAGGAGGAGGACCCTAGCTGGGCTGGGCCCAGAACTGGAAACTCTCAGCTGCTGGGAACTCGTCTTAACTAGTTCTGTGTGTCAGAGAGTGAGGTCGTGTCAAGGTCACTATCACACCCGGGGGAAGACGACTTTGGAAAACAGCACATCGGCAAGTCCGAGTTCAATTGCCAGTTTGGCAGTTTGTTCATATCAAAAGAGATAACATTTACAAGCAGTGTCACAGCATGTTTCTCTGACGCCCACAGATCAGCATCTTTAACTCGCCTAAGCCCTCAGAGAAGATGAGGAAAAACTCCTCAAACTCTCAAGAGTAGAAATATAGGCTAGAGAAACCTCCGGAGGAACAATTCAGCGAGGAATGCTCTCCTCCAGAAAGAGACATCTGGACCGAAGGTTGTTTCTGAGAGTGCTAGTTTATATTGGATGCGTATTGGTATGAATATACTGGCTTGATCAGAGATGAATGACATCAGAGACAGGCGCAGCATTTACTGGGGTGGAGTTTCTTGGCCACACCTATGGGAGTGTCCAGCATCTGAGCTATACTGAGCAGCAGAGGGCACCAACTACCACACAATATACTGGAATTCAAGCGAGTATACCAGATGTGAGCAGTTCGTAAGGATATGGAGCACAGACAAGGATGTTGATATACTACACACAATCACACCCACACAACCTTTTGCAGAAACACCACTTTTACTCATTTACACATGCACACACACACATTTGCAGACTCTACACTTCTACACAATCATACATACACAGACACACACAAAGAGCTATTCTCTTTCTGTCTAAGAAGTCTGCCATTTTCCAAGACCTTCACTTCCAATCTGTATCACATCCCGCAATGTGATGACGGTTTCCAAAATGTCTCAGTTTTGCTGTGACTACAGTTGTAGGATGAGAGATCTATATGTTGTGGTTTTAATGCAGATAAAACTTTATGCCGACAAGCCAAAGCTTTATTACGAGCAATTACAGTAGCCCCTTGGTCGACAGTCTCAGCACCAAGACAAATTATAAGGGACAAGGTTAAACGCGACATAAACAGAAGCTTAGGTCGTGATCATAGGATATGCCAGAAAACCGCTGACTTGTGGAGAACGTTTTAGAAATCAATATAATGGCTGAGAAACCTAAATAAACGAATCGCTTTAAAAACGTGGGAGGGGACTACTTTTCACATCGCCCCCGTTTGATCCAACTCAACGGCGAATGGTTGCAATTTTAAAGTCAAGGTTAGCCATCAACACCAATTTATCTGCTCCAAACGAGTTCCTCCCGCCTTTCGCCGACTCGCTTCTCAGCGCACGGCCACTGCAGGGTCGCACAAGCTGACACCGCGCGGGTAACGGCCTCGTCGGTGATTGATCGGTAACGCTGCCTTCAAAGCGCTCCGTATAGACCGGTAGTTATTTATTTCCCGAAGGGAAGATGAGAAATGAAGCCGTGACCTCTCAGAGCTGTGGCCATTTTCTTATCTCTAGACGGGAAGGAACGTGGATTGGAAAGAACGCTGACGGTAGAGTTTCAGTCTGCTGTAATATTCACCGTTTGGAGGAGCAATTATGGGCTTACCTGTGTGACCGGACATTTTAAATCACCGACTCTCAATCACATAACACGTATTCAGACAGGACTAGGCCAGGATTCACTGTGTGAATCATATCACATCATAAACAATAAGGGCATAGTTCGTAAACGGTTACATCATATAATGCACTATAATAATGACAAGATAGTTACCATATATGAGAAGATGTTTATTGAGAAATATTGCCCTGTTTAAAACGGTTCGCAATGGGATATCATCTTCCCACTGTCGGCATCCATCTTGCTGTTCAGTAGCGGAGCATGGTCTGGAGAGACAAGCACAGGTTTGTTCACGATCACATTCAGTAGAGTTGCAGAGTAATAAAGAATCACAACTCGGGAACATAAGTAACACCGCTAAAAAAACATCATAGGGGGGACTGAGAGAAATTGAGAGGTAGAGAGGGAAAGAGAGAGAAAGAGGGGAGAGAGAAAGGGCACAGAGAGCGAGAGAGAGAGGGTGAGAAAGATACAGGAGAGGAAGAGAGGAAGAAAGAGGGAGAGAGAGAGAGAGAAGGGTGAAAGAAATCTCATTTGTATTTATCAGCTTATTAGCGACCGTTGGAAGGGTCATGAGGTGAGGTGAAAGTTCACGGTGGCCGTGCGGGGTGACTCACGTCGCTGAGCCAGTCCGCGAAGGCGGAGGTGCGTGTGAAGACGGTGGGCTTCTTCACCTCGTTGCAGGTACGTGACGACACAAAGCTGGTGACTCCCTGGACATACCAAAGTCCATCCGAGCCCTTACAGTTCAGAGGGCCCCCGGAATCACCCTGGGGAGGAGGCGGGGGGGGGGGGGGGAGAGAGAGAGAGAGAGAGAGAGAGAGAGAGAGAGAGAGAGAGAGAGAGAGAGAGAAAGGAGATAGTGATGACCTTTGCTAGGACAGAATAGCCATGATAAGGTCTTCAGCTGGACTTTGTTTCTACACAATATAACTGAACACTAGCTATCCTATATTAACAATACTACACTAGCTGTATTTAGCACCCACCCACACACACACACTCATACACGCTAATACTGCTCCTAACTGCTAATAACTGTTCCTAGTGTGTGAAGTGAGAGACACTGATGGCATACTTGCTACAGTACATATTTAGTTCTAAGAACAGTGATATACTACATTAGCTACTTTCACAACTCTTGGTAGCTACCCATAGTACACTAACTACACATACCTACTAGCTACACCTTCAACGCTAGTTGTGTGTACTACACTAGGTACAGGTACAAGGTGTGGGTCATTTACTAGCTGTATATAGGGGTGTCAAACTCATTTTCGTTAAGGGGCCACATACTGCCCACTTTTGGGCCAGGCCAGGGCTGGCCTGGAGAGAGAGAGAGACGCGTTGTCCTCACATTGCATCCAGAGATCTCGTCTCCTCCAGCACAGATCATGGTGTTCTTCACGTTGATGCCCCACCAGTCGCTGCGGCTGCACACACTGTGTTCCACCACCGGGAGCAGAGCCTGCTGGAGACGGTCTGGCATGGGCCCGTGGGCTGGGGGGGCACACACACCTCACGGTTCACACACACACACAGCCTGACCACCCTAGACAATCACTGGATATAGCTCACTGGATTGCCCGGGTCTCAGGTTTGAATTCTCTTGTCTTTGTAAGTGGCATTGAATAAAACGCTACCGAGCTTAATGAACCCATTCGTATTTTGAAATAACAGCCGTGCGGTGTGCCTATGCGAGTTACAGCAAGGTCTAGCTTCTACCGACTGGCCCTCCTGGCTCAGGGAGGAGAGGATGTGTTCACCAGAGCAATGGCAGAGAGTAGGATATGAGCTAATAATAGAGAGGTGGATATGATGGAGTGATAGAGGAAAGGATATGAAGCCGTGATAGAGAGAAGGATGTGAGAGAGAGAGAGAGAGAGAGAGAGACAGAGACGTACTGTAGAGGTTTCCCCAGCCGGTGATGAAGCAGGGCGCCGCGTGGGCAGGGATCTCGCCCGCCTCCGGGAGACAAGCCACGCCCACCTGCTCTGTCATCACAGGGGCCTTGTCCAGTTTGAGCAGGGCCAGGTCGTTCCTGGGATTCCGCACAACAAACGAACACACTGCTTCATTCACGTCGGAGGGGGGGTGGGGAACAAAAGCGGCGAGATAGCTGCGGGTGCTGCGGTCTCACCCGCAGGCCACGCAGTCGATGTTCCAGCTGGGATGGACCACAATGCGGAGCAACTCCCTGGTCTGCTCTGAGCCCTCCTGCAGGGTCATGTCATGCTCCCCCATCACCACACGGTAGATGTCTCCAGGCCTGGGGGGCAAGGAAAGGGGGGGGGGGGGACGACAGTCACTGAGAACTTTTGAGTTGGCTGAGAACTCTTAGCCTAAGATCTCAGTCGTACAGTATCCTGTCTGTCTCCTCTGGGTCGCACCACTCCTGTCTGTCTACTGTGGGTCGTACCATTTCTGTCTAGGTCGGACCATTCTGTGTGTGTTCTGGCTCGTACCATATGCAGTGTCCAGCGGTTAAGACCCAGCGAGGGCCGACCAGAGTTCCTCCACAGGTGTGGTGGAACCTGCTGCCATGCTTCACCTGGAGGGAGATCTGAACACACACACCTCAGTAAACACCAGGGAAACAACCGAAATGTCTTCAGGTCGATCCAAAACTAAACACAGGCACTACAGATTTTTTAAAGCCCAGTGTTACTGTTGGGGTAGGACCCAAACGCGGGAGAGACCGGCAGGCAGAGTTCCAAACAAGGGTTTTATTTGTGAACAGGGAAACAGGCAGGATACTCAGAGTAACACAAGCAAGGACAAGGCAAAGACCGGACACAAAAACAGGAACTGAAATTCACAGAACTTAACAAGACACAGGTGGACACGATAACACTAACGAGAGCAGAACCCCACAGCAATCAACAAGACAGGTGAAGACAATGACACAGGAAAACACCAGGGCACAACCACACAAAACAACGGGGCACGGCTGTGGCCAGTGTCAATTCTATATGTGTTTGGATTGAAACTGCTATGAAATAAAGGGGCTCACACAACGTGATGAAATATTCAGGTTACAAATGTAATGTCAACATGCAACCTGTCACCTAAATTGAAAACACTTTATAACAATGACTATATATACGATGAAACTGTATAACAATGGGAGAATATATTGAATTAAAGAGAATGAAGGAGGGTGGTGGAAGGAGACGGAGGGGGGTGGAGGGGGAGCAGGCTTGCTGACCTGCCAGGGCCAGCTATGAGGCGTGGCGTCCACTCCGTTCACCACCCTGCTAGTGGACGGTTCCACGGCTGGCTTCCCACATCCGTGCGCTGGAACACACACCGCATGGACACGCTAAAAACACACACACGGATGCACACGCTAAAAACATGCCAAGTGCATGCGCGCACAAATAAAACAGGCATGGACATGCCCAAAAAAACGCAGGCATGCACACACAACAAAACCTAAGTCTCACAGACATGCTAAAAACATACATCCGGTTTGTGTAGCAGGTGTCTCTCCAGGTGTGTAACCAGGTGTGTAACCAGGTGCGTAACCTGGTGTGTAACCAGAAGTGTAACCAGGTGTGTAACCAGGTGTGTAACCAGGAGTGAGTAGCTCCACTCACCATGTGCAGCCAGCAGTAACAGCAGGGACAGTCTGTGCAGCATGTTGCCAGTAGGGGTTTGCAGCTCTGCTCTTCGAAACACACCTTTTATACTTTTATGTCTGCCTGCCTGAGTTATTAGTCTGCCTGTCCGTCTGTCTCCATGCCCGTCTGTCTGTTGGGCTCCATGCCTGTCTATTGTACCTGCCTGTCTCCATGTCATACCTCCCTCTCTGTCACCCGCTCATCTTATCAGCCCTGCTGCAACGGGCCTGAGAAGAACTTCCTGTACACCAGATGCTCCCCCGACCGCCCCCCAACAGCCCCCCCCAGCCCAGCCTTCAGGAGGTGCGGGTAGATGAGGAGGAGATGGGAGAGGGTGAGGTGGTGGGGGAGGGTGGGTGGGGATATCTACCTTTGGCAATAAAGAACGCTGACTGTACATAACTGAACAGAACAGACTGTTCTCGGGGAAGAAAGGAGACAGAGAGAGCGAAAAACTCCCGCGAATGAAAGCCAGCGATGGTGAGAGACAGAGAACAGGGAGAGAGAGAGAGAGAGAGAGGAGAGGAGAGAAAGAGAGGGAAGGAGAGAGAGAGAGATTGAGTGTTGGGCTTAGTGTCGTCAGCTGTTAGCATGCAGCTGACGGCGAGAAGTACATTTTCTTCCCCTGACCGCGGAACTCGATATGCTTGGGTTGCATTCAAGAGAAACAGTCCTATAACAACTTTCTCCTCCTTTAATAAATAAAAGGAGGGACGCGGAGACTGGGGCCCCACTCCTGCTCAGCCTGGAGCCCATTCTTCACGCCTCTCTCTCCCAGACAGACTCCCATGCTCCCTGGGGGAGAACCAGGAACTCCCCAGGAAGAGACAGCACACATCCATAAATCCCCCCCTGAAAGAAGCAACGCGAATCGACGTTAGCCCCACCGGCTAAAGGGATTGTCTTGTTTTCTTCCACTGTGTTATAATAATTCTCCATGCCCGTGAATTGGAGTGCTGATTTATGAGACATGTAGCGTGTTTACATTACATGCTCGTGAGGGATGGGTTCTAGTTATGCTGATCATCAGAAGGGGTAGGAACCAGCGAGCTAGACAGTACTTTCCTCTGCACTTGAGTAGGATCCTGGCTTATGATTCATGATGGCTTCCTCATGAGTTTTTGCTTGTGTGTGTGTTTGCATGCACATGGGGTTGCGTGAATGTGTGGCGATCTGTGGAGGTTTATTATTACTTATTTCTATTCTATTTGAGCTTATCATAGATGCAGTCTATGTTCTTAGTACTTACATGTTATGTTATGCCATGTGTCGCTTGTATTGTCTTGTCCCAAGAATTTCAGTGCCCAGTCTGACCTTCTGTTGTTTTGTGCACCAGACAATAAAAACTTGAAACTTGCGTGCTTGAGAATGTGGGAACATCTTTGTGTGCGAATGTGAACACACCTGTGTGTGTGTGTGTGTGTGTGTTACAGAGAGAGACTGATTCAGATTGTTCCTGTCCGTTCTCCTGACAGGCGTGCACGGCGTCTCTACGAAGCCAGAGTTTGGGAGATTTCTCAGACTTCAGACAGACCAGTAGCAGTTTCTGTCCAGCCGCAAAATGCGGGCGCCATATCAGGTTAAATGTATCCATCTCCTTGAGAAGTTCTTATATTCTCCATTAAAACAACCTTCAGCGATGCTTCGTAAATCAAGCGCTCTCAAGGAGGGTAACGGCTCGTCGTTCTTCCCTGTCCTCTCAGGTTTTAGGACAGCCATGAATCATCTGGCATGAGCCTGCAGCGTTTACGACCAGGTATATCTGCAAAGGGGTTTCATACGTGTCAGGAACCCGGCGTCTCGAGCGTGAAGACAGTGGGAACGTAGGCAAATGGAGAGGTTTTTCACACATAAATCACGTTTAACTGGGCTGTCAGGGGAACTGGGGAACATCCGGTCCTCTGTCACTGGGTGAAGAATCTGAGTCATTAATATAAGGCCTGAAAATAGTCAATAATTAATGTGTGCCAGCGGCAGGCTGTAATTAGTTCATAAAATAACACAGTTTCACTCAAGGGAGAGATTTGTGGGTGTGTGTCTGGGGGGGTGGGTGTGTGTGTTTGTGGATGTGTGTGGGTGTGTGTGTGTGTGTGTGTGGGTGGGTGTGGGTGTGTCGGCCTCACACACGGAATCCCTCCAAGATGACTGATTGGAATTGTATTTGACAAGAGAGACTATAAGGACAGTGGAGATCCTATTTGCCCAGGTCGAGTTCATGTGCGTGTGCACGTGTCACGTGGACTCCCTCACGGCGCGGAATTAATGAGTACATCTTAGCCGTCAGACAGACTGCGTGTTCCTTTTAATTCGTACACACAGTTACATGTGATTGGGTTCACCATGATGGATGAGTTTGGCCAGCCAAGGGATGAGGGGAGGGCTTCCCACATCATCCACAAACTCGACGCCGTCTCTTCTCTCCCTCCTCGTCCCCTCCGGAGCCACGTGTCCATCTGCAGTCAAATCATCTCCAACCTTCCTTGTGTTTTGTCTCATCTTAGAATCAATTACACTGTATAGTGTACTATTAATTAAACAATCCTTCCTCTCCTCTTTCACCTCATCCTCTCCTTCTGGGGGTCTCCTTCTCTCTCTCTCTCTCTCTCTCTCTCTCTCTCTCTCTCTCTCTCTGTCTCTCTCTCTGTCTCTCTCTGTCTCTCTCTGTCTCTCTCTCTGTCTCTCTCTCTGTCTGTCTCTCTCTCTCTGTCTCTCTCTCTGTCTCTCTCTGTCTCTCTCTGTCTCTGTGTCTGTGTCTCTCTGTCTCTCTTGGTCTCTCGGTCTGTTCCTCTCTCTCTCTTTCCCCTCTGTCTCTCTGGAGCAAGGCCACCTGGTTACTGTGAGGCTAAATTGGAACGAGCAGATCTGAAGACTCTGGCTTCAGAGGGAAGTCTGTGTAATAAGGGCTAAACGCTAGCGAGCTTACCGGTGGCTAATCATTGTATCATTGGCTGTCCTCTCCAATCAGGAAGCTCGAGGCTTAACACTAACCTAGCGACGAGGAAATGTAACATGCTACCAGGAGAGATCTTCTGAGGGACAGAGAGAGAGGGAGAAAGAGGGGAGGGAGAAAGAGACACAAAGAGAGAGATCCTAAGAGAGACAGCCCACGGAAACAACTCCAGAGGCACCAAGCGGAGGGAGACGAGTCCGGTGACGGAGGGGCGAGGAGCGACGGGACCCCCGCAGTGCTGGAGCGCTGAGGCCACCACGGAGGGAGAAAGATGGGACAGGTTGTTGACACTGGTGTTGGGCGGGGGGGGGCGGGGGCGGGGGCATCGATCGGTCTGGGAGGGTGACAGGGTGTCAGGGTGGCCTTGCCCGGGTCTCTCTCTCTCGGTCTGCAGGGCTGCAGTCCAGCAGCTGCAGAGTGATCCATGGACCCGACTCCTCCCGGAGCCCATAACCTGCAGGTGAGTTATGAACGTCCGCACACACATTAAACACACGGACGGACGGAGGGCCGGCCGCCAGGAGAGCCCACAGGAAGCTGCACGTGTGATGAACGGCCTCAAGAGCGGCCAGGCTTCCTGCTGCTGCCCTCCACCCAGCCCTCTCTCTCTCTCATCCATCCATCCCTCCTCCCCTCCCCTCTGTCTCTCCGCCCATCCCTCTCTCATCCATCCCTCCTTCCCTCCCTCCATTCTGTCGTCCCCCCCCCCCCCCCGTCTCTCATCCCTCTCTCATCCATCCATCCTCTTCCTCCGGGGGCGAAGGTCCTTGAGTGAACAAGCGGAAAACCAGGATGAAATACTGTTCAGTCCACTCTCGGTCTCTCTCTCTCTCTATCTCTGTATGTCTATCTCTTCCTCTCTTTCTCTCTGTCTTACTGCTTCTGTGCCCCTCTCTGCCTCTCTCTGCCTGTCTCTGTCTCTATCTATCTGTCTCTGCCTCTCTCTGTTCCTTTCGGCCTCTCTCTGTATCTGTCTGTATCCTCTCTTACTTCTCCTCCCTCTACCCCTCCACCTCTGCACATTGCATGCCGTTCGCTCACTCGCTTTTGCCCTTTGCTTCTCACCATCTCGGCCTCTCTCCGCCTCCGCCTCTCTGCTTCTTAGTCTCTCTCTCTCTCTCTCTCTCTCTCTCTCTCTCTCTCTCTCTCTCTCTCTCTCTCTCTCTCTCTCTCTCACACCTCCCCCCCCCCTCCAGCCTCCCTCCCTCCCTCCTCCCCCCTCCCTCCATCTCCCTGTGTCGTGTCTCCCCGGACTAGGAGGAGAACTCAGACTCCAGGTGTGACTGCCTCCCCGCCCTAATCCGCTGTGTCAACAAACCAGACACATCCCCGCGCCCGGCTCACCATTACACTTCGCTCCATGTGATTCATCCAGCAGACACCGTTACCCAGAGCCACATGCAATTAGTGCGTGCGGAATGTCCAGCCGACGATTCAAGTTCACGGCTCTGACAGTGTTCGCGCTGGACGGAGTCAAGGAACGGTCTGTATCTACCAGGCGCGGTGTCGAGTAGCCACATCTCAGCAAGCAGGGGGTACAACAACAACGTATCGACGACAGTGCATTTAGAACTTCTCAACTTGCGCATCGCTCCGCGCGGAGCAGCAGAAACAACGTTGCATCTCAAGTGCAACGTCAAACGTGTGTTTTGATTGCCCCGTTGGTCTTGGCTAGAGCAAGGCCGGCGCTCTGCTAGCACATGGAGGTTGTAAATGTGTTTATGCGCTCCGAGTCCCTTCTCGCCAATGCAACGTCTGATTACAGTTCCCACAAATGGACAGCTGACCAAACACTACGCACACCCCAGCTGGGATAAGGAGGGTTTGGCTAATCTCTGTGTATGTGTGTGTGTGTGTGTGTGTGTGTAGGCACGTGTGTGTGAGATAGTGTGTTCTCCTTCGTCTGTGTGAACAGCATATCTATGCGGCAGAGTTTGTTCCTGGGGTCGGCGTCTTGCCCAGGGCGACGCAAACGTGGCTATGGTTTGACCTTTTCTTTCGGCCGGTGGCGTGCGAGCTCTCTCGCCGCCGCTCCTCTCTCTTCGTCGGCGCTTCGTCTGTGCGTGACCGGATCTCTGGGCGCATAGCCTCCTAATGCCGAGGTATGCATGCAGGGTGTGTGTGTGCGTGTGTGTGCAAGAGAGAGAGAGCGAGCAGATGCGACTTGAGCCTCTGTCTCAGACACACACACAGGCCGACGCACACGCTTCCAGAACGTGTGTGTGTGTGTGTGTGTGTGCGTCCATGTGTGAAGGGTCGGTGATAGGACTGTTGGAACTGCTCCCGCTCACCTCACACTCTCTCGGTGACACCTGCAACACCCCGTCCAACACCCAGGCAAATTGGCAGGCAGCTCCGGGGTGATATAGAGCCAGGAGAAGGGGCTCCTTAAATCACTCTCCGCAGAGCTAATACAGCCCCATTAGGAGAGGGGGCTAGGGGGAGGAGGGGGGGGGAGGCTTAGGGGAGAGGGATGGGGGGCTAGGGGGAGGAGGGGGGGGAGGCTAAGGGGAGAGGGAGGGGGGGCTAGGGGGAGGAGGGGGGGAGGCTAAGGGGAGAGGGAGGGGGGGCTAGGGGGAGGGGGGGAGGCTAAGGGGAGAGGGAGGGGGGGCTAGGGGGAGGAGGGGGCAGGTCACACTAACACCCCGCACTGCTCCAACAATGATTCATTTAAACGTTTTACCACAATGTCACCGACACTCCTCGCTCGCCGCCAAGTGCCCCCCCCCCCCCCCCCCCGGTCAGAACCATGTGAACCGATCCCGGGGAAAGCGGAGCGCGCCGGGTAAACACGGAGCGACCCGCTAATCACAACCTGCTGGGATCCCGAGTCGTAGGAGGAGAGGGACGATTTCCTCGACGGCGAAAGAGGTACGACGGAGCCTTCTGGAAGGCGAGGGGTGTGAAACCGGAGCTGACCTCGGCGTTGTTTGGGCCCGAAGTTGGAGGGGTGTGTTAATGAAAGTGACACACACTCGGGGCCTGTCTGGAACCTGAGTCTTAAACAAACACATACAAATCACGTGTCTGGTGGGTCCTGGGGGGGCTCACAGTGGCTTCTGTCACGGCCTCGCTGCCAGCTCCCGCCTGTCCAGGTAAATACACCTGCATATTTATAGGTTTTATGTAAACGTTACATAAACGTTGTCACGAATGCGCTGACATGCAGTTGGAGAAAGCGGAGTGGAATAGCCTGCTGGAGGAGAGGGGACCACAAAGAGCTCAGTGTGCAGGGAGGGGAGACGCGCACGCACGCCCGCACGCAGACACATCCATGCGCGCACACACACACACACACACACACAGAAAAGGAACGGTACGCACCCACGAGGACACACAAAGACACGCGCGACCGCGCGCATCAAGTGAAAACACACAGGCACGCCTAACCCTACACACTCGTTTCCAGTAAACACACACACACACACACAGAGTAAAACGTGTCTCAAACTGCCAAATACAGACACATACATTCATCCCAGCGCTTTGTGAACTTTTCTCTATCACACACGTATACGTTGGACCAAAGTGCTTTGAGAACTTCTTTCTCGGGCCAGAGGACGATCTGCCTCCTGCCTGGTACCTTCCAGTCGAGGTCTCTGATAGCATCTCCAGTTTCACAGGTGGATGTGTTTATGTTCTGGAGGAGGAAAGGACTTACCGCGTCAGGGGTCAGAAGTGTGGAGCATGCCGTTTCTCCAAACACAGTGAGTGCGTGTGTGTGCGTGTGTGTGTGTGAGAGTGTGTGTTTCAGCGCCCATGTGCTAGTGATTTAGCCCTTCTCCTTTGTGTGGTGTGTGTGTAAGTGTGTGTGTGTGCGCGTGTGTGTGTGTGTGGTGGTGGTGGGGGGGTGAGCGTGTGTGTGATCGTGTGTGTGTGTGTGTCGGGGTGACAAGGCCTGATGTTTGGACTGCCTGGTGCCGACTCCACCGGTGTCAGAGCGAGAGAGATGATTGGTTGTGATAGCAAGCGAGCTGATTGGTTGGGATACCAGTCGGTGTTGATGAAAAGAAAGACGGCAGGCCAGTGATTGGCTGATGTCCCTGTGGAGGTTTTACACTAAGCAGAAGGCTGCGGTCTCTTCGGACAGAGCCTGGGTCACTCAGAGGACAGACATGAATCCCCTCACAGATGGGCAGACACACAGATAGTTAGATAAATAGCTAGACAGACAGACAGATAGACAGATTGTTAGACAGACAGACAGACAGACAGCTCCTCTCAGAAGACACATTCCTCTGAAGGTCATCAGGCTTCTGAGGGAGGAGGAGCAGAGCTCCATTAATCCCCTAAACATCCCAATCGTGTTCCTCTAGGTGTCTGAGTAAGGCAGCGTCACGCTGTGTGTGTGTGTCTGTGTGTGTCTGTGTGTGTCTGTGTGTGTCTGTGTGTGTCTGTGTGTGTCTGTGTGTGTGTGTCTGTGTGTGTCTGTGTGTGTGTGTGTGTGTGTGTGTCTGAGACCGGGGGGAGACAGGCTGCAGCTATGCAGACGGCTGCAGGAGGCATCAATCTGGGCCGAGTAGAGGAGGTGCGAACAGAACGGACTTCACGAAAGCGGCTGACGTACCTTCTGGAGTATTCAGGCCTCTCACACACTCTCCGGGAGACTCGCACACTCTCCACGCCGCACACACGCGCTCCACGCCACTCACAGATATTCCACAAGACTCACACTCTCGGGGAGACAAGCACTCCTGTGGGGCTCAAACACACACTCGTCGACAAACACTTGTTCTTATACTTATTAAAACGTATTTGTTAAAACTGAAAATCAATGGTGGCAGTGGTCGTAATTATCGTCATGGTAGCATTAGTAACATTGATATTAGTCGTGTTAATATATAGTCGTTTTAGTGGTAGTAATAAGTGAGTAGTCAATGTGAGTTCAGTAGGTGCAGAAAATGAGTTCACACCAAACTCCTCCAGCAGGGGGCACTGTCTCAAAGGGCATGGTCCAGGAGCTCTCTGGTAAAAGGACCTCTCTGGTTTACACCTCTAAAACGCTCCAAAGCTTTGTGTTTCTTTTTTCTGTTCTATCAGCTGTCACCACTTAATCAGCGGATCTATCTCATACACAGAAACTGAGAGAAACAGATGGAAAAAAAAGGTAGAAAAAAGATGATGGCTCAATGGTTTGAGCATTGAAATATACATCAAGATGTCAAAGGTCCAAATCATCTGTACGTTGGATAAGAGCTTCTGCTAAACGAGCACATTGGAGGAAAGTTCCCTTGCCCACGGCTGGCTGGGGTCAAAACGGTAAACGACCGAGGTTGTGTTTCATTTGAAGACTCCCGGCCTGGGTGATAGTGTGTGGATGAGGCCCATCATACAGTCGTCCAGCCAGAGGGAGAGCTCCTCTCGTCCTCTCAGAGTTCCCCCCGTGCCTTGTCGAGGCCCCGGGGTTATGCACTGCCCTCGCTTAAGCCACCACGAGCGCTGAGAGGACAGTCCTTCATTTGCGGAGACGGGACACTCCGGCCATGAATCGTGGCCGATTATTTATGGGCTCGGAGTTGAAACTGGGTTTTCATTTTCTGTTTTTTACTGCGTGTGTAACGAGAGAAGGAGAAGGTGGTAAAGAGGGGAGGAGGAGGGGGAGGAAGGAGAGGGAGCGAGGGAGGGAGGGAGGGAGAGGGAGAGGGAGAGGAGAGAGAGAGAGAGAGAGAGAGAGAGAGAGAGAGAGAGAGAGAGAGAGAGAGAGAGAGAGAGAGAGAGAGAGAGAGAGAGAGAGAGAGAGAGAGAGAGAGAGAGAGGAGAGAGAGAGAGAGAGAGAGAGAGAGAGAGAGAGAGAGAGAGAGAGAGAGAGAGAGAGAGGGAGGGAGGGAGGGAGGAAGGAAGGAGAGGAAGAATGAGAGGGAGAGAGAGAGGAAGGAGAGCAAGGAGATGGAGGAAGAGAGGGAGAAAGAGACTTAGTACCTCCTATGCTTCTGCTGTTTGTTCTCATGTTTTAACCTGGTTTTAGTTTTAGTTCTGGTTCTGGTTTGAGTTCAGCACCTCTCCGCCCTCGCACCCATCTGCCTCGGGGTCCACCCCCTCTCAACCCCGCTGACCCCCCCCCAACTCACCCCTCTCTCACCCCTGACCCCCTCCCTCACCTCTACTCTCTACCACGTTTCTCACCCCCACTCGGTCACCCACCCCCCCTCCCCAACTCACACCTCGGCCCCTCTCCCCCCTATCTCCCCCCACCTCGAGGGACGAGCAGAGATCAGACCGACCGAAGGACCCGCCGTCTCAACATCTCAACGACCCGAGATCAGGCGACCGCCTGAGAGCTGACCAGTCGTCTGATGACCTCACGTGACAGTTGTCCTCTCACTCTCTCTCGGCATCGTCCAGGTTCTCCTGGGAACCCTGGCAGACCTCCGAGACACCTCGAGCGCTGGTCTCCAACCCTGGTCCCCCCCAGGGCCCACACTGTCCTATAGAGTTCCTGTTGTTTCCCTGCTCCGACACACCTGATTCAAATGAATGGTCGGTGCAAAGCTCTGCGGAGGCCTGACAACAGGCGTTCATCAGAATCAGGTGTGTTGGAGCAGGGAACCATTGAAAACATACAGGACAGTGGGCCCCGAGGACCAGGGTTGAAGACCACTGGTCTCCCCGGGTCACCTGGCTCTGCTTAGACGAGCAGAATCAATTAGAAAGGGGGATGTTTTCATCGCTTTATTTGTGAGCAGGTCTGTGTGCAAGATAAAGGAGCCAGGAACACAATTATGCGTACCCTCTCTCCTCCACCCAGCCACCCCCCCCCCTCCCCCCCCACTGTCCCTCTCTCCTCTCCACACCCCTCTCTCCTCTCGTTCTGGCCTCATGCTCTTTCAATCATCTTCTTCTAAGGCCGGAAATCCAATTGATAGTTTCTGTAAATAGCATGAAGGGTGGAAATGTTCTGGTTTGATGTCATCTCCTTCCTAGCGGACCCTCTCTTGCTGCACCGGTCTGGGAAAGGTTTAACGCAGATTAAGCAGACTGATAATACCTAGGTCCACCCACGGAGAGTTCAGTTTGGATCAAACACATCTCCTAAAAGCAGACCATAATATGTTTATTGCGCCACGACGTGGCCATAGCAACTGAGCCACTTTAAGATTGTTTGGTGTTCTCTTCCTGCTCTCATCCCTCTCTCATCCCCCTCTTCCTGCTCTCATCCCCCTCTTCCTGCTCTCACCCCTCTCTCATCCCCCTCTTCCTGCTCTCACCCCTCTCTCATCCCCCTCTTCCTGCTCTCATCCCTCTCTCATCCCCCTCTTCCTGCTCTCATCCCTCTCTCATCCCCCTCTTCCTGCTCTCATCCCTCTCTCATCCCCCTCTTCCTGCTCTCACCCCTCTCTCATCCCCCTCTTCCTGCTCTCACCCCTCTCTCATCCCCCTCTTCCTGCTCTCATCCCTCTCTCATCCCCCTCTTCCTGCTCTCACCCCTCTCTCATCCCCCTCTTCCGGCTCTCATCCCTCTCTCATCCCCCTCTTCCTGCTCTCATCCCTCTCTCATCCCCCTCTTCCTGCTCTCATCCCTCTCTCATCCCCCTCTTCCTGCTCTCATCCCTCTCTCATCCCCCTCTTCCTGCTCTCACCCCTCTCTCATTCCCCTCTTCCTGCTCTCATCCCTCTCTCATCCCCCTCTTCCTGCTGCACCTCTCTGTTTTGTGTGTGCTGTATGTGCGAGTCTGGTTTTCTGTGTGTGGTTTTGTATGTGTGTGTGAAACTGCATGAGTGAGTGTGTGTGTGTTCTTGTGTGTGTGTGAGGGTAACCCATACCTAAATTGCACCGAGGATTGTTTCCAGGAGGCAGTAATGAAACACAGATCATGTCATCACAGAGTAAACTAATATAGAGGGACAAACATCGACTCGGCAGAGCAATCTTACCTGACGACAAGTGACAGGCGCACATTAGACGCTTTTCATTGGGTTAACATCTTGCTCCTGAGAAGGGCGGGGTCACATGTAATCGCCCCAATGGTTCTTCATGGAAGCCATTACGTGCCCTGGCCGCTGCCCTCTCTGGACCCTGACAGGGGCTAGAGGTCAAGGGTCAACCAAGCCCCATTAGCAGCCTCATTAGAGGTCCCCAGTTTACCTCCCCTGCTCACTGTGTGTGTACAATATGTGTGCATGTTTGTGTGTACAAGTTAGATGTGTGTGCAGTGTGTGTGTGTGTGTGCGTACAGTATGTGTGTTGCAGACTATTAGCAGCTAACAGGGCCTTCACCTCTTCATTACAGTCAGCAGTCCTGCAATCAGGTTTCCATAGCAGCTGAATCCACTTTGGATCCAGCATATCCCAAAGATCTCAGCCCCCCTTTAGCCCCCACGCTAGCGTCTGTTAGCCCCCCA
This sequence comes from Hypomesus nipponensis, assembly GCF_054491055.1. Classification (NCBI taxonomy): domain Eukaryota; kingdom Metazoa; phylum Chordata; class Actinopteri; order Osmeriformes; family Osmeridae; genus Hypomesus; species Hypomesus nipponensis. The sequence goes on along the minus strand of NC_140376.1, from coordinate 7,563,387 downwards.
TGCTAGCACCCAGTAGCTCCCATGCTAACCCCTGTTAGCCACACACGCTAGCCCCCATTAACCCCTCATGCCAGCGCCCGTGGCTTCCCATGCTATTGCTCTCCGTTTTCGCTAGCTCGAGTCAGCAGCGCAGGGCTTACAAAAGAACGACAGACCTTCACGAGCTAATCTCCCGACAAAACACAATAAGTGTTTGAGTCAAATGTTTCAGGTTTAAGTTGCAGCTGTCAGCTAAATATAGGAGTGGAGTCTGATCTTTTAAGCCGTCCTGATAATTCACCCTCAATGACAGGGCTCTGTGAGGTGTCTGCTGTCCCGGGCCTTGTTGATGTAGGAAGCTGACACTCTCAGACAGGAGGGGGGGGGGGGGGGTGTGAAGGGGTGGGGGGTGAGAGAGTGAGGGGGGTGTGGGGGGTGAGGGCCAGGGGTAAGGCTACCAGGCTTGGATGACCACACTTGTCATCGGGGGACTTAGGCACACACACATCCAGACAAACACATTAGCTCTCTCTCACACACAAACACACACACACACACACAGACTCACACACTTATAGGCAAAACCCACACATGAACAAAAGCATTAAACTCTCACACACACACACACTCATAGACGAAGCCCAACACACACACAAAACCACACACACACACGTACACAAAACCACACACGTAGACAAAACACAAACACACACACATCTTTATGGGTCTTAATGGCCCTTCTTTCAGGGCCTTTTTAATTGTCCGTCCATCGTCTCCATGCTCGCTGCGTCACACCCAGTAAAGCCACATGAGAGAGGGGGCAGGAGGTGAGGGGTGAGGGGGGCCACAGTGCGGGTGAGGACCCCAGTCTGGAGACAATGCAGCGCTCCCCCAAGACTCCCCCAGACCCCCCCTCCCCCCCGCCCCCCCCCTGAAAGGCATTCTTCTGCTATCAGTGTTCTGAAGGGAACGGACGATCACTGGGGACCATTGTGAGGTGAATGACTCATTCGTACTCAAGGAACAACTTTAAAGATCCCAGGGTTTTTTTTACATACTGGCAGAAAACCCCTTGTGTGTCTCTGTATGTGTGTGATTGTGTGTAAGTATTTCTGTGTGTGTGTGTGCACCTAACTGTAAGTTATTCTGTGTCTATGTGTGCGTGTGTACGTCGGTGTGTGTTTGTGTATGTACGTCGGTGTGAGTCTGTGTGCGCATGCGTCCATGTGTGTGTGCGCGTCCGTGTGTGTGTGCATAGTGTAGGCACAGTCCTTAAGTTGACCGAGCACAACCCCTTTAAAGAGCAGGGTAAACCTAGATCCTATCCCTTAAACCAACAGCCCTATCCAAACACCCCACAGGTCTCAATCTGATAGCATTCACAGCACCCCATACCATGTCATTTCTGTCAAATAGTTGAAAGAAGCAATCAACATACACTTCAAGCAGGAAAGCAGATCTCATTTGGCTCATATTTTGGAGCGCTGGCTATTTACACGCGTAGCTACGTATCTTAATTGGAGGGAACGTGTTTTAAGCTGGTTGTCAGCGGCAGCCATAACATTCTGGCTCTCGGTGAGATGGTGGGACTGATAACCTGGGTCTCAGGGCCCCGCCCCTCTTGGTCTCTAATAGGTAGACCACCAGGAAGCTGCTCATGACCTCATCGTGACCTTGGAATGACCTCGCCATAACTCGCTCCACCCAGCTGAGGTGACCTTGTGACCTTGCGACACCTCTGCTCTCCCAGCACACGCAACTCTGTTGTTCTCTCTCTCTCTCTCTCTCTCTCTCTCTCTCTCTCTCTCTCTCTCTCTCTCTCTCTCTCTCTGTCTCTCTCTCTCTCTCTCTCCCTCTCTCTCTCTCTCTCTCTCTCTCTCTCTCTCTCTCTCTCTCTCTCTCTCTCTCTCTCTCTCTCTCTCTCTGTTTATTACTGTAGTCATTCTACCGGTCTGTAAATGTCATGTACATGTAAATGTTCTACCGGCTGTCTGTCTGTTTGAGCTTGTCAGTGTAACAACATGCAGTCCTGCCTCTACTGGGTCATCCATGTAACCCACCCCACCCAAACCCCTCATCCAAACCCAGCCTCTCATCCAAACCCAACCCCTCATCGCCACCCAGCCTCTCATCCCCACCCAACCCTTCAGACTGTGAGAGGCTGTGAGAAGTTGTGAGGCTGTTGGAGACTGTGAGAGACTGTTAGACGCTGCGAGAGACTGGCAGAGGCTGTGTGAGGCCGTTAGAGGCTGTGAGAGGCTGGTAGAGGCTGCGTGAGGCCGTGCCATGTGTGTGTTGGTTCTGGGTGAAGCACCATTGCTGGACCAGACGGCAGCTCCTCAGCTGAAGGCAGGTCGCTGACGCAGACATAACTCAGACAGTTGGACGCTCTCCTCTCATATAAATCTGCTCCGCTTTACGAGGCCCTGGTTGGCTGCAGTCCGCCGCCCGCTCGCCAAGACCGACCAATCACACGCCTCGAGGGAGCATCGCAGCTCTTCTCCGTCTCAGAGACAAGACACAACTATTTATTTAGACGTTGCGCTTTTTTTACCCGACTGTACACATTTCCAAAACAAAGTCACTCCTTTTATTTGTATTTGTACATTTCGTTTACTTTACATTTGAGTGAATCTGGTCAGGGGAGTGGCAATTAGAGCAGAGAGGCACTGTGTGGACCCTCAGTCCCAGGTTTACCCTCAGCCCCACCGGCCCCAGTTCACTCCCCCTGCCAGGGTAATTTATGAGGGTGTTTAAAGAACCAGAGGCACAGGCCTCAAGCCTCCAGCCCCCAACTTACAGCCCCCAGCCCCCAACCTCTAGCTTTCCTGCTTCCAGCCCCCAGCTTCCAGGGCCAAGCCTCTAGCCCCCAACCTCCAGCCTCCAGGCAGGGAGTCCCAAGTGGGAGTTTAAAACACCTCACCTTACCACATCTCTCCTCCGTTCTCTCTCTCTCTCTCTCTGTGCCCCTTGCTGCCTCATTCCCTCTCTCTCTGTCTTACTTTTCCTCTCTCTCTCAAACTCTTTCTATATCCCCGCCTAAACCCTCTCTCCCCCCTTCCTTGCTCATCCACCCCCCCCCCCCCATCTCCTTCCACCCCCCCCTCTCAGTCTTTGGTAGGTCAGTGTGTGAGTCATGTTCAATGGTAGGTGTTTTCCTCCGCAGACCTGGCTGGCGTGTGAGGTCTGTGTAGGATGTCACGCTGCTTAAGACTGGCTGTCTGAGAGGGATGTATAACTAGCGTGTGAGGTCTGGATGTGACGCTTCTTAAGACGGGGGCCCCGGCCCCATCTGGAGGGCTGGAGAGGAGGCCCTGGGAGGCTGAGTGCCGAACCCTACCCTACCTTCAGCCCCAGCCTCAGCCCCAACCCCAGCCTCAACCTCAGCCCTCTCCCCAGCCCCACCGCCACCCCAGCCCCAGCACACGGGGCCTCTGAATGAACAGCGAGGGGTCAAAGGGGTGAAAGCCTCCAAGAGGAGCCGTGTGGAGCGCTGGCTGGGTCTGCCCGCCTCCCACACACACACCCACAGACACACACACACTCACAGACACACACCCAAAGCACACACCCAAAGCACAGCCAGGAGAATCCTCCAATTTCCCGCCCCCCCGTCTGATAGTTAATGGCACATTTAAATATCCGATCAATGCTTTACATTTCAGAAGGCGTCCCACTGTTTGGGTAGCAACAGCGCTCCAGTCCAATACGACCCTTGCAGAGAGGAAAATAGAGAACCGATAAAAACCAGAGTGAAACAAAAAAGTCACTAAAGAATCAAAAAAAAAAAAAAAAACACACAAAAAAACCACCAGTGTTGTTTCTCCTCAGAGAAGTGTTTTACTGGCCGGCCTTTCACTAAAGCGTGTCGGTAGCCGTGTTGGTTTTAGCTGTTGAGGAGCCTCCATGGGCCCGGTCAGTGTCCCTGTCCGGAGCCCACCTCCCTCTCTCCCAGGAGGGCAGTGAGGACCTCATAAAAGCGCTCGTAAAGCCCCCCACAAACAGAGCCGGCTCTGCCCCTCGGGGGCCGGACGGCAGCCAGGCCTGGAGGGGCGCTGACCCCAGGGCCTGCGCGGTGAGCTGGGTTCACCACACAACACTAGAGGACACAGCCACGCTGGTTAGAGCATTTGACTGCAGATCCCAGAGGTCGTGGGTTCAAATCCACGCCCTGTATGTCGCTTTGGATGAAAGCGAGGGATGAATGGTTGAGTAGCCCTGCATGTACGCCAGGACCTGGTCTGCGTAGTTGGTTGACAATACAATACAACACATAAGTTACCATGGACACTGTGTTACCGTGGACACAATGTTGGGTATAGCTCAGGGTGCCTAAAAGCCTATGCTATACATATTATTATAACTTTACAACATACTCATTAGAAACCACTCTGGGCTCTGAGTTAACTCTATGCTCCCTCAGTGGTTATAGCATTTGTCTGCACATCAAGAGATTTGAATTTCCACCCGGATGTTTTTTTGGATAGAGACATCTGCTGAAAGAACACATGATTATCATAACTATACAACATTGCCAGCAGAGGCAGAACCTGATCTGATTGCCGCATTTTACTGTTGATTGTATAGGTACAGTCTTGCACCTTTTGGGGTTTATGTTGTTTTAATTTGTAACTTGTATAACTGCATGCTCTTATGGGTCTTCCCTTTGGCACTTGTTTAGTTTTTCACTATGTATGCTTCATGTTTTGGCTGCTTGCAATGTTTGGGATTACCTCGTTGTTATGATCAGTGACCTATGCTCTTTTGTAAGCTCTCTCTTGGAAGTCGCTTTGGATAAATGCTAAATGTATAAATGTAAATTAGGACATGAGCACGCCTTAACACTAATAATAGAATGATGGTCTCCTATCATCTTTAAGAAGAAGACTAGACCAGACTGATCCGGCTTCCAAATCTGGTCTGGTGGGGCGCCTTGGTAGCCCACTGGGTAAGAGTGCACACGAAGGGTCCTGGGTTTGAATCCAGTGCAGGCCCTTTCCAGGATGTCCTCTCTCTCTCTCTCTCTCTCTCTCTCTCTCTCTCTCTCTCTCTCTCTCTCTCTCTCTCTCGCTCTCCCTGTACTCCTGTCTCTCCAACTGCCCCATCAATAAGAAAAAAACAGCCCCCCAAAAATATCGCCCAAAAACAATTCAATCCGGTCCTGCTTTAAAAGGGGGGTTTAGTAACAGTGCGAGGTGGGGGAGACCCAGAACCATGACAGCCTTTATGCCCCTGGCACTAAGAACACAACTCCCATCCGAGATCCGCAGCAAAAGAAGGCCTTTACACCCTCCGATTCCCACCGGAACCCCATAGAAATACAGCCCTGAAAGCCCGGACCAGCCTAAAGGAGAGAAACATCCCTCATTTTCCTACACAAGAAATATGTTCAATTAAGAATTGGCCCCCGCTCCCCCCTCCCCCCCACACCAAAAAAAGGGGATCCCAATCAAATGGCCACAGAACAAAGGAGGTCAGGGTTTTTTGTTTTGTTTTGAGGCGTTGAATGGAGGCACAGGGACACAGGGAGGAGGACTGAGAAGCCTTTAACGGCCCACAATGCACTGCATTTAAATAAACAGGGTTACGTCCTCTTCCTTTGGGCCCAGTGAAGTTCCTCAGAGCTCATGGTAATGCTGGTCTGAATGGACCTAAGGGCGTCCAAACTCCCGCCTTTTCACTTCGTGTGAAAGAATGTAACATTAAAAACACCCCCCTCCACACACACACAAACCCTCAAAACAGACACATAGTGAGTTCCAAACATTTTCCACCCTGGTTACAGCTTTTAATCATTAGAGGGACAGTTGCCAAGTTAGCCGGTCTTCCTGTTTGCAGATGTCAATATATTTGTGCAGAAAGTTAATGAATGTTGGGTTTTTTTCGCCCTGAGGTGACAGGAAATGGAAGGAATAACAATACCAATCAATAGGTCAGACTGGACTCAGGCTGGAGTGTGCTGTCTCTCCCAAGGTCAGATGTCTGCTGTGGGTCTGGCCTGCTTCTCCGTGGCTGATGATGCGTCATCTGTGTGTTCTGTTTGTGGTCTCTCTCTCCTCCTGGTCTCTCTCTCCTCCTGGTCTCTCTCTCCTCCTGGTCTCTCTCTCCTCCTGGACTCTCTCTCCTCCTGGTCTCCTCCGGTCCTCTCTTTCTCCTCTTAGTCTCTCTTACTCCTCCTGGTCTCTCTTTCTCCTCCTGGTATCTCTCTCTCCTCCTGGTCTCTCTCTGTCCTTCTGGTCTCTCTCTCTCCTCCTGGTCTGTCCTCATTCTGTTCTCTCCTCAAAGTCTCTCTCCTGGTCCCCCCTTCCTCATGGTCTCTTCTGGTCTCCTTGGCTGATGACATTTGATCTGTGTGTTTTGCTCCAGATTAACGACCCATTAACCAGCACAGAGCAGATACTGTTCTCATGTGTGTCTCCATGGCATGGACCAGCACATGGACGAGTGAAATTAAGTGTTTTCTCGTTAAATGTGTGTTTCTGTTTTTTCGTTCTTTGAAGTGGTGAGCGAAAAAAAAGAAGCAAAATCATCGTGAAATAAATATTTTTCTTTAATTGGTTGCCTGAAGTGAAGGTTAAAACTGAGGGGAAAATCTGTGGCTGTTTTAAGTGGTTGGTCCCAGTGGAACGCTCTGGCACTAGCAGTCCTGACAAAGCTGTGGAGAGAGAGAGAGAGTCACGCCTGACTGGAACACACACACGTGTACGCACACGCACACACACACACACGCAGACACACACACAACCTTTGCTCGCTTTATATTATTCTCCCTCACACACACATGTACGTACATACATACACATACACACATACACACACCCTGACTTTGCTCTCTCTCTTTATATGCGTTCTGTGGCCCTGTGTGTATGACATCTCCGTGTTTAACTTTCTCTCGCTCTCCACCTCCTTCCAACTCTCTCCACCTCTCTCCCGCTCACACACAGAGACACTCAAGGGAGAGCAGCTCATACGAGCGTTGTAAATGTGGATTATGAAAAGGAAAAGGCAGAGAAAGGGAGAGAGAGAGGGGATAGAGAAAGTGAGAGAGAGAGGTGGAAAAAGAGAGGAAGGACGATTGTGAGAGTGAGAAGGAGGGAGGGTGAGAGAGAGAGTGAGAGGGAGAGAGGGAGGGAGGGAGGGAGAGAGAGAGAGAGAGAGAGAGAGAGAGAGAGAGAGAGAGAGAGAGAGAGAGAGAGAGCGAGAGGCAGGTGTTCACTGCTCTCAGCGCTCTGCTAACGTCAGCTCTCAGACATTAGAACTGTTTAAGCTTTTCATTTTAAAAGAGTCCAGGGGCCAGTAGAGCCAGGGGCTGGTGGGTCCTCTCAAAGTACCGCGCTGGTTCTCCATCCACAACGTGCGGCTCTGGACCATCTCCACGGAACCTCCCGCCCTCTCGCCTAAGTAAACAGTTCTCCTCCAAGTCGAGGTGAGGATGGGGGAGAGGAGGGGAGAGGAGGGGTGAGGGTAGCTGAGGGGAGGAGTGGAAGGGAGGGGGACACTGCCCAGTGCTGGTCTCTTTGTGGCCCCCGCTGCTCAAACACCGGCTCAATTAGCAGCTGTTAACCACCTCTTTCTCTCTCCTCTCTTTCTCCTTTCTCTCCTTTCTCTCCCTCTCTCCCTCTATCTCCCAGGATGGGATCTTTTTCTGCTTCAGTATAAATGATTCAAGCTCCTCATTAGTGATATCTGATATGACTGCAGTGGAAAACCCTGAGAGGCGAGAGAGAGTGAAAGAGAGAGATGAGGGGGGAAGGAAAGACAGCGAGAGGGAGGGAAAGAGAGTGAGAGAGAGAGGGGAGAGAGAGAGAGAGAGAGAGAGAGAGAGAGAGAGAGAGAGAGAGAGAGAGAGAGAGGGGGGGGAAAGGAAAGATACTTGGACTGTGGTTGGAGAGTAAGGTGAGAAGAGGAAAAGGATGACGAGGGTGGAGTGGCGTGGTGGATGGTTGCGGTACGATGGAGGGAGCTAGCCGTAGCAACAGTGAAGAAAGAGAACAGTTGTTTTGTCTGTGTCAGTATATTCTGTACGAGGGTTCCCTTTGATGCACACAGGCCCTCCCTGGCTGAAAGAAAGGGACACCAAAATATCATTTTATTGTATTAAACGAGAGCCAAATATATTGTCCTTGTATTTATCTTTTTATACACAGTTGGAAGTGTACCTACAGTAAAATGTACAGATTTTGTGATTTCACATACTTATCAACAATATATGTAGACTACTTGTGTCTGTACTTATATAGGATACCCTTTCATGAAAAGCATGGGAGAGGAGGCATTGGAACCCGCAGCCTTTAGACCTTCAAACAGATGATCTAAGGTCTGTCCATCCGTCTTGGTTGTCCTCCATGACAGTGTGTTTCCTCACCTTCGTCATGTTGAGGAGATCCGGGGAGAACTGGCTGAATCATGGTCAGGGAGGTCGACTGAGTCACAGGAAAACATCAACCTTTATTTGTTTACCTGCTGTAAATCTCCGCAACACTTGTCTAAATAAAGCAGGGTAAACTTAGCCTTCCTGCATATGCAACACAGGCTTGGGTTTTCATGTGTGTGTTTGCATGTGTGTGCGCGCGCGCGTGTGTGCGTGTTTTTGTAATGTGTGTGTGTGTGTGCATGTGTGCGAGTGTGTCTCTGCATGTGTGTTTGTAATGTGTGTGTGTGTGTTCTGACCACTCACAGAGCAGGTGTTCAGGCTTATAAACACAACTACCGCTGCTTAATGATTTACTCTCGACCAATGAACAACAACAGATGTGCTGGCAGGGCCTCTGATTGGCTTGGACATGCAGCTGCTGTGATTGGCTCTGATAGTCTATCAGTTCCTTAACCTGAGACGCACTAGAAACAAACACTGGTGTTCCAACACACATAGAGCATTGTATACACAGACAAATACACACACACACAAACACACACACACATGCATCCACATACACACACACGGAAAAACGTGTGCGTAGACTATCTATCTACCTCTAACGCTTGTACGGCTAAGTCTGCATGGATAGACTAACACAGACACATCTAACTCCCATTGAGTGTGCACACGCTCACAAACGTGCACGCCCGCACACAGTGAGAACACCCACCACGATCACCTCATTAAAGCCGTGTGTGCCCTTCCCCATCCTAGATGCTGTTCATACCTGCAGGTGCTCGTCATCATCATCATCATCATCAGCAGCAGTTGCTGTGAAGGACGCAGAGGCCTTCCCACCCACGCACGCACAAACACACAAACCCACACACACACACACACGTATTCGCACACCCACACCCCCCCATCACCACACACGCGCCTGTCCTGACGATCCTCAGGAAATAAACAAAGTGATGATGGTGATTAGCCCTGGCGTGCCTGTCGACATGTGACTGGTGAGAAGGTGACACCGCACACCCACCAGCAGGTCTTCTGTGAGGCCAGAGACCACGCCAGGGCCGGGGGGGAGACGCCCACGCAGCTCCTGACGTCAACCTCGCCCTCCCCCCCCCCACCCCCCCCGACCTCAACCACAACTTCTTGGCGTCCTCTGGTGAGTAGATTTAACCCTCTTGTATTCTGATGTTCAAGGATTTGAACTACTTCCTGTCGTCCTATCGGGGGCAGGGTTCGACTGCTTCCTGTCGTCCTATTGGGAGCAGGGCTCGACTACTTCCTGTCATCCTATCGGGGGCAGGGCTCAACTGCCTCCTGTCGTCCTATCGGGGGCAGGGCTCGGCTGCTTCCTGTCGTCCTATCGGGGGCAGGGCTCGGCTGCTTCCTGTCATCCTATCGGGGGCAGGGCTCGGCTGCTTCCTGTCGTCCTATCGGGGGCAGGGCTCGACTGCTTCCTGTCGTCCCGTCGGGACAAGGCTCCCGCCGTTTCTCCGTCTCCAGGCCCGGGGAAGCGCTCCCGTTTCCACGGACTGGCAGACGTGACAGAACGTTCCAGAAGGAGCCAGTGTTGGAGGTTTATATGGAACGAGCCAGCCGGGAGAACGCCAAAGGAGGCGAGGCGGGTGGAGATGTTATCGAGAGTGTGCAGAGTGAACGATTTCCCCCTACATTTGACTTGACAAAGAAAAGCAATTAACCAGACAGGAGGAGACTAGCACTTCCAATTACAGAGCTTTTGACTGGCTGAGCAAGTCACGGCACAAAAGAATACATTAGACAGGGAAATAGAGGGATCGGAGGAGCAATACGGGTGAGCCCAAACCAATATGACAGCTATTTAAAGCTTTGTGAATGGAACAGCTCGAAGACTGGGTTCCTTGTTTGCAGTCAGCCCAGTAGGACTGGTTTACAGAAACCAGGTCTGGGACAAGGAAGTACTAGATAGGGTATAGCTCAGTGGTCAGAGCACTTGATTGCCGATCAAGAGATTGCTGGTTCAAATCCCCCCTGTACTTTACGTCTGCAAAAACTTGGGAAAACATAATTATGTCTCACAAATTAATATAAGCTACAGACAGCACAGACTCAGCTCATGGAACCAGCATCAACCAGTATCGACTTTAGATAAAAGCATGGGAACAAAAGAATAAACCCTAACGTCATGGGGCATCCTACAGGTGGACACTGACTCGTGCTGTGCCTGCCTAGCCCCGCCTCCTCCAGGGCCCGCCTCCACCAGGCCCCGCCTCCACCAGGCCCCGCCTCCTCCAGGCCCCGCCTCCTGCTCTCCAGGAGGATGTGTCACCTCAGCAGCCTGGTGGTGGAGGAAAGTTAAGAGAGCAGTTAAAGTGTCCTAAAAAGAGGCCTTAACGTTACATTGACTTTAAACACTTCCCCTTTTGAACCGCTGTAAAACGGGTGTGTGTGCGTTGGGGTTTTGTAAATGTGTGTGAGTGTGTCTGTAAATGTGTGTGTGTGTGTGTCTAAAGCAGTGATAGGTTGGAATATAAGTTGCCCCACTGTCTGCAGCTCAGCCTTTTCATGTCAAACAACCTAGAATGTCCTAAAATGTTCTCCAGAATACCCATGAGAGGGAAGAAGGAAAACCCTCTCCTCTTTCCAAAACAGCTTCAAACCTGCGGATCCACACTAGTCTGGCTCCATCACTCTGGGCTCTGTAACTGGTCTTCATCCATCACTCTGGGTTCTGTGACTGGTCGGGCTCCCTGCTGTGGTCAGAAACCATGATAACAAGCCTGCACAGAACCAGATGTTGTCTGAGGTGTGCGTGTGTCTGGAGAACGTGGAAAAGGTCACTAGCGTGTGTCGGTGTGTGTGCGTGTGTGTTTGTGGGTGGGTGTGTGTGTGTGTGTCTGCATCCTGGCTCCCACCACCAGTCGATCTTTTCTCCAGGCTCATGCTACCTCAGCTTGTCCTCACTCCCTGTGGACTTGGCAGGAGTCCTCCTCCTCTCTGCCAGCGCTCTCCTCCAACCAGCATCTGGGTACCCTCCTCTCCCGTCTCCTCCTCTCCCCCTTCCTCCTCTCCCTCCTCTTCTCCCTCCTCCTCCTCTCCCTCCTCTTCTCCCTCCTCCTTCTCTCACCCCTTCCTCCTTCTTTCCTCACTCCCCTCCTCCTTCTCTCACCTGTCCCGGTGCCCTCCCTCCCTCCCCGTCCTCTCCTCACTCTTCCCTTGTTCTCCTCTGTTCTCCTTTACTCCTTGCCCTTTTCCCCTTTCCTCCTCCTCTCCTCTCCTGGTGGGTCTACAGACATGGTCCCTGTGTGTTGTGTTGACAGATCGTCAGAGCTAATGTGTGTCCCAGCAGCAGGTCCGAGAACTGGGCTCTGCTCTCTCAAGTACTCTGTCACACACTCTGTCCCACACACACACACACACACACAAACACGTACGCACACACACTCACACATGTACACACACACATGCACGCGCACACACAAGCGGGTGTTGGAGGTGGAGGAGGTGGAGGAGGAGGAGGAAGGGGGGAAGCGTGATAAAGATGTATTTTCTTAGTTTGAATTTGTATCTCCCACCTTCCCACTCCCCACCCCCTCTCCCTCTCTCCCCCTCTCCCACCCCCTCTCCCTCTCTCCACCTCTCCCTCCCTCTCTCCCCCTCTCCCTCTCTCCCTCACTCCCTGACTCCCTCCCTCCCACCGTTCAAGGAGAAGGGCTCCTTCTGATGATAAAGATGCCTTTTCTTAGTTTGTGTTTGTCTCTCCCCTTCCCCTTCTCACCTCCCTCCCCTCTACTCCCCCTTACCGTGGGGGAGGAGGAGGGGGGGGGGGGTGATTGTTTTACAGCAGGTTACAGGAAGGACACGCAGGATCAACGAGGATGCAGAGGAAAGGAGCTGCTCTATTTCTGCAGAGCTGGAGAACAGGGAGGAGAGGGGGAAAGAGGAAGAGAAAGAGGGGAGACTGGAAAAGAATGAGTGAGAGAAAGAGAGAGGGAGAGAGAAAACGCCACAGCACAGTCAGAAAGACACGCACCCAGTGGAATTATAGATTCGGTTCCAGACGATCTTCTGAAGAACTGGGAATCTCTCTGGAGTTCCAGTCCCAGTGTCGGAGCGGGAGCCTGGCTGTGATGATCCCGCTCAACAGCCTGGAGATGAAGACTGAGGGTACAATAAGCTGGCTGCATTGCTCTGTAACGTGTGTGTGTGTATGTGTGAGGCTTTGTTTCAAAACACACCGCCCATACTGTAGATACACATCATTTACGTCATTAAAAAATGTTCCCCCCACAAGATGACATGAATAAATGGATGACCTCCCTTCTCACACACATACACAATATGACATGAATAAATGCAGCACAGGAATAATACCAGAACTGGTTCATCTGTAAACTACTGGAGAGAGAGAGAGAGAGAGAGAGAGAGAGAGAGAGAGAGAGAGAGAGAGAGGATCCTTCGTTTTGAGACAATATTCATTCCCCATGGGACCGACGGACTTGGCAATAAAATCCAGACTTTCACTGGACTGGAGAAAAACCTCAGGCAGTCTGCCTCAAGGTTTTTTTTTTTCTCTCTCTCTCTCTCTCTCTCTCTCTCTCTCTCTCTCTCTCTCTCTCTCTCTCTCTCTCCCTCTCTCCCTCTCTCCCTCTCTCCCTCTCTCCCTCTCTCCCTCTCCCTCTCTCCCTCTCCCTCTCCCTCTCTCCCTCTCTCTCTCTCCCTCTCTCTCTCTCTCTCTCTCTCTCTCTCTCTCTCTCTCTCTCTCTCTCTCTCTCTCTCTCTCTCTCCCTCCCTCTCCCTCTCCCTCTCCCTCTCCCTCTCCCTCTCTCCCTCTCCCTCTCTCTCCAGCAAGGCGGATATTGCTGATTTGAGGGCTGGCGGGGCCTTTATGAAACATCTCCCTGTCTGAGCAGCAGGAGGTGGAGGGTTGAGAGCTTGATCGCTCCGAGAGATCGGGACGGACAGTTTCAACACAAACGACTTGGTGTGGGCGGGGTCACCCTGCCTTTGTTCCCCCCCGTCACCCCGTCCCCCGTCTCCTAGCTGGGGTCTGGCTCCAACAACACCCACCGCCCCCCCCCCCCCCCCCTCCACCCTGCTGGGTCAACAACATAACTCTCAACACACTTCAGGGAGGACAGCTCGCGCCTTTAACCGGTCCCCATGAACGACATTTCCGATTGCCTTTTTCATACTTCACCTCCTCTCTCTTTTTTTCTTTCTTTCTTTCTTTCTTTCTTTCTTTCTTTCTTTCGTTTTTCCTTTGTCTCATCTAAGTGATGATGTGACGATCCGTATGGTAAAAGCATAAGGCGGTTGCCATGGTGAGATCCAGGGTGGCCTCCCCCCCCCACACACACACACACCCACACACCCACACACCCACACACACACACACCCACACACACACACACCCACACACCCACACACACACCCACACACACACCCACACACACACCCACACACACACACACCCACACACCCACACCCACACCCACACCCACACACACACCCACACACACACCCACACACACAATTTATGTCCCATAGCTCAGTAGAGAGGAGATGGCCCCGCCTCCCTGGAGGAAGTGAGCTGACAAACGTTTATGAACTCCCCTCATAAACGTCAACATGAAGGCCTGGTCAGAATCAGCATGATGTACCTGGTGTAGGACCCACCTGCCTGGGGTCTGGGCTTGCCCTGGGCCTGCCTGATTAGGATACACCCCTGGGCAGACCCCCACACACACACACATACACACACACACACATATAGATAGACCAAGGATCATGTCTCTGCAGGGTTGTCTAGTTCTGGTTGGGGTTCTGGGTTCTGCTTCAGTTCTGGTTGTGGTTCTGGTTGTGGTTTCTGCGTTGTGGTTCTGGGTGGGGCGTCCAGAGCTGGGTCCTCCTAAGCTGTGTCAGGGTGATGGAGTCCAGATCTTCATGGGTCTTTATGGGATTAGCAGCACTGCGAGGCTCCAGCAGGGCTCTGATGAGGGGAGGAGAGGGAGGGGGAGGAGGGTGTGGGAGGGAGGGAGGGGGAGGCAGGGTGTGGGAGGGAGGGAGAGGAGGGTGTGGGAGGGAGGGGGAGGCTGGGGGAGGAGGGGGGGGAGGCAGGGTGTGGGAGGGAGGATGTGGGAGGGAGGGAGGGGGAGGCAGGGTGTGGGGGGGAGGGAGAGGAGGGTGTGGGAGGGAGGGGGAGGCTGGGGGAGGAGGGGGGAGGCAGGGTGTGGGAGGTAGGGTGTGGGAGGGAGGGAGGGTGTGGGAGGAGGGGGGGCGGGCGGGCGGGCGTGTATTACTCCCTGACCTTCCACAGAAGTGTCGACTCACAGTGAGACAGTGTTGGTATCGCAGGACAGACAGGATTCCCAGGTAGGAAACGTTAACGTCCATTGTTGCTGCTCATAAAATCCCCACTGGGGACGACCGGGTCAGTCTTGGTGCTGACCTCCCTCTGGTGGGGAGGGAGTGTGTATGGATGTGTGTGTGGGGGGGGGGGGGGGGGGTAGATAAACAGCAAGCTTCACACCTGGGCATCTTTAGACGGGCTGAGTTTCTGTTACACAGAAAACTAAACACTGACAGGATTATCTAGCTTCCGATTGACCCCCCTCCCCCCTCCCACACATGCGCACACCCAGACCAAACCCCCTGCACACAAACATTAGAGTGAAGAGTTGCGGCAGTGGTGGAGGTGGAGGGGAGTGAGAGGGAGGCTGGTGAGGGTGAAGGGGGGGGGGGGTGACATGACATGGTCCAGATCCTCTCTGTGCTCCTCTGTATTGAATAAGCACATGTTTTCAGGGACAGCAAGATGGATGCCGCTCTCAATGGACTCTGGGACGGCCCCGACCTCGGCTTTTGGGGGTTTCTGGGTTATGGATGTTCGGGGGGGTGGTGGTGGTGGGTTGGAGGGGGGAGGGACGGGTGAAACCACTTCCCCCGCTTGTTAAACAAGACCATTAAAAGGCATTATAAGCCCGTATCTGGAAAGACTTCTGCGAATTATTGCTTGCATCTGTTAGCGAGTGTTTCTGGGCCCACTGTGTTCATGGTGCTCTGCCTTGGACCAGAATCAGGCCCCGCTTTCCGAGTTATGGAATTGACAGGTCCAAGGAGTGACACGGTGAAAGATGGAGAGATCAAGGGGATGGAGAGATGGAAAGATGCAGATATGGAGATTGACGAAGAGATAGAAAGAGATGAAGGGACGGAGAGAGCGATGGAGATGGAGAAATAGAGAGATGGAGATGGAGAAATGGAGGGTGGAGATTGAGACGACTGACGACCGTGTAACAAGCCAGTTTAAGGGAACATCGTCGCCATCACCATTATCATCACCATCGTCATCACCATCATCATCACCATCGTCATCACCATCATCATCATCATCATCACCAGATATGTCCTCCTCACATGCCAGACCTCCACCAGACCCAACCAACAGATTTACTTTCAAAGTGGAAATAACGTTTCAAAACGCCGAAAACGTCATCGCAGAAAACCATCCCCGCCCGACCCAGAACAAAGGCAGGAATTTTAATGATGACAGCAGATACAGAAAGTACACTCACACAGTCCCACTTCAAAGGCCTGTCTCCCTGACAACGCAGCGTGTCCCGTGACGACGATCTGAACCGCGTTAGACCCTCGCAGAGTTCAGGCCTCGTCATGCGCTCACTTGTTTTGGACCGGGAGCCTGGCGGAGGGGCGGCAGGGAGGGGAGGAGTCATCGCTTCCGGCCTGGTGGGGTCATGACTGAGGTAGGGTGCTCTGAGATGGAGGGGAAGAGGGGGGCTGTGAACACTCCAGCGGATCACAGGAATCTGGGAGGCCCTCCTTACCTTCCCTTCTGCCTTCTCTCCATCCTTCCCTCCTTCTCTCCCTCCTTCTTTCCTTCCTACTCTCCTGTCTTCCATCTTCCATCCCATCCTCCGTTGAGACAACGTTGTCTTCACACAGCTTGGACTCGCAACAGAATGCTCGGTTGGCTGAAAGCCAACGGTAGCTCACGGTGGTGACTTCACTTGAATGGAGGAAGCCTGCACAGAGGCCCCTATGGGTGAGACTGAGGGAACGCAAGAGCACCACAGAGACAGAGAGAGAGAGAGAGAGAGAGAGAGAGAGAGAGAGAGAGAGAGAGAGAGAGAGAGAGAGAGAGAGAGAGAGAGAGAGAGAGAGAGAGAGAGAGAGAGAGAGAGAGAGAGAGAGAGAGAGAGAGAGAGAGAGAGAGAGAGAGAGAGAGAGAGAGGGAGGGAGGGAGGTTCTCTGGGTGTATAGTGGAGAGACATGCAGACATGCAGGAGCTACGCCTGACGGTCTCTTTGGCCAGTTTTCACTCCCATGAAAACAAGGAGTGGGAAGGAAGGAGAGGGAGGGAGGGAGGGAGGGAGAGGGAGGGAGGGAGGGAGGGAGGGAGGGAGGGAGGGAGGGAGGGAGGGAGGGAGGGAGGGAGGGAGGGAGGGAGAGGGAGGGAGGGAGGGAGGGAGGGAGGGAGGGAGGGAGGGAGGGAGGGAGGGAGAGGGAGAGAGAGAGAGAGAGAGAGAGAGGGAGGGAGGGAGGGAGGGAGGGAGGGAGGGAGGGAGGGAGGGAGGGAGGGAGGGAGGGAGAGGGAGAGAGAGAGAGAGAGGGAGGGAGGGAGGGAGGGAGGGAGGGAGGGAGGGAGGGAGGGAGGGAGGGAGGGAGGGAGGGAGGGAGGGAGGGAGGGAGGGGGAGAGAGAGAGAGGGAGAGGGAGGGAGGGAGATGGCGAAAGATAAAGAGAGTGAGGGACGGAGAAAAAGAAAGTGACAGGGACAATTGAGAGCAACAGAGGAGAGGCGGGAAGTGTGGGTGTGACCAAGCGAGCGAGAGAGAGAGGGAGACAGAGAGACGGACGGACAGAGCAAGATGATAGAGAGAAAAAGAACTCTGAGATCAACATCCTATTTCTCCTGTCTAATCCCGTCTCTTGAGTCCGTGTTAAGTACTTACATACGGCAGCCGAAGAGAGAGAGAGAGAGAGTCTGGGAGTTGGAGAAGTTTCTGCATGTGGTGTCAGTTAGAGAGCTATCATGGTTAATAACTGGGAGGGATTAGCACAGCCGACGTTTCATCCTCTAATCCCTGTCAGCCTGCATCCCAAACTGTCGCTTTCCCCCACCTGTCTGTCTGACGAGCCTGTCTCTCTCTCTGTGTGTCTGCCTGTCTGTCTGTCTGTCTGTCTCTCTGCCTGTCTCTACTAACTTCTCACATCTCGGGGACGGCAGTCAGGTGACACAAGGCCGTCGTCATGGCATTGCCATGGGAAACGGGGGGGGGGGGTGAATTGGGGGGGGTTGAGGGGCTGTTGTCAAGGGAGATTAAAGGACTCCATAAATATGCCCTTCGATCCCTTGCGCTGTATATATCACCGTGCTGGTTTAATCAGAGGAGGCCATCCATAACTCTGTAACTGGCATCTGGAGATGTCCCTCCACCTGTCTCTCCAGGCCTCGCACGGCCCTCATTCTCTCCCCGACACGTCAAGGCAGAAGACCAGAGCCGTCCTCTGTCCATTCCGAGAGAGGCTGGTCCCCTCGTGGTCACGCGAGCGCTCTGCCTGGGCCGGGCCTGTTATCCTCGCTACACTGTGCCTCCCCCTCCCCCCCCCCCCCCCCCCCCATGCCACCCTGCCCCCCCCACCCCCCACCCCCATGCCTACCCTTCCCCCACGGTTAATGCTCTACTTTCATTTATGAGCCTCCTCTTCCCACCACCCCCCCCGCCCCCCCCGTCGTCCTCTTCCCCCCTTCGTCGCCCCTCCCTCCCCCACTGGCGCCCTCCCCAGCAATGGATGCTCTACTTTCATTTGCGTCCCTTCCTCTCCTCCTCACCCCCTCCCCACCTCCCTCCTCCATGGGAGCGCCTCGCGATCGCGCCCCGGAACTAATTGATGAGCAAGGACTAAGTTTATGTTAACACAGGAGGGGAGAGGAGAGAGGGGCGAGACGACGACAGGAAGTTAATTACGTGGAGTTGGAGACTGGGACCGCAGACAAGGACTCAGCGTGGGGAGAGAGAGAGGGAGACAGAGAGGGAGACACGGAAAGAGAGAGAGAGAGAGAGAGAGAGAGAGGGAGGCAGGGGGAGGGGAGAGAGAGAGAGAGAGAGAGAGAGAGAGAGAGAGAGAGAGAGAGAGAGAGAGAGAGAGAGGCAGGGGGGAGGGAGGGAGGGTAGAGGAAGGGGGACAGAAAGGGAGTGGAGTCTGAGGGGGGGGGGGTGGTGCTGTGGAGGATCATGAAGGATCCAAGCTCACCCATGTCCAGCAGCTCTGGGTCTGGGTCTCACTCTCTCTCTGTCTCTCTCTCTCTGTCTCACTCTCTCTCTGTCTCTCTCTCTCTGTCTCTCTCTCTCTCTGTCTCTCTCTCTCTGTCACTCTCTCTCTGTCTCTCTCTCTCTGTCTCTCTCTCTCTGTCTCTCTCTCTCTGTCTCTCTCTGTGTGTCTCTCTCTCTCTCTGTCTCACTCTCTCTGTGTGTCTCACTCTCTCTCTGTCTCTCTCTCTCTGTCTCTCTCTCTCTGTCTCTCTCTCTCTGTCTCTCTCTCTCTGTCTCTCTCTCTCTCTGTCTCTCTCTCTCTGTCTCACTCTCTCTCTGTCTCTCTCTCTCTGTCTCTCTCTCTCTGTCTCTCTCTCTCTGTCTCTCTCTCTCTGTCTCACTCTCTCTCTGTCTCTCTCTCTCTGTCTCTCTCTCTCTGTCTCACTCTCTCTCTGTCTCTCTCTCTCTGTCTCACGCTGTTTCTGTCTCTCTGCAGCTGGAGAGATGTTCTGTACGAGGCAGAAATTACAATCTTATAAAAGTGTGTGTGTTTGTCTGTGTGTGTGTGTGTGTATGTGTATATGTGTGTGACCCTGCAGGCACTAAGATGTTACTGGGGCGACTGGGGCCTGGGTGTTCCGATGTGTGTAGGATTCTGTTACATCTTTGTTTGGACACTTTATCTCTTGGAGTGTGTGTGTGTGTGTGTGTCGGGTTATTTGCAAGGTCTCCTAACCTACAGAGAGAGAGCGGGGTGGAAGGGGTAGGAGGGCGGGGGTGGGGGCGAGGGGTGGAGGGGCCGGAGGGGGTATGGTGTCGGAGGGGGAGTGGTGGGGGTGTCAGCATGTGAGTCTGAGGTTAGCGGGGGGAGCCCACAAGAAAACTTTGCCGGCATGAAACAAAGTCGGGCTTCCAAATACCTCAATGATGGATTTATAAACTGGCGACTGGGGAGAAAAGAGCACTGTTTATTTAAAATGCTTAAATGGGATCCTTTCTAAGGCCTCGCCACAACTTAGAGAGAGAAAAAAGAAGAATAGGCAAACTACAGGAAGCCACAGTGTATCCTGTCAAAAATACATAAACACAAAGAAGGAGAGAGAGGGAGGGAGAGAGAGAGAGAGAGACAGAGACAGAGAGAGGGAGAGGGAGAGAGAGAGAGAGAGAGAGAGAGAGAGAATGAGAGAGAGAGAGAGAGACAGAGAGAGAGAGAGAGAGAGAAAGAGGAAGAAAGAGAGGGAGGGAGACAGAGAAAGTGCTTTTCCATGCTTCCATGTGGTCAGAGAAAGGAGAGGGAGAGAGGGGGGGAGGGAGGGAGGGAGGGAGGGAGGGAGGGAGGGAGGGAGGGAGGGAGGGAGGGAGGGAGGGAGGGAGGGAGGGAGGGAGGGAGGGAGGGAGGGAGGGAGGGTGAGAGAGACATAGGGTCAATGTGTGGTAGTTCTTAAAGTCAGGGTTTAGGTCACTACTACATGGGAGGAAATAATTAACTTGGGGTCAAGTAGGGAGGTTCCCTCCCATTCAACCTCACCCTCAACCTCACTCTCAACCTCACCCTTACCCTCACCCTTACCCACCTCTTTTCCACCCCCCTCCCCCCTCTTGTCTGCACGTGCAGCTGAGAACACCATGAAAGCACCTGAATGGAGCATCCTGTACAGCAACCAGAACCATACGGCATCAAATATCATATTAAATTATAATATAACATTCATTATCGTAAAATATGTAGACACCTTTTGTCTGTTAAAATGAATCCATTCAATTGTGTCATTTCACATTGCATGAATGCCTGATGGAAAAACCAGTTCGAACCACAAGTAAACACGACAAACAAAGTAGTGTTTGGATTCCTCAACTGTACTGCGAATGAAAACTTTACTGAAAAAGCACTTTATATATTTATAGTCGTTCAATGAAGGTATATGGCATCAATTGCCCGTTGCTCTTTATGTGAGGGGATAAAACCCTGGGTTATTACATGACAAATATGTACTCAGCTTACAGGCTGGAATGCATACACCGCAGGAGGTCACAAGGGCTTGTTACCCCAACGCACTGAAACACTTTGTTATTTACGACGCCAGATTATAGGGTTACAGTGCCTACCCCCCCCCCCCCCACTCCCCCCCATCCCCCATCCCCCACGCCCCCATTTCCTCACCTGCTGTTTGGGTTTAGAGGACCCCCGAATACTGATACCAGAGGAGAGAGACTGGGCATACTGAGGGTAGCTGAGTGTGTGTGTGTGTGTGTGTGTGGGGGGGGGGGGGGGAGGGGGGGGTCCAGGTGTGTGTGTGTGTTCAGGGTGTAAGTGGCAGAGTAAGAGGCTGGGGTTGTGAAGAGTTAGGTGGTAAGGTGGAGTTAGGTGGCTAGGTGTCCTTCCTCTTCGCCGTCCTTCTCTTCCTCCTCTCCTCTCCCCTCTCCCTCCCTACTCCTCCTGGGCCACCTTCCAAACTGGGCCCCCCTCTCAGACCAGCCCCCCTGAACAACTCCGGACCTGATTCCCTCTCCCCTCTCCTCCTGAGTTCCCCTGGATCCAATTTAGAGAAAGCCCCTAAACCCCGAAGCATTACATCCCAACCTACGACATTTTACGACCGCTAACAACCGTCGAGAAAAACAGTGAGCAACATTGTTCGCGTTGGGAGGCTTCGCCCACTCGCGTGCGCGGGGACAAACCACACGGACTTTCCCCTCCGGAGCGGTGAATGTCACGGGCCGAAACTGAGAGTGTGGCGCCGGAGGAGGGTGAAATACCTCACCCAGAGAGGGGCTCTGGTTCTGGGTCCAGTTCAGCTGTTCTGGACCAGGGCATGGTGACCGTAACCACCCAGAGAATGAGGGGATGGCTGAAGAAGGAAGAGGACTGGACTGTTGATCAAGAGATCACTTTGGGAGAAACTTTGAATGATTATGTTGTTATTATTGTTATCACACAATGTGAGGATTGTTCCAGCAAGCCAGGAATGACGATACAGAAAATCGATACATTTTAAGTACACTTAAATTGTGTACAAAAAGACAAATGTAATGAAAATGCATCATTTATAACACATTTCAATCATATTTAGTGTTGTATAGTGTACTGGGCAAACCTATAAAGTTGTGTCACACATGGAAGGAGGTATTTAGACTTTTACTTTGGCATATTTAGGCTTTTGTAGGTCACAGGAAAGGGCTGAGATTCCAAACAACCTCTACTACACATGTGTTGGGTTAAATGTGGGACATAAAAAAGAGAGTCCTGAAGCTGACCTGTACCCCCCTGTCTCTCCCCCCTCTCTCCTCCTCCTCCTCCCCTCTTTCCCCCTCCCTCCCTCCCTCCCTCCCTCCCTCTCCTCCTCCCCCCCCCCCCCCCCCGCTACCCTCTCCCCAACCCACTCCTCCTCCGCTTTCCTCCCCTCCCTCCCCTCCCTCCTGCCCCTTCTACTCTCACCTCCTCGTCCTCCCCCTCCTCTCCCCTTCCTCCTCTGGCCCTCCCCTCTCAGTACAGGTTCTGTTAAGGCTCGGGATCACCTGGAGGTCAGCTCCCCCTGCATCTGATTCATGGCGAAGGCCCACGTGGAACTCCCTCTCTGGACAGTGCGGAAGGGGGACACAGTTTTGCGTGACACACAGTGATTCACTGGGTGTGCATGTTCTTGTAGGAACCTCTTTGTGCAGCCTGACAGATAAGCAGAGAGACAAACACGCAGGCAGACATGCACGCAGACAGGCAGAGAGACAGACAGATACAGTAAGACAGGCAGAGAGACAGACAGATACAGTAAGACAGGCAGAGAGACAGACAGATACAGTAAGACAGGCAGACAGACAGACAGACAGACAGACAGACAGGCAGACAGACAGACAGGTTGGACAGCTACACCGGGGCACAAAGAGAGACCATTGTACTGTCCTCAGCCCCCCCCCCTCGCCCCCCCCACTCTCCCTTAATCTTGTTCTGAGTTCGACACATGTCAGCGGTGTCTCTCAAATGTGCCAAAACAAGACGCAGTCTCTCTTCTTCCATCTCTCTCTCTCTCTCTCTCTGTCTCTCTTTCTCTCTCTCTCTCTCTCTCTCTCTCTCTCTCTCTCTCTCTCTCTCTCTCTCTCTCTCTCTCTCTCTCTCTCTCTCTCTCCCCCTACTCTCTTTCTCTCTCTCTGTCTCTGTCTCTCTCTCTCTCTCTCTCTCTCTGTCTCTCTCTCTCTTTCTTCTCTCTCTCTCTCTCTCTCTCTCTCTCTCTCTCTCTCTCTCTGTCTCTCTCTCTCTTTCTTTCTCTCTCTCTCTCTCTCTCTCTCTCTCTCTCTCTCTCTCTCTGTCACTCTCTCTCTCTCCATCAGGCCGACCCCTCCAGCCCTCCGCCCTTCTGATGTCCCGGTAATTAAAACCAAATGTCCGACCCTTCGATTAGCTGTCCAGCTGCTTGCGTTTAATTCCCTGCAATCAAAGTGTCCGGTTCTACCGCCAACTGTCGCTGCTACCAAGCCTATTTGTCACCACGGAGACGCGAAGAACATTTACGAGCGAGAAAAGAGTATCGTTTATGCAGTTCCGCCCGGTTACGGCTCCATGGAAATGAGGGAGGGAAGAAAAAACAATGGTGAGTATATCAACTATGCAGTAACACTGTCCGTAGTGTTGTAGTCGGAGATAGGCCTGTTGTTGGTAACATAGTATCATGTAAGCAGAGAAAAGGAGAGCTGTTCAGCTTGCAGTCACGCCAGAGCGTTTTAGCTGGTACAGCCATGCTAGAGAGAGGTTCAGCCATATTTGAGCTTAGCATTTCTGAAGTTGACACTTCTGGGAAAATACTGCCAGGCTTGTGTCACCTGATACACGGTCCTCTGTAGCATAGGTCCCCAGAGGGGACACACAAACACACACACATCCCCCTGAACACACGTACACACATCCCCACAAACACACACACACATCCCCATGAACACACACACACACACACACACACAGACTCATCCCACTCGGCCACACCTGTGACCCTCGGGAAGAGTGTGTGGGAGCTTCTGAACTCTCCCAGGAGGAATGTCCAGGTTTGTTTTTGTTTTGTTTTCTCCAGGATTCCCTGTTATGACTGATGCTGCACGTGTTTCCCCAGCCCAGGGTTACCTCACCCTAGCCTCACGCAAGCTCATCAACGGATCTGTCCTGACCCTACTGACCTCTCCTGACCTCTCGCGACCTCTGGAAACACTCGAGCTTCCTTTCCTCCGATATCCTTTTTCAGCGGTTTAACCAAATCTGTAACAGCCGCCATCTTGTTCTGTAACTGGGAACAGGGACAAAAACATTCTCTGCCTCTGGGAATGATAGCTTTCATGTTACAAATTCAACAGTTTTGATTTAACTCTCATTCATTCATCTTTACAATTTACATTTCATGAATCTAGCAAATGCTTTTATCCAAAGCGTATGCAAATAGTGCATGTCGAAATCACAGCAGAAAATAACGAATCAAAATGCACAGAACAAATGTGAAACCAAACGAACGGTATTATTTTTTCATCCTAAATGTTGTACTGTACTGAAATGATTATCATCACCACTGCAGCTTTTGTTGTTTTCTAGAAAAAAACGACTTCTACTAACCTTTTAAGGGCTTTGAAGGGAGTTGAAGTTAATCAATCCAAGTCATGAACGCTCTTTCTCTTGGCCTCGACGAGTAAAACGATGCAACAAAGCTGATTTCCACTTCCTTCCAGCTCTGTGATGGCTGGGGTCACTTCCTGCTGTGAGGAGACGGGAGCGTTGGGCTGGACTCTCCCCAACACCAAGCCTGTCCTGTATCTAGGATACGGCAGGCCTAAACACTTCAGGTCCCATTAAGAGCCATGACTGAACTGTTGTGAAGTAATTATGAGCCATTAAATGATTTGGGAGAGAAGTCACTACAGATGAGGGGGATTTGAGGAGAAGGCCGGCCACTGGGCCAAAGAGTCCGCTAGCCGACCTCACACACACACATTCAAACCCACAAACGCTCAATGAGAATGAACACACACACACACACACACATGTATTTACACGGACACACACTGACACAGTAAGGCTTAATCGGACAGCAGAGACACACACACACACACGCTCTCCTCTCTCCATCTCTAAGTAGACACTCACCCTGTCACTTCCTCTGAGCTTGCCAAGCATGATGCCTTGGTTATCTGTCACATTAGCTGGTCGGAGTTAACGCTTCCCTGTGAGCGAGGCCGTCATCTCTCCATGCTCTTCTTTCTGGAAAGCCGCTGACCTCAAAATCAGCCTCCTATCTGGTGGGAACCAACAAAGTTGAAACATACCTAGAGGAATGTTGCTCGGATTGAACTCCGGTGTTCAGTGGTTCTCTCACAAGTACACGAGTTCTGCGGAAGCTCCGTTTCGAAAAACCAGACCTCGTCTAGCAATGAGATAGTTCCACGTAGAACCGTATGGAACCACGTCAAACCAAATAGAACCCTGTGGTCTAGTAATGAGACAGTACCAAACAGAGCCATGGAGTCTAGAGATGCCTCCACACAGGAAAGACTCAATTAAAGTCGGTTTCCCTGCATGTTGACAAGACACTGTCCAGCAGCCTTAGGTTGGCTGTGCAGATAAAGAGTCTGCCTTTGAACTCTGCTGTGTTCTATTCTACTCTATTCTACTCTGCTCTACTCTGCTCTACTCTACTCTCCTCCTCTGCTGTCTGGAGGAAACACCGGAACCAGTCAAACATCCACAATCACTAACCAGAGCCTGTGTGTGTGTGTGTGTGTGTGTGTGCGCTCAAGTCTACACTCATGTAAGGGTATTCTGTGTTTGTGGGTTTCCTTGATTTTGAGACTGAAAGCAATTTCTTTGTGGTGGTGGGGGGCACGCGATGAGATGCTGTGAGATTGTGGTGAGTCAGCGTACACACATACACACACAGCAGCAGCAGCAGCAGCAATATTGAGTTTTCTATCTTTTCAGGATCAAATTAACTCACAGGTATTATAAACGCATTAAATATTCACCAGTTACTGATATCAGCTTTTTGTCTCCATTGTTCTGGAGGTCATAAACACACACACACAATCACACACACAGGCACTTACACACACACACACACACACACAGGCGCGCACACACACAAAAACTGAATAAGCAGGATAATTGGAGGGGTTGGGACCCTATAAACCACATCATGGAAACGACTGTCATCTTCTTTATTAATCTCACTGTAGTGTGATATATATATGCCATTAATAATGGAAGACTCTATGAAGCCCAATGTGTTGTGCCTCAGTGTGTGTGGGTGTGTGTGTGGGTGTGTGTGTGGGTGTAAGTGTATGTGTGAATGTGTGTGTGTGTGAGTGAGTTTGTTGTGAGAGTGTGTGTGAGTAGGTGTGCTCGTGAGTGTGTGTATGTGTGTGTGTGGGGAGGGGTGCAGGTGATAACAGGATGCACATGTACAGTCCCTCTCTCCACTGGCCAATGGAAACTGAGCAGGACTTGGGGTCAGAGGTCATGGTGCCACATTAGTCAGGCAGATGTGGCAGCTGTGACGGATGCATGCTGGGATAGGCCGGAGGACTGAGGACAGGAGCCAGGTTCAGGGAAGGGGTGAAGAGCTAAACAGTGTTAAAGGGGAGGGGCTAAAGAGAGACTGACAGGCGAGTCAGTGAATCAGTGAGGGGGAGTCATTAAGTGAGTCAGTGAAAGGGAGTCAGTGAATCGGTGAGGGGGAGTCATTACGTGAGTCAGTGAAAGGGAGTCAGTGAATCAGTAGATTTCCAGGATTGGAGGATCTGCTTGCTGGGTCCGCGGTGCTAAAAGCTGCTGGCGCTCTGCTGGAGCTCTGCTGGGTCCCGACACAGGAAAGGTTTTTACAGCTTTGAGAAGGATGATGTCAGGGAGGGGAGAGGAGTGGAGTGGAGGAGGAGAGCATAGAAGTGGAGAGGAGAAGAGAGAGAGGGGAGAGAGGGGAGGAAGGATGTGGAGAGGAGAAGAGAGAGAGGAGAAGGAGAGAGACAGATGAGAGGAAGGGTACAGAAAGGAGAAGAGAGAGAGACACGCAGACACTTTCCCAGGAGAGCAAACACAGCGCCAGGACACAGCAACGACCCGGGCTCCCAACAGACAAGAGAACTGATCTGGCAGGCAGAAGCAGCAGACATCAGAGACTCGGAGGGGGGCATCGCCACGCCAGGAGACTCTGCTGATCCATGTGAATGGCAGAGAAGAGTCGAGCGGGGAAAGAAAAGACAGTCCTAATTAGACTGGAGCCTGAACTGCCTCGGGAGCCAAACTTTGGGCTCTAATTACAGTCATCAAAACATCATCTTCTCGTTGTTGTGCAGATCGGCCTCGCCCCTGCTCGCGACCTCATACGGGTTCGATTGACAAACTTTCATAACTCGTCTTCAGAGATGGATTGAGCCATTGGCAGCCATACTGGAAGGGTGCCGTCTTCCCAGCGTTTAACCTGCCGTGTGGCTGAAGTACTGTTGACAGACACAGATGTTAAGCTAACCACGGATGCTAATCTAAACACAGATGCTAAACTAAACATGGATGCTGAGTTAACCACAGATGCTAAGCTAAGCACAGATGCTAAGCTAACCACGGACGCTAAGTCCCCCTACAATACGCTTCCTGGGGAAGGCGTGGCCAGGCTGGTTAGAACCAGGGTTAGGCAGGAGACACACAGGGTTAGCGACCCTAATGGAAGGCTGCCTGGGAATCAAAGGGTGGAAATAGAACCCACTAATTTAGCCTCATGTGCTTTACTGTAACTCATGATTTCCCTCTCTTCTCCTCTACAATTCTCCTTTCCATTCCTCTCCTCAGCACTTCCTTCACCCCTCCCCTCCCCTCCCCTCCCCTCCCCTCCCCTCCCCTCCCCTCCCCTCCCCTCCCCTCCCCTCCCCTCCCCTCCCCTCCCCTCCCCTCCCCTCCCCTCCCCTCCCCCTTCTTTCTCCTGTCTAACCAGGCAGGTGCTAGTTGGTAAACCGTCGAAGCGTGATCTAGAAAAACATCTCCCAGTTCATTACTGAGCTGCTAATGTACACACACGCCACTTCTTAATCGAAACCACGTTGGGCTTCAGGGGCGCCCCGGACAGAGCATACCACTACGGCTGGAGCGCAGGGGACCGGGTTTGATTCCCGCCCGAACCGTGACCTGCACGTCTTCCCCTCTCTCTCTCCCTTCTTCTTTCCTGTCTCTCCGACTGCTTCCACTCACAAAACAGAAAGAAAGTCCCAAACTAGCTTTAAACAAATCAACAACAAGAACAAAACAAACATGCTGTGCTTGTTTGCTGGCCTGGAGGGGGTGGAAGGCTATGACCGGGCCCGGCTATTGATTGGCTCGTGAAAGCTGTTGGTTGTGCTGATTTACAGCACCCCTCCGTTGGAACAGTGATCTTAGTGGAGATATGGAAAAGGCTTGACGTATGACACGTCCCGCTAAAAATAACATAGCCTCATCAGGGTTTCTGCGTCCGGCCGTAACTCTGAAAGCATGTAACCAATTACAGGCCTCTCCCTGGATTTGAGATTTATAACTAATACATCAAGTGCAATATCGCTGTGACGACGGTGAGTTAGGCGACCGGGCTGTGTCGCATGCCGCGCCCAGTGGCCGCCCCCACCCATACCCTCCGAACCCCCCCTACCCCCCCTACCCCAGCCCCCCTGCCTGCCTGCCTCCATCCTCCACCTCCATCCTCTACCCTCCCCTGCCCACTACATGCCCCTCCTACAGTGCGTCATGTGACATCATGTCTGGGGGGCTGAACAGGGGATGTTGTGTCATGAGAGCCAGACAAAGACAGGTTGGAGGGTTTACGCGCAGCTGGAGCGCTGGTGCTTGAGGACGTACGTGTGCGGGGCTGTGCCCAGTGTGTGCGGGTGTGTGTGTGTGTGGTGGTCCTGTCCAGTGTGTGTGTGTGGAGGGGGGGGCATCAATCCAGTGGCGGCAACACGTGTCTGTTTCTTTGAAATCCACCCCCTCCTCCCCTCCCCCTCCCCCTGCCCTCTCCACCCGGCGCAGCTCCAGCCGCGTGTTTGACGCGAAACGTTCCCGAAGCGTTCGAGTCTCCCTGAGCGAAACCCAAGCTGCCCCCGTCTCTCCGGGGCACCAGGGTCCGGTCAGGGCTGATCAGGCCGCCTCGGAGGGCTCCCCGGCACAGAGCGCTGCTGTTCCCCTCCCCGCTCCAGCGCCGGCGCAGGTACACGTCCACAGTCATTCCCTTCACCTGGCTCTGGCTGGAGCCCAGCGTTTGATGCATGGAGACCAGGAAGAGGCAATCAGCGGGTTGCTGTGGGCTTCAAAGACCCTCCAACACTCACACACACACACACTCACACACACGCACACACACACAAGCAGCAAAGACTTGGGAATGTTCCGCTATAAGCCCAGCGGAACACCTGGAGCAGCACGGCCTTCTGGGAAATTCCCCCGGCATCCAACCCAGAGGTGTGGTGTGGGGAGGAGCCCGCCCACAGAGCACACACACACACACACATGTACACACACATGTACACACACACACACATACCCACAAAGCACACACACCCACACACACAGTGGTAATTACTGCTGAAAGGAATGCTCTACTGAAGAGACATCCCTCACGTATCCAGGCAATAACGCAGGCCACGGCAGAATTAGACGCTGATTCCCGACGACAAATGGAGGAAGCGGCTTGTGATCCTGCCGTCGGGTTGGCCGCCGGCCCTGTTCAGCGCAGGGAGAGGAAGCAGGAGTGACTGTGTGGCGATCGTGTGTCCGGGTGTGCCTGCGTCGAAACCCACGTGTTCTCCGACCGCAGAGAGAGATACGCCGGCTGTGACTGGCGGGCGTGTGGGCGGCGGTTCGAGGACAGAGGGTGTTTTGTTTTTTTTTCTCCTGACTCAGGGGCACGGGAGAGGACATGGGACACGATGCACGATGTCCGTCACGGGCCCGGAGGAGGAGCCAGGCTCTGCTGGTCCAATCAGAGATCCCCCAGCTCTCCTTGGAGAGATGCAGGGGGTCTCGCGACGGACAGGAGAACTGGACTGAACCCTAGATCTCAGATGGGACAGACTGCAACCCAACACGTTTGTATTGCAGTCCAGTGGTCATGGAACAGTCTGTTTACCAGACACAGTGCAGAGTAACCACATCAGAGCGATCAGGAAACAGTGCAGTCTTTTCCTCTGAGTCTCATAGGAGACGGTGGGAAAACAGGATCTCTGATTCACTGGTTAGCATGAAGCACTCCTGATGAGGCTGGTTGTGTCTTGAATCTGTTCTGGAATCTGCCCCTCCCCCTTGCTACCCCCCCACTGTGTAAACCACCTGGACTCACCTGCAGGTCTGGAGCCTGCATGATGTCACGGCTGATGTCAGGAAAGGTTTGATAGCTTTATCAGGGAAGGTATAAAACACGAGATCTCATAATTCCGGTTCAGCCAGATCGTTTGGGCTGGGGGGTGGTGTGTGTGTGTGTGTGAGGGGGGGGGGGGAATAAACTATCAAACTGGCACACCGACACACACAGTGAGACACCGATACGCAGACACACGCCAACGCACACCGACAGGCACACATCGCCACACAAATTCACATACTTTGAACATACTATCCCCCCCCAAAAAAACACAAACACAGGGGTGAATGGTACACCAACAACACGTGTGATTCCCATTGCCTCAGCTCATCGTTAGCTTTGTTTTACGGCCCCTCTCTCCCCGGGAACACACAGCTGGCCCTGCCGGAGGTTAAATCACCCGCTTCGTACATTTATAGATCTCACAAGCTCTTTTCCACACTCCAGCGACACTTGTAAAGGCAATCTCTCTCAGTGGAGGTTTTTATGGAGTGGCCCGACGATTCGCAAGAGCAGCCAGAACAGCTCTGTGTTGTTTCCCAATAGCAGTGTGTGTGTGTGTGTCTGGGGGAGGGGGGGGCAAAGGGGGTTTGTGGTGCAGGGGGGGGGCTGTCCCCAATTAGGTGTTTATGCACCGTTCACCTCGGAGCGCTGAGACACTGTCAGAACTCTGCGCTTCTGATCCCTAATCCACTGCTGTGCTTTCTACCCGCACTGCTTGTTTTTCCCTGGAAAAAAAGATTTTCTACGGTACGTGGGTCGGGTTGCCGGGTCGTGGTACAACAATGAACAAGTCTTCTGTTCACCAGGGGAACCCAGCTCTCTTGACGACACATCAAACACGCGCTCTGGGTAAACTGATCCCATGTCTGTTATGCCTCCTGTCTCCCATTATGACATCATGTAAACAGTTTATGAAAGGAAGGCCTATCGTAGCTTGTTTACCTGTCTACGTAAACACATCTGTGGAGATAAGCTCTCCAAACGCCGCACAGGACAAGGTCAGCTTGTTTTGAGATCCAGGGGAAGATCCGGATGAATGTTTCATTTTCTATGTGATCATAGTTTGACTGCTGACACACCAAAACAGCTTAGCATCATACTTTTATATCTATACTCTATCTTTCAGATTTTATTCAATTTTGCATCTTATTTAGCTTGTTTGTAGGTTATTTCGCTTATTTCTTTTATTGCTGACACGTTGCCAACAGCATTGTCGGGGAGCGACCAGGTGGTCGTGATGCAATACTCTGACCAGCGGACAGGAAGCAGGAAGTGGCCCAACGCGCCCTCTCTCCAGAACATTCTCGGACCCTGAGCGCTCCTACATCTGAGTTCCACCAACACCTCGCTCCGGACCTGTGAAAAACGCTCCAGAACTTTCCAGAAACATCTGGCCAGTCAGGTCCTCTTTCTCTTGCCAATTAGAGTTTTTTTTTTTTTTCTCCCTCACTTCAAAAAGCTGTTCCCTGTTCTCCTGTTCTGGTTCTCTGCAGCACCTTCCTCTCTCTGTTCTCAACCTGCCCTGACTGGACGCGCACACACACATATGCAGAACACACACGCACACATGGAACACACACACACATATACACGCACAGAACACACACATACACACATACACGCACAGAACACACACATACACACATACATGCATACACACACATGAAAGAGAAACCATAAAAAGGAGCTAATCTGCCTCGTTTTTTAAACATGCAGAGTTTGCTTTTACAGCCTCCAGCTGGATGTCCCTTTTAGTATGAAACAATCAGTAAACAGAGAGGGGGGGGGTTAGAGAGAGAGGGGGGGGTGAGGGGTGGAGAGGGATGGAGAGAAAGAGGGTGGGGGGAAGAAAGAGGGGAGAGAGAGGGGGGCGTGGAGAGAGAGAAGGTGCCCCAGAGACGGGGGGGAGAGGAGGAAGTGAGGGGGAGGTGAGGGTGAGGAGGGAGGCAGACCCCGGGGTCTGTATGTCGGGGAGGAGGACCCCACATCCCAGGTGTCATGGCGTCGCTCTTCAACGCGGCTTCCTCCCTCCCCTCCCCAACTCCTGGATTCCGGCCGGGCTCCTCTGACTCGCGCACGTCCGGCCTCCATTCACAAACACCCACCCCTGAGGCGATGCCACAGGAAAGCAAACAGTTTGATGGTGAGGGAGGGGCAGCGGTGTCCAGGGCAGAGGAGGGAGCCTGACCGACTCAGCTGTCACTCTCGCCAGGAGGGCTGTCAGCAACGCAGGAGTCAGGCAGAGGAACATAGAAAACACCAGAAGGACAAGGTCTGGCCCTGACTCACGTTGTGTTCCTCCACAGAACCCGGGAAGTCATTGTCAACTTTATGAGTGAAATGTGTGTAATCCTGTCCAGAAGGCTTCGGCTCCCAGGGGCAGGGTACGCCCACCTGCCCCCCCCCCCCCCCACACACACACATCCTTCTTGCCCCCCATGCCCCCTCCATCACCCCCTGCCCCCTGTACCTCTGCAGACAGGCCTTTCGTCTGATGGATGGTGCTCTGTCCAGTCAAGGTGGCTCTACGCTTTCATCATCCTGCCTGCCGCACAGCCGCCCCGCCCCGGGAGTTAAAACGAACGCCCCCGTGTCACCGCGCAGGAGATAAAACATGCGTCCTCTTCACAGATCATACATCAGCGTTACTCCCTCCCAATGCCAGGAGGCAGCAAGGCATGCTGGGAGGATGACACACCTAAGAGATGTCTTCAATCTGAGGAGTAAACACATTAATTATCCTGGACGCACGCAACCATGTCCTTGGAACCAGGCTTTCGATGTCTCTGGAGAGATTTGTAAGTTACTCTTGCTGTATGTTCCTGCAGATGTTACTGGGTGTTACCGTAGATGCCATTGTACAGTATGTTACTGGATGTTAATCTATCTGTTACTGTATGTTCATGTATCTGTTACTGTATGTTACTGTATGTTACTGTGTCTGTGGTGGATCTCACATACTTACAGTCTGCCTCACAGACACATACACACAGTCTGGCTCTCAGGCACAGAAACACAAACGTGTATGCCCAAGTGCTCAGACACACACACACACACAAACGTCAGGAAGAGGGTCCGTGTGTGTTCCTGGCTGTGGCCTGTCAGGAAGCTGACACCAGAACCTCCCTGGACCATCAGAGTTCTCCTCTCTGTTCTCCAGCTTTCAAACTCAATTACAGGTGATGCTTGTGTTAGCGGGCCAGCCTCCAGGCCTCAGGCTCTCCCCCCTAGCCCACCCCGGCCCCTGGCCTGTGCTGGATCTGAGCTGTGTGCGTGTGTGTGTGTGTGAGGTGGTTCTGTCCAGTGTGTGTGTTCTCAAAGTAGTCTGTGTGTGTGTGTGTGTGTGTGTGTGTGTGAGGTGGTTCTGTCCAGTGTGTGTGTTCTCAAAGTAGTCTGTGTGTGTGTGTGTGTGTGTGTGTGTGTGAGGTGGTTCTGTCCAGTGTGTGTGTTCTCAAAGTAGTCTGTGTGTGTGTGTGTGTGTGTGTGTGTGTGTGTGTGTGTGAGTAAGCTGGTTCTGTCCAGTGTGTGTGTTCTCCAGTAGTCGGTCCCAGTGGCCCCTATTCTCTCTCTGAACCAGGCAGGCAGACCCCCAGTGGACACCCCCACCCCGGCCTCCCCCCAGTCTCCCCCATCCAAGCCCCCCCCCAGCCCCCCCCCCCCCCCCACACCCCCAGACCTCACTGGGGACTGTTTATTTGCAGAGCTAGGTACTTACTACGTACACACACACACAGCCACCCAGAGAACAGAACTACAAGCTTTCATTATCTGGAGATTGAAATCAGGCCTCATTAAAATGAATGACTGCCATTAAAGCAGTATTAAGGGACAGATGTCTTTACTGGTGAGGGTGGGAGAGGGGGGGGGCGGGCACTTGACCAGGGCCAGCAAGTGCTTGAATAAACAGCTTGAGATTTTTTTCTTCTTTCATTTCGCTTTTATTCTCTCTCTCTCTCTCTCTCTCTCTCTCTCTCTCTCTCTCTCTCTCTCTCTCTCTCTCTCTCTCTCTCTCTCTCTCTCTCTCTCTCTCTCTCTCACTCTCTCTCACTCTCTCTCTCTCTCTCTCTCTCTCTCGTTCTCTCAATCCCCTCTGTCCACTTTCCTCTCTCTCTCTCTCTCTCCCTCTCCCCCTCTCTCTCTTTCTCTCTTTCTCTCTCTCCCTCTCCCCCCTCTCTCTCTTTCTCTCTCTCTCTCCCTCTCCCCCCTCTCTCTCTTTCTCTCTCTCTCTCTCTGACCTCCAGATTACATCCACCTGGTGAGGCAGGTCCCTCTCTCCCTAAACATTCTAATCATGGATGAAATTCATTTATACGTTGCGATAATTGTTCCTAATTGTTTCTTTGAAGGGGCTGGAGTGAGTGAGGCGGGGGCATGTGGCTGACAGATGTGTTGGGTGGGAGGCTGGAGGGAGGCTGGAGGGGAGGCAGGGACCAGTGGGGGGTTGGGGCTCGAACCCTCTACCTAAAGCTCTCTGAGCCTCCATGAGGTGTGGACCCCATGTAGCTACACACACACCCTCACCCGTCCCCAACCTCCAGCCCCCATCCCCAATGTGTGTGTGTGTGTGGGTGTCTGTCTGAGCCTGTTCTTCAGTTATTCCCCTCTGAGCCTTCCCACACACACACACACACACACACTCACTCTACTCTCTCTCTGGACACACACTCTCCACCCTACACAGGCATACACACACACTTTCCCCTCAACACACATACACACACACTCTCTCCACGCACAGGCTAACCTCCCACAGGAGGGGAATGTGCTGCTTACACACGCACTCTGAACGGCAGCACTGCTGGAAGCACACACACGCAAGCAAACACACTCTCAAAGCATGTACAGAGACAGTCGTTAACACGAGGACTTAATGTGCTGCTGCTGCCTACAAATGTCCGCATCCATCGGCACTATCCATACACACACACACACACACACATACATACATGCAGACACACACACACACACACACACATGCAGACACACACACCAGACATTCGCACCCACTCACATACACAAACACACACAAACGTACCAGACACACACACAGGCACACCAGAAACACACATGCATCAAGCACCCACACACCCATCAAACACTCAATTACACGCACACATATTCACACGCGCAAACACACACACACACACCCACCCAGACCATAAAACAAACACTAGCACCTACCAAAACAGGCACACATACCAGACTCAATTGCACTTACTCAGATCAAACTGAACCAGACTGGGCCTTTGATAGACACACACACACACACATACACACACACTCACAGACACACACACACAGGTTCCCATTGAAGAGGAGATTATTTGCTCAGTCTGCCTGAGAGGAGCTGCAGTTCTCAGTGAGAGGCTGTCAGTCAGCAAGTGTTCCCTGGCTGCTGTTGAAACTGACACAGCCCAGCAGGGATCCGTGTGAGGGAGGTCTAGAAGCTTCTGTGCTTCTCTTCTCCTCTCTCCCTCTCTCCTTTCCTCCCCATTCCTCTCCTCAATTCTCCTCTCCTCCATTCTCCTCTCCTCCATTCTCCTCTCCTCCATTCTCCTCCTCTGCATTTCCTCTCCTCCCCTTCTCTCTACCTCTACTCTTCCCTTCCCTCTGTTCCCCCTCCTTTTCTCCTTCCCTCCTCCTTCCCTCGCCTTTCCTCTCTTCAGTTCTCCTCTCATCCCCTCCTCTCCTCCTCTTCCTCTCTCTGGAGAACGGAGATGTGAAGCTCAAGTGATGAGGTGTAAAAGGAGATTCTCCACAACAACCGGGAGGTTCCAATGCATCCTGGGAACAATTTCCCAGCAGCCGCAAGAACACGGGAATGAAAAATTAAACGGTCGCAATTTTCCAATTCAGCAGCTCTGCTTTCCCATGTTAGCAGACTTCCACACCTGGTTTATTTAGAGGGGATTTCCACATCGGAATTTACAAGAACTGAAGCCTCTTTCTTGTGTGTAAAAAAAAAAAAAAGAGAATAGCATTTAGAGGATGTTTGGCGCAAATCCAAGACCGCTCCTCTGAACCACACCTTTTTGATCTCTGCCAGGGGAGGAGTCAGAGAAGCCGATGTTGAGGGCATGTGAGAGAGGATCTGTCGGGTTTGTCTGACCTGCACACGAGCGGAGGGCTGCGTCGGTGAGGGGTGCAGCATCAGACCACGTCTCACGCCCGACAGGATCGCACCTGCCGGTCCTTCGATTTGAGACGGGGAGAAACATGGAAAAAGAGAGACAGAGAGACACAGAGAGACAGAAAGAGAGAAAGAGAGAGAGGGGGTCATAAAAGCTTCTGAGAGGTGTGAAAGATGATGTCATCCAGGGCGACTAAGTGTTGCCGCCAGAGTGTGTGTGTGTGTAGAGTGTGTGTCTGAGGATTTTGTTTCACTGAGGTGAGAGACACCTCTAGATTGACTTCCAGGCACTGACGCACACCCACACGTGTACACACACACACACAGCGACATGAAGATGCACACACACTTCGACACTTACACACTCAATAATCCACATACACACACACGCAGAGATCTAAACACCCATGTACACACACGCATGCATACGTACACGCACACACACGCACGCACGTACACACACACGTACACGCACACACATTAGGATGTACCAGCAACGGTCGTCTCTCTGCTCCTGAGGTCTGCTTCTGGTTAACGAGAACACTGTTGCTGCTCTGCCAGTGTACAAAGGGATGGATCCCATTTCAGAACATGCTTTTAATGAAACTCAAACTGGAACACTTTCTCCGACCGGAGAACAAAGCTACGGAACCTCAGAACAGCAGAGTTCTGACCAGGGCTGCGACGTGCTCGCTGCTCCAAACACGCGGGGCCTCGCTTTCTCCAAACAAGACCTCTCCGGAGCACGCACTTCCTGCCCTTCAACTCATTGACAGGTGGACCAATCGAAAAACATGTCCATCCCAGGTGGACCAATCGAAAAACATGTCCATCCCAGGTGGACCAATCGAAAACATGCTCTCCGCGGTTGCTCGTCTAGAGTTACTTGTTGTCGCTAGAGCAGGATGACATAATCATGAACTACAGTGAAAGACGATAACGAGGGCAGCGTGCTAAAGGCCTGGCGTTGCTTTGAAGATGAGAAACTATTTTAAAAATCCGTTAAACGAGCTGTAATCTCAAACAACTGTTCCTGGACGGACGGCGAAATCGCCGCGCTGTCTAACGTCCCTGAACACATGAAACGTATATGAAAAGGCAAACGGAACAATATGGACCTCTTCAGATAAGTTATGACTTTTCGGCAGCTTTCGAAAGGCTCACAGCTCCATTTCCAACACACGTCCGTTCTGGTGAAGAATGATGGAATGAAAGATTTATTGGAAATGAAATATCAGTGCTGACAGCTCTAAATCAGTCAGGGTCCCACTAACCAATGGGAGGGTCCTTTCAGAGCAGCCAGTTAACCCTGCTGGAGGACTATACGCAGGGGAAGAGACAACAGACCCAGCCATGGAGGAGTGTGGAAGAGAGAAGAAGAAGATGGAACAGCAGACTTTGGTTTGGAAAAAAGGAGAAAAAGACGATTCAGGAAAACAAGAGACACTGGACTCTCCAAATGATTCTCCAATGTTTGATATTAGTTTAAACAATAGGTTTGGAGGTACTATATATATATATTCTTTTCGGTCTCATCTGCAAATGACGCAAGCACACCTCACAATTTTCCCAGAAATGTTACCCTCTCGAGTTATTTTAACTTTCACTTATTATACCAGGGTATAACATAATCTTCTCTCTAGTAACATAATATTTGATATTACAGTGAACATCTGTCCTGTCACAATATAATCCAGGTTTTCAACTGAAACTTTGCTGGGGTTTTGATTCATAATTACTCCACAAGCATGCGTAACCATTATTCTAACACAGTCCCTAATGAGTACAGGGAAATCACTCTGTATATGATGCACAGTGACAGATTACATTACAAAGGAAGTGACCATATTTGGTTTGATATGGTAGTCGCCTGACTGAAGCGGAGAGAAATGTTACTACTTCAAATGTTATAAATTACATGTTATAAATTACATTACATAAATTGTTTCATAGGTTTTAAAGGAAAACATACTCTTTTGTTGTAATACAAAAGTTTCAAATAAAAAGCTTGTTCATGAATAAAAGACCACTGACGGCGACAGGTGGGGGAGGGGGAGTGCAGAAGAAGACAGAGGCTGGTCGGGGTGATACCTGACCAGGAGGGGCGTCAGGACAAGCTGTGTGGCGCAGAGCGCGTCCGAGATGCTGTGCAAATCCTACGACCCGCCTGCGGGACTTCAGAGTTGACTTCCTGGTGGCGAGAGCACTCATTGTCATCGTCGCCGCCCTGCTGGCTGTGCTGGGGAAGTGCACCGAGGGTGAGTTTAGAGTGTGTGCGGTGCTCTTTATGGCAGGGGTGCTGTATCTGATCCCTGTTTGCTGGACGGCCAACACAGACATCAGGGACTTGTTCGACCCGCTCCTGGGCAGCTCCCTGAAGAGAGAGCTCGGGCCCTCAGTCTACTTTGGGGGGGGGGGGGGGGGGTTCGTTTTACAACACACAACTATGAATACAGTCTTTAAATGATAATTGCGTATGCGTTTGTGATTCAGTTTGAAAGTGGATGTAAATATGAAATTATTGAGATATTTTAGTAAGAGAATCAAATCTCCAACTGTTACTACATGACCATATAGCATAGTGTTATACGATTTGATGAGAATCCAAGGCCCTGTTTGCCACTGGAGCATGAGAACGTATTAGAGGAAAACAGTTGATTTTCTTCTTGATCTTCTCGATCTAGATCTAAGTGTGGCAAGGACAATCCAAGCAAGGATGTGTTGCTTGGATTCAAAACCGATTTGAATACAAATTGCCAGTTTACAGTCAACAAAATGTGATTAAAGAGAGAATTAAAATGTGCGACAAAACCAAAAGAGAGTAGCACCTTGTGATTTCCAGGAGGTTGAGAAGGAACTCATGCTGTTTCAACAATAAACCTGGTTTGACCTTCAGTAGAGTTGGAGCTGGGGTGGCCATGTGAATTTCCTTTCTTTTGAGGGCTTTTCCACAAACTATAACTCACCACATAAAACGTCATTTTTTGGGCTTTTAACTGCCATGGTGTTTTCACGGTCGGCTTGTTCTGTCAGATCTTTTCAAACCGAGGGAACAAAGAGAAGATGTGAGATTACAGATTGTGACGGTTTGTTTGTAGATGGGTAAATATGCGGGTGGCTCGCATTCTGTAGGAGAACCAGCCATGAAGAGGCTGTCACTCTGTGAGGTGAGTTTACCTGAAGCAGAGGGAGAGAGAGGTGAGTTTACCTGAAGCAGAAAGAGAGAGAGAGGTGAGTTTACCTGAAGCAGACAGAGAGAGAGAGAGAGAGAGAGAGAGAGAGAGAGAGAGAGAGAGAGAGAGAGGTGAGTTTACCTGAAGCAGAAAGAGAGAGAGAGGTGAGTTTACCTGAAGCAGACAGAGAGAGAGAGAGAGAGAGAGAGAGAGAGAGAGAGAGAGAGAGAGAGAGAGGTGGTTTACTCTCTCCACCCCATTGCTGCTGTGTGTGTGTGTGTGTGTGTTTGTGTACGTGTGTGTGGAGGGGATTACGAGCCACAGAGACCGTTCTTGTTTATTGTCAGTGAGGTGTCCTTCATGAAACATAACCTCAGCCTTGGTTCTCTCTCTTCACCCTACTGTGTGTGTGTGTGTGTTTTGTGGTGTGTTACAGACACGGTCACGGTAAAATTGCTTGGACGAAAAGCAATGACCAGAGAATTCATTAAGTTTGTTTGAACAACAACTTCCTGTGAGAGATAGATGTGACAACTTCCTGTCAGAGATACATGTGATGCAGACAGCTGATCATTCTGAGTTAGGGGAGGGTAGGGAGGGGGAGGGACAAAGAGAAGAAGGATAAGAGAGAGGGAGAGAAGAGTGGGTGGGAGGGAGGATGAGAGAGAGAGAGAGAGAGAGAGAGAGGGAGAGAAGAGTGGGTGGGAGGGAGGATGAGAGAGAGAGAGAGAGAGAGAGAGAGAGAGAGGGAGAGAAGCAAGGGAAGTTGAGAGGGATGAGATACTGTCCGACCAAAGCAAAAAAAATGGCGGATCACTCTTCACGTATGCACAAATGTTTTGACTAGACCAGTTAAGTCTTCTCTGTCATCACCAATCACCTGGCCATTAATTCCATTGAGCCTATGGGGGAGGGTTGGGTGAAAGGCATCCTGGGAAACTGACTCGGCTTTAATCCGAAGCTGCCAGTACACAGCCCACTGCAACATTCCCATACCAGTACAAATAACGTGTCCTCTTATTCTTTGTGGCAGCTCCAGACATTTGGGTCTGGTTCTGGTTCTGTGGGCCGCGCCCTACCTTGGCACCCAGTCAAAGACCCATCTGGGGGCTTCCATCTAAGATCATTTGTTCTCAAGGAAACGTTTGACGAAAACCGAAATAAAATGTTTCGAATGAGGATCATCAGAGATAATGGTTCACAGTCTTCTCCAGCTCTTTTATATCTGCGCTACATTTACATACAGTAAAGGGAAATATTCCAGGTTTGCCAATATCTTAGTAGGACGATTGCCGGGGCTGGTTTTCACTTCCTGTAGAGTAGTTGGGGACTTCATGTAGAGTAGTTGGGGTTTTCCTGTAGAGTGGTTGGGGACTTCCTGTAGAGTGGTTGGGGACTTCCTGTAGAGTGGTTGGGGACTTCCTGTATGTGGCAGCGGTCAACGTGAGGCGAGGACAGACACAGTCAGTAATGTCCTCTAGGGGGGGCTGGAGAGCAGAAGGAGATGTGCTGTGTGTGTGTGTGTGTCAGAGGGTGTGTGTGTGTGTTGGTGAGCGGGGGGGGCGGTGCCACATACAAACAGTGAATGTATAAAGTACAGCTGAAGGTCAAGGATCAGAAGTGTGGAGTTGTAACAGGATTGATTAACCAGAAGTGATCAACCAGAAGTGCCGCTTTCGGTACCCTCAGAACCGAGAGAAACAGACATTAGTCAAAGTGAAGTTTGAAGAGAAGCAGGATTCTTCAGAGGGACGGGAGAGAGAGAGCTGCACTCACTCACACATCAGCTATCAGTTTACTAGTGGTTCTATGGTGAGGGATTAAAATACTGGACATTTTCGAAATGAAAACGTTTGAGATGAATTCCAAAATGCATTCATCTATCTAATCTCCCTTGCGTTTGAGTTTGATTGACTGTGGCTGGTTAGGGTGTGGATGGGAGCGGGGGAGAGAGCAACTGGGAATGGTTTCGTGATAATTCCTCATCCTGATTTCATGTGAATAATCCCAGTGACCTGATACAGCGTTGCTCATCTCCGGAGTCTGGGACACAGGAGATTAGATTAAACCTTCAAGCCATTTAAAATAAATAAAAAACACACACACACACACTCTGATGCACACACAGAAGTAGGGCAGCAGGGCATGGAGTCTTGCACTGCAGTGTCATTCCATCACCAGTAGGGGAGGAGGAAGTCTCTACAGTGTTGGGTTCCGGAGTGTGTCTGCATGGACAGCCGCAGTACTTAGCTTTAAGGGGGAATGTCATGGAATGTTGGAACGTTGGCTTGGAATAGACCCACACACACCCTACCCAGTCACACATCCTCCCCACACACACACACCCTCACCACACATACGTACATCCACTCCGCAACCTCACCCCCTGCACACACTCAGACCCATCCAACACACACGCTCCCCCAACACACACATACATACACACACTCTCCGTCCACACACACAGAAACACTTTCTCCACACACACACTCTCAACCTCTACACACACACACACACCCTTCCCACACACATAAAAGTTCCCGAGATGGCATCTCCT
Organism: Hypomesus nipponensis; assembly: GCF_054491055.1. Classification (NCBI taxonomy): domain Eukaryota; kingdom Metazoa; phylum Chordata; class Actinopteri; order Osmeriformes; family Osmeridae; genus Hypomesus; species Hypomesus nipponensis. The sequence goes on along the minus strand of NC_140376.1, from coordinate 7,521,577 downwards.
CCATTCTCCACATCCCCCCGCCCCCGGAACACCTGTTACCACGGTTACGCCGGTGAAAACAGCGCGTGGCGAGACGGTCCCAGCCCGCGTCATTCCCGGCGTGACGGCGGTTTGCCGTAAACCCAGAGCCGGCGTTACCGTGGTAATGACACTCCAGCGCGGTGGGCGTGTCTGGCGTCTGTCCGCGGCCGACGCCGGTGCCCGCCCAGTCTGGCCACACACACGCACGCACTCACACACACACACCAGTACGGGCTACACAGGATGCTTGGGCGTCCAGTAAAAACATATAATTAGAAACACATTGACTGGGAGCGCTGGTTGTGATTCACCCAAAGCGACAAGGGGGACAAGGAAGCTGGGGATAGAGGCAGTGGATAGAGGCAGGGGATAGAGGCAGGGAATAGAGGCAGGGGATAGAGGCAGGGGATAGAGGCTGGGGATAGAGGCAGGGGATAGAGGCAGGGGATAGAGGCTGGGGATAGCAGCAGGGGATAGAGGCAGGGGATAGAGGCTGGGGATAGAGGCAGGGGATAGAGGCTGGGGATAGAGGCAGGGGATAGAGGCTGGGGATAGAGGCAGGGGATAGAGGCTGGGGATAGAGGCAGGGGATAGAGGCTGGGGATAGAGGCAGGGGATAGAGGCTGGGGATAGAGGCAGGGGATAGAGGCTGGGGATAGAGGCAGGGGATAGAGGCTGGGGATAGAGGCAGGGGATAGAGGCTGGGGATAGAGGCAGGGGATAGAGGCTGGGGATAGAGGCAGGGGATTGAGGAAGGGGACGAGGACCGGAGGACTGGACAGTGCAATAGACAGTGACTCTGGATGGAACCGGGAAAGAAACAGAAATATGAGAGCCAAAAAATGAGACAAGGCCATGTGGAGGTTGAGAGGAAATCGTTGACTCAGCCAAGCAGACGTGACTTGGAGTGTGAGAGGAGGAAGAGGGGGAGAAGGAGGAGGGAAGGCTGGCAGGAGAGGGAGGAGCAGAGGAGGAGATGAGGGGGGTAGGAAGAGGAGGGGGGAGGTGAAAGGAGGAGGAAGAGGAGAAAAGGAGAAAGGAAGACGTCACCACAGCTTTGTTTACAACACGGGCGATAAAAATGGCGAGGGGTGTCAGCACAGCCGTGCGGCCAGACCACAAGATCAGAACCAGGGCCGAGGAGGCGGGAGGCAGACTCCCAGTGAGGCCAGGGCTGAGGAGGCGGGAGGCAGACTCCCAGTGAGGCCAGGGCCGAGGAGGCGGGAGGCAGACTCCCAGTGAGGCCAGGGCCGAGGAGGCGGGAGGCAGACTCCCAGTGAGGCCAGGGCCGAGGAGGCGGGAGGCAGACTCCCAGTGAGGCCAGGGCAGGTCAGGGCCAGGGTGACCACTGTGGCCAGCCAGAGGGGATCCTGAGGAGGAGAGGAGCACCAGGGGACACGCCCGGCACCACCACAAGGTTACCCCTGCTTCAGGAAACACATTTACAGCTTCTGCATCGCGGAGGACACTGCTACATGTGGCGAGGAGGACACACACACATCTGGGAGGATGTCCAGGGGGATGACCGCCTCCCTCCCAAGACTTGTCCCAGCTTCCAGATGCTGACACTCACAGAATACACCCTAACCCCTGAAAGGAAGCCTCTATCCCCAGTCCCAGCCCTAGCCCCAGACACAGCCGGAGTCCAGCCCAGGGACTTCTCTGGAGGGCAGAGCTCAGGACCCAGGGAGGGGTGACCGGGCTCAAATCAGTCCAGCTGCCATCCCATTTCCAGCCCCTCAGCGCTGCATCAGTAGTAACAGACACAGGCCCCTTTCAACCGGACACTCAAACGCCAACGGTTCACCAAGGTGTAATTACGAACCTGCCTGGAGTGGTGACGTTTCCTGTATGTGTTTATATGTGCTCCCAAGCAGGAGATGTACAAGGAAAAATTCCCAGGGTGAAAAGACGGAGTGGAGAGAGGAGGAGTGGAGAAGGGAGTGTGATGTTAGGGACACAGGAAGTCTGTACTGGCGTGGTTTTCGAGATCCCAGGCATCAGTACATCCGTTGAAAACACGCATATCATTTCACACAACTACAAAACCAGTTTTAATATACAACAACAGTACTGGGTCCATTGGTATAATAATTTGAAACCAAAAAATATACAAAAATAAAAGAAATACACACACCAAAAATAGTTGTTTTTCTTTTTTTTCTTCCAAGCAGTTTGCTCTTATCAACAAACGTTTAGTTTGTCACAAACAGTAACTTGTCAAAAGCAAAGGTGGGCATCCATACCTGCCCCCTGTGGGTGAAGGAGAGGCAGAGGTCACACACACAGGTAAACATGTTTGTTGTGCCCTTGTGCATTTCACATCTCACACGGGTACGCCAGGGTTCACATGTGCAGTATAATAGAACATCTAGCTCTCATCATCTCCATACTCTGCACTGGTGTTCTGTTAATCACAGAAGACTGTCTCAACTCGACCGCTCTGTACACAATCCATATTGTAGGTACCGAAACCTGATGCTCCTACTGCTCTCGGTAAAGTGTTTTGAGTGGAATGACAGGAAAACAGACAGACAGTCAGCCAGCTAGAAGGACAGACAGACAGCCAGCTAGAAGGACAGACAGACAGACTGACAGACAGACAGACAGACAGACAGCTAGAAGGACAGACAGACAGACAGACAGACAGACAGACAGACAGACAGACAGACAGACAGGAGGACAGACAGACAGACAGACAGACAAACAGGAGGACAAACAGACAGCCAGGAGGACAGACAGACAGACAGACAGACAGACAGACAGACAGACAGCCGGGCTCCTATCCCTCGGTCTCCCCGTGGACGTTCTCCATGTGCACTTTGAGGTAGTCGTTCCTGGTGAACTTCTTGTGGCACAGGCCGCACTCCGCCATGGGCCTGTTGGGGTTGTGCGTGAGCTTGTGCCGACTCAGCATCTTCTTTAGGCTGAAGGACAGGTCACACACCTGGAGGACAGCACAGGGGACAGGCACTGGGGTCACCTCCTGATGGGGACATGAATTCACGCAAGCTACAGCCTCTATATTGGCCAGGCACACTGTGTACTTAATCCCATTTAATGACATAGCAATTTCTACAATACTGTCACTACTATAGGAATGGCTATGTAGTTACATGGTAGGTAATGTTTCCTTGCTTTAAAGTGGTATGACATGAGGGTTAATGATAAATGACAGTTTATGTAACCTAAATTGTAGTGTTGCCATTTCTTTTAATTGATTTTCATGACGCGTGACCCAGTTGATGTCTTTCTAAACCTAAAAATACATCTGAGATCACATTTGAGATGAAGTCGGAGATTCCATTTCCTCAAACGACACTTAAAAGTGACATCTGAGATGTCCTCAGATTCCTGCCTTTCCCTGAGCACCCGCCTCTCCTATCAGCCTCTTCTGATAGTCAAGGAAACAGACGATCTCATTGGCTTTTGGGCCTTCGAAACCCCTCCTCACTTCACATGACACGGCTGTGGTTCCTCAGTCACGGGAGGACAAGCTGATCTAAGATGTTTTTCGATTTCCAGCCGAGTTCAGAAACAACATCGGGTCTGGACTCTGAACACATCCACAACCACACACACACACACACACAGGCACGCGCACAACCACACGCACTCCAGCGTGGGTTAGGGTTAGGGGGGAGGAGGCACTCACGTCACACTGGAAGGGTTTCTCTCCTGTGTGGGTCCTCATGTGCTCGTCCAGACCTCTCTTCTGACTGAACGCCTTGTTACACTCACTGCATTTATATGGCTTTTCCTGCACAGCCAGCCAGACAGACAGGTAGGAAGACAGGTTGAAAGACAGACACAGAGAAGACAGGGTTACACACAAATCATCACTATATGCAATCGCAAAACCTGGAAGAAATCCCCCCCCAAAACAGCACCAGACAAATACACACACACACACACACACTCCTATCACTCATATCCTCTGCGTTCACACCCAGTAGCTCCCTGGGGGCGTGGATGGAGACGTGAAAGGGGAGATCTCCCCCGCAGACAGGACAGGGCAGGGGCGGAGACCCCTCGGCAGCATCGCCGGCTCTCGCCTCCTCGCGTCTCCACCCCACGCTTCCTCTGGGTCTCTCTGGGCCCGTCTGGGTGTCAGTCAAACCAGCTATCTCACCATGGGTGCGTGTTCGTCAGTCAGAGAGCGTGTGCGGGTGTGTGTATTCATGTGTTGGTGCGTGTGTGTGTACAGTGTGTGTTCTAAGTGTGTGTGTGTGTGTGGTTGAGGGCAAATTGAAAACCCCACGGGTTAAAGAAGAGAGAAGGTGCTGACACTGGGAGTAAGGAGTGAGGAGAACCAGGCAGCATGGAGATAGAGACTCGGAGAGTGTGTGAGTGAAGTGTGTGTGTGTGTGAGAGAGAGAGTTATGTGTGTTCCTCTCTGAGGTCCAGTCCCTCTGACAGCCGTCACTGATAGAGGGCAGGCTCTGCCCATGTAGGGCCCAGTTACCATGGGAATGGGGCGAAGGCAGGAAGTGAGGGTCCTGGGAAGCGAGCGATCATGTGGGCGGGGCTAGGAGTGGTCAGTGACACCGGATACCACAAGAGGTTAAGATCAGGTCTGGTGCACGTGTGTATGTGTGTGTTTGAGAAAGGGAGTGTGTGTGTGTGTGTTTGAGAGAAAGATAGCGCCGTGTGTTTGTGTTCGTCTTTGAAAGAGAGTGTGTGTCTGTGTGTATTTGAGTGGATTGTGTGTGTGCGTGTGGCAAGTGTGTGATGTGGTCAGGGTGTGTGCCTTTGCAAGAATGAGAAAGAAAGACACACCCAGCAAAGTGTGTGTGTGTGTGTGTGTGAACCTGGAGTATGGAAACCTCAGTCTGTATAGCAGATCCTAGTTTAATAGGGATCACTTTCTCTATAAAGCATCGCTTTCCCACAGGGGGGAAAACTCCTGGACGACGTGAGAAACAAGAACCGGGGCAGGGTCAGGAGGTCAAGGTTCACCGAGCACATGGATGGAGAGGGGTGATGTAGACTACCCAGAATGCATCACTCTGACCCCTGGAACAGCTAGCATCTGTACCTCAGCAGCTGCTCCCCCCTGACCTTTTGACCTTTCACCCTGCCTTCCCACTGGGTCATCTGACCGGCCATTCTGCTACCCGATAGGACTAGGCCTGGTGCACTTCCTGGTCCACTTACTGTGTGGCAAGCAGGCCAGTGCGCCACCACAGAACCCATCCTGATGATGGGAGGTTGTTTTTGCTGCACTGTACCATGTAATACTGACGCACTGCGGTCGAGATATTATTATTGTTGCACTGTGCCTGGTAGCTGAGATGTGGTTACCCTGCACTGTGCCTGGTAAATACAGACCATTCTTTGAGTCTAACCACTGAAATACAGTAGAACGATGCACTTCTGATCCTTGATCTCCTGTTGACTATTTGTACGGTCCACATGCAGTTTCGATCTTTCCCATCTTTTCCATCTTTCCCTGTTACTGTCCTCCACACTAACTCTTGATCCCGCCCCCAGGGCAGTTAGGCTGAGGGGATTGGTTGAGTGCCCGACATGGGATGCACCATCCCACCAATCCAGCGGGATCAATCCTCTTTGCTCCTTGCTTCCTAATGATGATCGAATCCCAAACTGCAGCTGTCTGACCCTCGCGTCAAACATGTTTACAGACACGTCACTGTCGCCAGGGCAGAATAACACTTAACGAGATTAATAACCAGATCCCCACACGGGCACAACTTCAGCAGCTTAATCAGAATCACATGTGTGTTTGATTGGTCGAGGCTGTGGCGTGCTGAGAAGAGTAAACACACTCACAGACACAGCTACCCCTCTGCTGAGAGCAACATACATACGCACACACACACACACATCCAGCTACCCTATCCCAAAACACACACACACACACTTCCTCTCCCGTCCGTACAGTAAGCCTTCGGCCCCCGTCCTGCCCGGTGACATGTGTGTGTGTGTGCGTGCCCTGACATCATCGCTGACATCATCCTGTCTGCGGAGTGTCCCAACTCAGTCCGTCTGTCAGGCCTGTCTGTCACAGAGCCAGAGCCTCGCTCACACCCTCACCCACTTACGTGTGTGTGTGTGTGTGTGTGTGTGTGTGTATTTTGGAGTGCCACAGCTCTGGGTGTGCACCCTCTCCCAGTGGCTGAGCACACACACAGGCGACCAGATAAAACTCCTGGATCTTCCCTTCCAAGATACACACAAACACTCCAACACACAAACTCTTTAGATCTTCCGTCCCGAGCACAAACACAGAAGCTCAAGAAACCCTCCCGGTGCTGCGGAACAGGGCCGAGCTACATCTGGGTGATTCAGAGAGCCATAACTCTGCGAGGCTGGGGAGTTTCTGCTGGAGGCCAGCGGGGCGAGGGCTGACACATTCATCAAGGAGGGGCGACTCAGGCCTGCTGGGAGAGCACAGGCCCGCACCTTGGCTCTCGGGCGAGTTTTAACACTTACCTAACCCAACACAGTCTAACATGCATGCATCCACACCGAAGCACGGTTCTCCTCTCAAGCGCACACGGGCACACACACACAGGCACACAGACACACACACAGGCACACAGACACACACACAGAGGCACACAGACACACACAGAGGCACACAGACACACACACACAGAGGCACACAGGTGTGGGAACAGAAGTGGAGAGAAACAGATCAAGTCTATGCTGGCAGAGTGACATCAACAGGCCTAGCGGAGCCGAGAAGCTGGCATCACCTCAAAGACTGTGTGTGCGTCAGTGTCTGTGTGTTTGAGTGTCTGGGTGTGTGCGTGCGTGTGTGTGTGTGTGTGTGGGAGGGGCTGGAAACTCACCCGAGTGTGTGTACGCAAATGTGTTTGAATGTCAATGTGTGTGTGTGTGCATATGTGTGTGTGTGTGTGTGTTAGAGGGAAGGGCTGGAGACTCACCCGAGTGTGTGTGCGTATGTGCATCTTCAAGCCATCGTTCTTGCTGAAGGCCTTGTCACAGTGGGGGCACTGGTACGGCCGTTCTCCTGGAGGAGAGAGGGACAGGCTATCAGTCACACAGACACACACCTGCACTGGACACACTGAACGAGCTAGACAGAGAGATACTGTCCTATCCCAGTGTTCTATCCCAGTGTTCTATCCCAGTGTTCTATCCCAGTGTTCTATCCCAGAATGTTCTATCCCAGTGTTCTATCCCAGTGTTCTATCCCAGTGTCCTATCCCAGAATGTTCTATCCCAGTGTTCTATCCCAGTGTTCTATCCCAGTGTTCTATCCCAGTGTCCTATCCCAGAATGTTCTATCCCAGTGTTCTATCCCAGTGTTCTATCCCAGTGTTCTATCCCAGTGTTCTATCCCAGTGTTCTATCCCAGTGTCCTATCCCAGAATGTTCTATCCCAGTGTTCTATCCCAGTGTTCTATCCCAGTGTTCTATCCCAGAATGTTCTACACCAGGGTGTCTCAGTCCAGGCACGATGAAAGGCTGTCTGCCTCCCATAGATGCTATCAGAGCAGGCTCCAGCGCTGGTAAAGAGGATGTGACAGCCAAAAGACACGTGGTCCTGCTTACCCAGCTCTGACCCCCCCCCCCCCCCCCCCCCCCCCCCCCGATCCCCAGCCCAGATAGCAGCTGCTCCCTGATCACACAGCTCTGGGACCCTGCCCTCTACGCCGCACGCCGGCTTAGGAGTGAACAACAACGGCCGCCCAGCCCAGTCCTGCCGAGGAAACACGCAAAGTTCCAGAGTCTTCCGCCTCTCCTGGACCGGGTTGTCGCCCAGGGTTGTCGCCTACACGATGCTGTTCGTACAGGGCGTTTGGAAAACATTCACACCATCACACCCCCTTCACTTTTTCCACGTCTTGCTCAAGTTGCCGCCTTTCTCCGGTTCAGTTTTCCCCTCGTAAACACAATCCCCCATAATGAGAAAGCACCAAACGGCTTTTTAGAAGTCCACTGACAGTGACTGGGCTGGTCGTTAAGCTGGAACCCACTGCCCGTGAGACTGGAGAAATTTCTTTTTTTTCGGGGTTATGATGATATGTGCATAGTTTAATGTAATATACATGTAGGATATGTTTCTAGTTAAATATGTGCGGAACAATGTTTCTGGCTTCTTTCATGTGTGTGTAACATCATGATTGTGGGGTGTAGTTGGCGTGTGTGGTGTTTCTGGGGTGGCTAACTAGGCTTGCGTCCCCGCAGGGCTGCAGTCTGAGAATGTGGAACAGATCCTGGAGGAAGACACAAGCAAATGGTAACTTAATAAAACACCACCTCCAGAGACATACAAATTGATGTGTATGAATGAGGAAGTGTGTGTGTGTGTATGTGTGGAAGAATGAGTGTGTGTGTGTGCTCACGTGTGTGTGTGTGCCCCTCGCGGCGCCAATCTAATTTCTCATCCACTTTTTAGCCGCGTAATCTCTATTTAGTGCTTCATTGTCGCGCGGGGAAAGAGAGGGGTTTTAATGAGAGAAGCGTGGAGATTGATGCGGGCGATGTTGGGTGTGTAATAAGGTTAATGAGATGGGTTCCCCTGGGAGTTCTCCTGCAGCGAGCCCGCTTCGAGCAGAGACGCCACCCAGAGAGACACAATGCCTTTCTGCCACACCAACACAGCCAGCCACACCAAAACAGCCTGCCACACAGGAAACAGGAAGAGGACTGGGAAGTGGAAGACAGAACGAAGAGGAACAGGAAGTTGGGGAGGACCGGTACGAGGAAGAGAATTTTGATAAGGAAGAGGAACAGGAAGTTGAAGAGGAGCAGGAACGGGAAGTTATTTGAAGGGAAGGGAGGGTTTGAACAAAAAAAACGACCAGTCTCACTCAAACTAATCGACAGAAGGATAGTTCCAAAGTCAGTAACATGTGCAGAGGCCATCTCTCAACCCCACAAAAGCCCCCAATCAACTCCCCCCAACCCCAGCTTTGAGACTCTCCCTCTCTCTGCCCCTCTCCCTCTCTCCCATCCCTCCCTCTCTCCCATCCCTCCCTCTCCCTCTCCCTCTCCCTCTCTCCCATCCCTCCCTCTCCCTCTCCCTCTCTCTCATCCCTCCCTCTCCCTCTCCCTCTCTCTCATCCCTCCCTCTCCCTCTCCCCATCCCTCTCCGCTCCTGACTGATTGACAGGGCAGGTTCAGGAGGGAGGCTGAGGGGACGTCTGACAGGCCCCGCTAACAGAGAGCAGAAGCAGGGGCCCTGCTATCACTCCAGGGGTAATCTCCCCGAAGGGGCGTGTGACATCCGAGAGGACCAGGGTTCCTCTCTGGAGCAGGGGGAAGCCGTCCACTTACTCCCCAGATTGAGGGAGATCGTTTGGGGATTATGCTTGGTGGCTGGTGGGCTCAGGCCGGGGCTTTGTGTGAGGAGATGGTAACTGATTTAGCATGTGGAGAAACGAGACACCGTCTCTGTGTGACCCTGGGAGTCTCTACCCCCCCCCCTCCTGCTGTGGCCCTCGCACTCCCTGTCTGCTAATCGATCCGTTTGGCACCCCTCTTGTGTGTGTGTGTGTGTGTGTGTGTGTGTGTGTATACGTGTGTGTGTGCGTGAGTATATATGTGTGGGTATGAGCATGTGCATGTCTGTGTGTATGTGTGTGGTGCCTGTGTGAGCGTGTGTGTGTGCGTGTGTGTGTTGTGCATGTGTGTGGTGCATGTGTGTGTGTAGTGCATGTGTGTGTGTGTGTGTGTATGTTTGTTGTGCATGTGTGAGGTGCATGTGTGTGTGTGTTTTGTGCATGTGTGTGGTGCATGTGTGTGTGTGTGTGTGTCTGGTAAGCAGATGCTGCCTGGCCGGCTGCATGCCTGCTGCTCTGCGTTCGTGTTACGGAGAACGCTTTGTAGCCCCAGGCTGCCGTCTGAAAGACATTAGCGCTGTCCATCACAAATTAATTCCTGGCTTCCTCCAGTTGCCCCCCCCCACCCCCACCCCCCGCCCTACCCACCCCTGCCCCCCACGCCTCTGAGCATGCCGACAGGGGCTGCCACGGTAACGTGATATCGATCTGCTTTTACCGATAAGCGATCGCCTTTGATCAGCGCTCAGGAACGGCCGACAACTTTACACTTGACCTCCTGGTTCAGAGCGGCTTCTCGAAGAGCGCCTCCACTTCCTCTAACACTTCTCCTGAACAGGCCCATGTGCCCAGATCAGACAGCCTTCACCACACACCTCACAACAACACACCTCACACACACACTTCACCATACACACACTTCACCATACACACACACACTTTACCATACACACACCTCACCGCACACCTCACTGCACACTTAACCATACACACACTCTTCACCATACACACACACTTCACCATACACACACACTTTACCATACACACACCTCACCGCACACCTCACTGCACACTTCACCATACACACACACTTCACCATACACACACACACACTTTACCATACACACACCTCACCGCACACCTCACCATACACACACCACACACAGGCCCAAACCAGACCAGCATCAGAACCAGGCCAGAAGCAGCTAGTATGGTGGTCCCGTGTTCACAAGAGCAGACACATGTGGACTGGACCTGGGTCCTGTTGTGCCCCCAGACCCCCACACAGCTAACAACCATGAGCATACAAGACGTCCTAAACGATCTCTCCTCCTCCGCTCCCCTCCACTCATCCCTCCATCTTCCTCCTCTGGACCGGACACCTCCCGCTGCCAAGGAAACGAGACACATCTGCTCGGCCGGCCTGCCTCTCTCGTCTCTACGGCAACGCACACATGGAGAGGGATGGAGGATATGACTCAATCAGATGTGTCCGGGTATCTCAGAGATGTTGTTTTCCTGGACCAATCATGTCCTCGTATTTAAAACTCGCTAATTTATTGGACCAATCACAAGCTTGTATCTCACATACATACTAGAAAAACGCTCCAGGTGGAATAAATAGTCTAGGCTAGTTATCACACAATATCTCTAACCCAATTGTGGACATCAGTCCACTTATGCTAAACTGAGCTAATCTTGCCATCCAGCGTAATGCATTCAGTTAGCCCCAGCTGTGATGTCGGTGTCCACGAACGATTAACCACAAAATACACAAAGGCTCATGGGTAACCAACGGGCATGTCTAATCCTTCGTGTTAAGACCCTAGAGAGCGCTGTGTAGCGTACTCTTCCAAACACGAGACCTGGCTGACCCCTAAACAAGACTGGGGATGAAAATGTGCGCGTTACAATCGGACTCAATTACACAGTGAACACTTAAAAAGACGCGGTTCAAGACCCAGAGCCGGCCAGTGTTGTGAGCGCTGAGTCGGGCGGTTGGGATTGCCAGTGAGCGTCCAAACATGACGTGCACGTTGATGTCATCGGAGATGTCGGGTTCTAGAACGTGTAAACCTTTCCCCTGGCGAGGTCTCCTTTCACTGCCCCCTCCACTGCAGTATAACACACAACCTCATGGCACGCTGGCACTCTGGAACACACACACACACACACAAGCTTGTGCGCACACACACACACACACACACTTGTACTCAGATATGCGTACACACAGTCACACACACACACAGAACTCATACATACACTGACATTATCACACACACACATACACTCTCCACACACAGCCCGGCTGACCTTGTGTGTGTGTTAAAGAGCTGATTCATCTGGAGACGTGAAGCAGAACGCAGCCATCATCACATGACTCGTGACATCATCATGCCCATGACTCATGACACGTACGGGAGTTCCTCCGTCTTCACCTGCCCCGCCCGCCCGCCCGCCCGCCCGCTCTCCCTCTCCCCTTCTCTCCCCTACTCGCCCCTTCTCTCTCCCCCCTGCGCCCCCCTCTCCTTCTCCACAAACTCCTCCCCTCTCCCTTTCCCTCATCTCCCTCCTCTCTCTTTCCCTCATCTCCTCCTCCCCTCTCTTTCCCTCATCTCCTCCTCCCCTCTCTCTCTCCCCTTCGACTCCCTCCTCTCTCTTTCCCTCATCTCCTCCTCCCCTCTCTCTCCCCTTCGACTCCCTCCTCTCTCTTTCCCTCATCTCCTCCTCCCCTCTCTCTCTCCCCTTCGACTCCCTCTTCTCTCTTTCCCTCATCTTTTCCCCCCACTCACCTCTCTCCCCCCGCACCACCTCCTCTCAGACTGTGAGTGACAGGGTTCACTGGAGGGGGGGGGGGGGGGGTGTCGGTGACATCATCAGCACGCGTCCAGCCCCGGTGTGTTCTGCCCCGGGCAGCTTCCCTCAGCTCCCATGGTGCATTGCGTCAGCCAAGCTCGCTCTCTGATCTAACTGTGAACACACTCCCAGTCGACTACGCCACCTCCCTGGGTCCTTTAGGATCCTTCGATACGCAATTGAAGCTTTCAATTCAGTGCTATCTAACACTATTGGTATTGTGTGTTGATGAGGGGGTCAGATGATAGGGAGGCTGCCAAGGCCCCTGGGAACCCAGATAGCGAAGGCCCCAGTGTTTACCAGGTAAACAAGGTATGAAGCTGTTTGTTTGCCAGGTAAACAAGGTATGATGCTGTTTGTTTACAAGCTGGTGTTGCAGTCCTGGGCCTCTGGGAAAACAAACAACCTGAGGCTGAGCTCTGCTAAAACCTAGAAAGCTGGAGACACACAGTCCTCCACCTCAGCCTGGCACACACACACACACGCATGCAGTCAAACTCGGGCAGTCACACAGACACATCTGCATGCACCCTCACAAACAGTCCCCAACGGTCACACACACACACACACAGTCACACGCACACACACACAGTCACACACACACAGAGCCTAGCATTTCCTTTCCCAGGTTATTGACAGGAAAGCCAGGCCTCTTAAAGTCATTCTTTACAGCCCGAGTGACAGAGCAACAGCACTTAGCCCCACCAGTAAACCCTTAGCACATACCAAAGATAGCTCCTAAACGACCTGATAACCATCCGTGCGGCGGGAGTCTTCCAAAGACAGCTCTTTCAACCAACTCAAACCTAAGCGCTGAACATCGATGCCTGCAAACGAACGAGTCGTCCTCCGGCTTCTGCAGAGCTTCATCACAACTCGTTCGTTTGAACCAGGCGTGTTGAAGCAGGGGAAACATCTAGAACATACAGGACAGTGGCCTCTGAGGACCGGGGTTGAAGAAGTGGATCTTCCCTGCAGTAGTGGATCTTCCCTGAAGAGTGACTCAACTTTGGAGACATCATCCTGGAGATAACCCCTATGTTTAATCCTCAAACACTGTGTTTGCACAGGCTCATAGCAGCGGTCCTTCCTTGCCAGGTCGTACTGTAGGTAAAACCTGGCACGGGGTCATTCAAATAAACGACCCCCCCCCCGTCCCCACCTCCCCCAGGTCCCCTTTCCACAGCATCCATTGTGTGATCCTGTTAAGTGTGGGCTCTGGGCTCTCCTGGTGTGAGCGTGGCTCTGACAGACACTGTGTATAAGTCTCCCCGAGCCAGGGGAACAAGACGAGCATTGTCGGGGAAGCAATTTCGGGCACGACTCCCTACTTTTCACCAAATGTTATTTTTTTTCTTCTTTCGGGCCACAAACGGCAACAATCGAGTGTCCGGGGCTATAGAACGGCAGGACAGATTTACAGGCCGCCCGGGTCAAAGGTCGTCCTGCTGGGTGCTTTCTCGGAGTGCTCTTTTCTCTCGCTTCCTTTCTGTCTTCCTTCCTTTCTTTGAGGTGTCTGCTGCCCCCCCTGCCCCCCACCCCACCACACACATTCCCCCCTCAGCCTCCTTTGTTTACTGCACATAAAACAATCTCACTAGGCAGCGTCCCACACTGGCACACAGACACACACACACCGGCGAACACACGCGCAAGCACACACACGGACGCACGTGCACACAGACGCCGACACGCGCGCACACACACAAAGACACAGGCATACACTAAAAAGATACACGGATACACGCTCCCACACACAGACACATACAGGCACACACATGCCCCCCCCCCACACACACACACACTCATAAATACCTAGAAAAAGCCCTCCATGATGGAGGTCAATGCCCAGTGTCTATAGGTCCATTAGGAGACGTGTGGGAATCCACCTCCCTGGGTGGGGGGGGGGAGATGTTCCACACTCACACCCAGCCCAGATCCATCTCCCTGGGGGAGAGAGAAACGATCTTCCACACTCACACTCACACCCAGCCCAGATCCATCTCCCTGGGGGAGAGAGAAACGATCTTCCACACTCACACCCAGCCCAGATCCATCTCCCTGGGGGAGAGAGAAACGATCTTCCACACTCACACCCAGCCCAGATCCACTGCCCACCCCCCCCCCCGTCAGCCCAGGTCCTCTCACATCTGCCACATTTACATCTCATTCATCTCGAGAAAAAGACGCTTACGACCAAACAGATGTACAAAACAGAGCATCCAGGAAGCACGTCAGAAGTGCCCCGCCGAGGATCAGGAGTGCGCCGGCCCCGACGGTATTTGCGGCGGTCCCAGTCGAGGACTGGTCGGAATTTACGGCCACATTCGTCCCACGCCGCGCTAGACGGGGGGGGGGGGGAGAGGGGGTGGGGTAGGTGTGAGGGAACCTGGGGGATCTCTCTGTTTAGATGGCGGGGGTGACGGCTGTGGTGGAGGAGCCGATGGAGGTCGGATAGCTCTGATTGAGTTTGGACTGGACGTCTTAATCCAGCCTAAGATAGCAACGCATTCCAGGGATTAGAGAGAGAACCAGGAAGGGAAGCCGCCATTGTTTGTCGGAGCTACTTAGCAGAGGGAGGATTTGAGATGGAGCGCTGGGCGGGAGGAGAGGGTGAGGAGGCAAGGAGGGATGGACAGAGAAAAGGAGGAGTGGAGGCGCTGTGGAGACTGAGGAGGAGTGGAGGAGAGGAGCAGGGGGATCTGCAGAATCGGAGGGGGATGAGTCGGGGGGGGGGGGGGGGGGGGGGGCGGAAACAGACAGGAGAGATAACGCCATGGGAGTGAGAGGAGAAGAAAACAGCTAAGGTAGGAGAAACAGAAAGAACGGAGGGCAGGGGTGAGGGGTGGCGGAGAGAGGGAGGGATCAAGGGTGCGAGAAAGGAGGGAGGGAAGGAGGGAGAGAATGTGTGGCCCTGCCAGAACGTTGCACCAGTCTGTTGGTAGGGAAACACACAGGAATGTGTAGCTCTCCAGTTAAAGGCAGTTTAATGAACATCCACTCTTTGGTGCCAGTGTTAGCATTCTGGGCTGGGGACTAGCCTGCCATACAGCCTCCAATTCACAGCTAGTTAGTCTCCACTTCCCTGCAAGTGACCTCAAATTCTCTGTTACAGTGTTAGCATTCTGGTCCTCAGGGCTAGCCTGCTAGCTAGCCTCTCCTCCGTTGCTAGCTAGCCTGGTTGGGTGTGTGTTCTTACTGACCTGTGTGACTTCGGATGTGGACTCTCAAGGTGCCGTTGCTGGCAAACTTCTGTCCACAGTAGGGACATATCTTCTCCTTCTCCCCTGTGTGTGTCTGGGGTCAAAAACATGGAAAAGGTTAGGGAGACAGTTACTTCTCTGTCATACTGACACACAAACACACACACACACACACACACATGCTCTTTTCTTGCCAGGGGTGGATTCTCTCAGACCCCCGAGAGAGGGGAAGGGAGAGAGAAAGGCAAGAGAGGGAGGTAGAGAGAAAGAAGGAGGTAAAGGGAGAGAGAGAGAGGGCTGCAGCTCTAGCAAGTTTAACTTTTTCATTCCTCTTTTTGGAATTGATCTCTCTCCCTCTCTCTATATATCTGCTTTTCCCTCCCTCTGTCTCTCTTTTCTCCTTAGGTTCTCTCCACTCGATGTGGGAACGTGTGTTCTGAGTTGGGCTCCTGGGCTGTTATAAATTCTCTAAATAAACACCAGAATGACTGACAGCTTCAACTCCAGCACAACAATACAGGAACCCCACCTTCCTCCATCCCTCCATCCTTCTACCACCTCCACCCCCCCCCCCCCACCCCCCACAGAGTTTGGTTACATAAGCCCTGTCCCCCCCCCCCCACACACACACACACACACACACACTCTACTCATACACACACACACACACACACTCACACGTGTGTGCCAGATGCCTCTTCCATGTCTCCATGTTGGTTGTTTGTACGACAGGCAGAAACATCACTGGTATTCTGACTTCATAAAAGGGAAAGCTACTCAGTTTCCTGTGGACTGGAACCTATTTCTCCCTCTCACACACACACACACACACACTTTCCCTCGGTTTTGCTCTCTCTGTCACTTTCTCTCTCTCCCTCACTTTCACACTTTTTCTCTCTCTCTCTCTCCACTTCTTTGCAGTATTAGGGAACGTAATGTTCCTCAACTCTGAAATTGATGGCTGTTTGAATACATTCATCAACAACACTTGAACACTCTCCCTCTCCCGTCTCTCTCTCTCCACTTCTTTGCAGTATTAGGCAACGTAATGTTCCTCAACCCTGAAATTGATGGCTGTTTGAATACATTCATCAACAACACTTGAACATATATGAATGATATATATATGTGTCATTATTAACTTCACAAACACTATAATTTTCATACACACAGTCATAACACAAATGCTATCAGTCCAGAGCTGGGCCAAAACTGCTGTGCTGTGAAATATTGGGGATATACATTCAGAACAAACACGCACACAGTCTATTGCTCTCCCTCTCTCGCTCACCCACCCACTCTCTCCCCCAATCCATTCATTTCTCTCTCTTTATATCTCGGTCTCTCTCTCTCCATCGCTCTCTCCATCCCTCTCTCCCTCCCTTTCTTTTTCCATTCTTCCCTCTCCCTCTCCCTCTCCCTCTCTCTCCCTCTCTCCCTCCCTCCCTCCCTCCCTCCCTCTCTCCCTCTCTCTCCCTTCCTCCCTCTCTACCTCTTTCTTTCAGTCTTATATTTTATCTCTCCCTGTCACATTCCCTCAGTCGTGTGCCAGGAAGCAGTTTGGTTTCAGTCTCCGCTGTAGCCGTGAGGACTCTGTCAGATTAATCCTGGTAATCTGACGAAAGGATCTGCCCTGCGCTTTGAAACCCTGTGGAGCTAATGGCCTAACTGCCATCTCTAATCTGCAGTCACGACTCTGATCTGTGGACAGAACCAGAACCCAGTCAGCAGGCTAGCTCGGTAGCCCTTCCCCGCTCCAACGTGGATCTGGTACCAGGCTACAGTGACGGGAAGGTATGCCATATCAGATAGCCACAAAAGCTTGTGGCTTTGGGAGATGAAATGGAGGGGTGGTTCCAAGTGATGAAAAACATTTGTTATATTATATATATATATATATATATATATATATATACGGTCGAAATGGGGGCCGAAAGGTAGATTTGAGCTGGATGTTTGGCTGAAGAGTTGATTCCTTCTAGACGCACCTTTTTATTCATACGTTTATTCGAAAGTGTTTTCCGCGAATCCCCTACAAGTGCACAGATTTCAACTCCTCTTTGATCCGCCTTCCAAACGGCCTCGATCCAGAACGGAGCGCCACGTTTGAACTGGCGAGTTGACTCACCTTCTTGTGGCTCTTGAGCACGGAGGGCGTGACGAAGGCCTTCTCGCACAGGTCACACTTGTACTTCTTGTGGCCGTCGTGCACCACCTGGATGTGCACATTCAGCGTGTCCTTCCTCTTGAACGTGGCGTCGCACTGGTCACACTTGAACGTCCTCTCGCCTGCCGCGGGGACAGAGACAGAGACGAGGATGAGGACGAGGTTGAGAAGGGGGGACGAGGACGGGGTGAGAGAGAGAGAGAGAGAGAGAGAGAGAGAGAGAGAGAGAGAGAGAGAGAGACGGCTATTGTGGTTCCTGTAAATACACAAATGTCATTTCTCCCAGTCGGACTCCAAGCTTTTTGAGCGGGATTGTCGTGTGGTGAGGAGCAGAGTGGGGGCACTTTCTCCTGCTACGATGCTCCGTGGGTTTGTCACACACACAC
Source organism: Hypomesus nipponensis (assembly GCF_054491055.1). Lineage (NCBI taxonomy): Eukaryota > Metazoa > Chordata > Actinopteri > Osmeriformes > Osmeridae > Hypomesus > Hypomesus nipponensis. The sequence continues at coordinate 7,503,666 of NC_140376.1, read as the reverse complement.
ACACAAATGAAACGCACACACTATTGTGTGGAGGACTGTGGAGAGCTCCTGCTATGCAGCTCTTTGGGGTTTGTCCTGGTTTAGTTTCTTTCTTACGACTCCCAAAATTACTTCCACCTGCAGCAGCCTTGCAAACACACACACTTATAAACCCTTACGCACACTTTTAAAACACACGCCGTTTTAAACACGTACACACCCACCCACTTATCAACACACACACACGGTACATGTGTGCACACGGACATACAGGCCACAAGGACCTGTGGGTAGAATTGTTCTCTCATTCCACAGCAAACACCAGTCCCTAGTTTAATGATGCGTTCAAAGATATGAATGTCCCTAGACCGCACTTAGACAACCTGGACTCCCATTGAGAGGCCCACACACACACACACGGACACACACGGACACATGCAAGGGTAAAAAACACAAAAGAACACACACACACACAGGCACTGAATCAAACATACAGATACGAACACATCAAAAGTCACATACAAACATACACACCCAAGCATGATGTGTTTTCGCTGCTGTTCTCTGCAGCTCTATACAACAGGCTATTGTTGAGATTCAGGACATGAGGAGTTTCCATGATAGGCGTTCAGAGTGCTTCTATGGTCTGGCACAGACTGTGTGTGTGTGTGTGTGTGTGTGTGTGTGTGCTTGGCAGAGGCTGCGCTGGTTACTGAGGGCGGCTCATGCTCCATTACCACAGAAGTGGAACACAAGTACGAGTCTTTGTGCATTACTGTGTTCTTGTTAATACAAACCATGCACATTAACACACACTCAAGCAAGCCCTCAAACACACGTACCGTCAAACACACACCCCCTCAGACACACACCCTCAAACACACACACACACACACCTTCATGAAGTGTCTGGATGGCTTTCCAGGGAAGCCCACTGTGAACCCTGACCTTAGCTGAAGGTACACTTTGTGTACGGCTGATTCGAAAACTACAACTCTGTATGACAGTGAAAACACTATCCCAGCTGTTCCTCGTTCTCTCACAGTATGGGTCGCACACACACACACACACACACACTCCAACACACACACACACACACTCCAACACACACACACGCACACTGCCATCCCAGCACCTGATACATGGCGCTGGTCTGTCCGGAGGCTCCGTATCCCAGAGTTCTGTATGAGGACTGATCTGTCCCCAGAGACGCTGACAGGAAATGCCTCGAGCTTCCACAATCTCGGTGTCATCGTCGGTCTAGACTGGGGAGAGGACGAGCAGAACCGCCCTCCCCAGTCCTCCCCAGGCCCTGCTCAGCCCAGCCCTTCCTGGTCCCTCTATCTGGCCCCCAGCCCTGGTTCTTCTACCTTGGGCCCTAACCTCTGGAGGGGCCAGGAAATCAGAAGAAGCATCTGTGGGAATATTTTCTGGTGGTCTGGTTGCTGTCGACTGGGGTGGGGAGAATGAGGTCCCCGAATACTTGGGGACACAGACACATATGCACAGACACTCACACACACACACACACAAATAGGGCCTTACACACTCTCTCACACACACACTTACTGTTGTGGATGAGTAGATGGCGCTGCAGGGAGAAGGGTGTTCTGAACAGGGCCTTGCACTCCTCACACTGGAACGGTCTCTCCTCCGAGTGGGTCTGCAGAGACACCACATCCACAGGATGATCTCTCTCTCAAGCGCTGCCTTTCTCCCTCTGTCAGCCTCTTTCGGTCTCTTACTCGCTCTGTCTCACTGGATCTCTTTCTCTCGAAATATCTGGGTTGGTTGGTTGGTTGGGGGGGGGGGGGGAGGGAGGGGTTTGGGGTGGGCTGGGCAGGGTGGGGTTGGGGCTGGGCCAAGGGTTAGGGGTTTGTTGACTTGACGAAGACAAGTAGCTGGAGGGGTTTATGTGTTCAAAGTGCTTCTGTTGATCTGAAGGCCCTCTCTGTCTCCCACCTGTCTGTCTGAGGGACGCCACGCTCCGCGGGGTCAACAAACCCCGTCAGGGTCAGGGGCTGGGGTCTGGGGCTGGGGTCTGGGGCTGGGGTCTGGGGCTGGGGTCTGGGGCTGGGGTCAGGGGCTGGGGTCAGGGGCTGGGGTCTGGGGCTGGGGTCTGGGGCTGGGGTCAGGGGCTGGGGTCAGGGGCTGGATTAAACACTCCACGCCAGCTTTGAAGCTATTAAGATCAGTTTGTGTTTGTGTTACTATGACTGACTGTGTGTTCTCAGGATACTTGGTCCTCATCATAACAGTGATCAGACCTGCATACGATCTGTCTCCTCACCCTGACCCCTGACCCCTTTCAAGCATCCATACACTTCTCCGCCCTCCTCCCTCGCTCTCGCTCTCTCCCTCCCTCCACCCTCAGCCATTCCATCTCCTCCCTCTTCTCCTCTCTCTTTCCTCCCCCCTCCCTCCTCTCCCTCCCCTCCACTCCACTCACCTTCTTATGGTTCTTGTAGACGTTGCGGTGGGCAAACTCCTTCCAGCAGAGTTTGCACTTGTAGGGTTTGTCCAGGCTGTGGATGATCTTGTGAGCGGTCACCTGGTCCAGGCGCTTGAAGGAGCGACTGCAGACCTCACAGGTGTACGGGCGCTTCTCTGGACGGACACATGGACACACACTCAGCCTGAGGCACTGTGTGTGTGTGTGTGTGGTTACTTGAGTGTGTGTAGGTGTGAGTGGTTACCTGTGTGTGTATGTGGTGTGAGAGAATTCCCTGAGTGTGTATGTGTGTGTGAGTAGTTACCTGAGTGAGTGAGTGAGTGAGTGAGTGAGTGAGTAAGTGAGTGAATATGTGCATGGTGTGTGCGGTACGTGTGTGGTTCCCTGAGTGTGCATGTGGTATGTATGCATGTGTGGTGTTTGTGTGTGTGTGTGTGTGTGTGTGTGTGTGTGCGTGTGTGTGTGTGTGATTTTTTACCAGAGTGTGTGATCATGTGCCGCTTTAGCTGATTGGTAGAGATGAATTTCTTGTCACAAGCATGGCAGTCGAAGATCTCGTGTACCTACCCACACACACACCCACACACACACACACACACACACACACACAGCAGGTTAAACATGTGGTCCACATCACTGTGAGAGGTGCTTGTTGTTAAAGGAAGGCTGCATTACAGTCCTGCCGTGTTTACTGTGTTCTAATTACCACTGTGACCTTGAAGTTGTCCTCTTTAAACATACACAGTACACGCTACCCCTACTCGACACACATGCTCTCGTACATACAAAGATTTCCTTTCAATGCTCTCCAATGTCTAGAGCAGAAACACTATTAAAGACATGAAAAGTTCAAATCCCTTCCCCGATAGCTAGTTACTGCACAATAATAGTCCATTTGATAGCTTGTCTGCCTCATGCTAGCTAGAATAAGTTATGCTAATACCATGCAGCTAGACTGCAGCAGTAAGACCCAGATTGAGTATCAAATTATGAAAATGTCCGCTTCACAGTAAGTAGCTTTGGAGCAAAGTCGTCATTAGAGAAAGTTTGAGGGCTCCACTGCGAACCCAACACAAAGGGAGGGTCTTTGTCCTAAACTCAGCTCACTCAGGTATCCTCTCTCTCTCTCACTTACTCTCGTTTCCTCTTTAAACTTGCAGCTGACGTGTGCTCAGATGGGAGAGTCGGATCACAGAGAAGACTCAGTCCGAGATGAACGCGTTATTTGATTCAGTGACCTGTTTCATGAACAGCATCAGTATTTCCTGGTAAGGCCGGGGCGTGATGGGTGAGGCATGGGACGTGGGGTCTCATTAGACAGGATGGATGTGTCTTCCTGGCTCCCCTCACGGACTGATGTTGACAGAGGAAAATGAACCAGACCCTAACCAGACTCATAAATAACCCCCAATGGGCCGAGTAACCATCGCTTAAGGAGCCAAAGCCAAAGTAATCAGATATTCAACGTCCAAGATCATGCTAATATTTCAGCGGGGAGGCAGGCGAAGATGGCTCCGGATGAGATTGCTTGGCGATGTGAATACCTTGCCTCTAGCACAGTAGTCTGTGAGGATACGGTAATGTTAGAACCTCTCTGAGATCCTGACATTTCTCAGATTCGGGGAAGGGGGAGGGTGGAGGGGAAGGGTTTTCCAGATGAGCACCAAGAGGAATGCTGACGCCGGCGGTTGAAGACCCATTGTCTGTCTCCTGGGTTTCACGAGCTCTGTGGGGCCCGAGCTTGTGAAACTGTAACCGACCTGGCTGTGCCTTGTCACACGGTCGGAAAATGTAACAAGTTTAACATAAAGTCCAGCTCCTGGTGGGAACGAACGAGAGAGGGAGGGAGAGGGAGAGGGAGAGAGAGAGAGAGAGAGAGAGAGAGAGAGGGAGACAGCAGGAGCAGGTCTTACACTGCTGACACGGATACCACGGATACCAAACCAAACACTGTCCCAAATCCAGTTAGATGCTCGGAGCATTTGCTCCAGTCTGCCTGGAGTATCAAATGCTGGTGGGTTGAATGAATTGAGAGCAGCTCATTGGTTCTCTAGAGTCAGGTCGGCTATGGAATCATTTGGACTGGGGGGAATGAAGGATGTTATGAAAGAGATGAGGAAGTCTGACCTTGCGATGTTCCAGTAGGTTCATAGAAGAAGAGCACTTCCTGTTACAGATGTTACACATCAGCTTCCGCCGTGCACTACCTGAAACACAGACACACACTTCCTGATACACACAGACTTCCTGAAACACAGACAGACCTAATCTATCACATCCATCTCTCCATCTATGCATCTATCTATCTATCTATCGAATCATCTGGACTACCTCTGCTCTCCACATCTCCTCACTAGCATCCATTTAGTCAATTAGCAGACGCTCTTATCCAGGAATGATGTATCATGTGTGTAGCTGCCCAGCAGGTAAACTGAGTCAGTCATTACGATGTGTCTGTGTGGAGAGAGGGGCCAGTTTAACAGATCGGGCTCAAGAACTGTAACTGCCACAGAAGGGAATGATGGACACTTAAAATCATTGCAAGTCCTCATGAAAATGAATAGCTGTGTGTGAGAGGGGGGGGGGGGCATGAGAGAGAGCTTGAGAGAGACAGAGAGAGAGAGAGAGAGACAGAGAGAGAGAGAGACAGAGACAGAGAGAGAGAGAGAGAGAGAGAGAGAGAGAGAGAGAGGGCTTGAGAGAGGGAGAGACAGAAATAAGGCTAACCTGCATGAACATTTCCTTTGTGTTTCTTCAGCGCATCACTGCTCTTGAATCTCTTCCCACAGCTCTCAGCCTTGCAGACGAACCGGGCGTCGCCTCGACACGCCTCCTTGTGCTGCTCAAAACTACACACAGGAAGTCCCTCAGACAGGAAGTACAGACCCTCAGACAGGAAGCACAGTCTTTTATCAAACACGGCTAAGCAGGAAGCAGTTTTTTTTTCTTCCCCGGGCAGGACAAAAAGGTGTCCTAAACAAGAAACACCGTTTAACTTACAGGAAACACAGTCACTCATGTTTTAGTGGACACAGTCTCTCAAGATAGGAAACACAGTTTACAAGATGTGAAACACACTCTCTCTGACAGGAAGTGCATTCTCCCTGGAGGCCTCTAGGCACGTGCGAGCCATGCTGTGTGTACCTGGACTCTGAGGTGAAGCTGGAGTGGCAGATGGTGCACTGGTGAGCTCTGGAGGGGTCTCCTGCGGGGCCCAGGGCCTCGGCACAGTGAAGCACGCTGGGGCAAAGGTCAAATGTCAGCACATCGACATAAACACCGGCCTGCAGGAGACATGGAGCTGCCGGATACATCCGAGCAGCACTGGGATATGTTGATGCTAGCCGCTAAGCGCTATCACAGGATCGAATGCTCGATGCTAACCTCCGAGACAGGCTAATGGTAGGCGCTAACCGCTAAGGTAGCGGATGGTGCTAATGGTTGGGGCGACTCACTGGCGCTGCAAGGCCTGCTTGATGGGGAACTTCTTCCCACAGTTCCTGCATTTCCACTCCTTCTCCTCAGGCCTCTGGTGGAGGCTGTGGAGGTGGGCAGCCAATATCTCCTCGCTGGGGAAGCTGCTCTCACACAGCAGGCACGGGTGGTCCTCCTTCTTAATCACCAGCTCTGGACACACACACACACACGCAGAGACACACACACACACATTTACACACAAACAAAAAAAACATACATACACAGACACACGCATGCAAACACACACATACAAGCATACAAATGCGCACACATTATCGTCTTCATCCACACGCGTGTACCACTGGATACATCAGGATTATGCCAGATTTTCATGGCGGCCCACCCATTTCAGCAAGATGGCTGGCCTCCTTGCTACTTTCGTCTTCGTCCTTGATGACCTCCTCTTCCTCCTCCTCCTCCTCCTCCTCCATGTCACTGTCCAGGTAGCCAATCAGGAGCTCTGTGTCTGTCTCAATGTCATCTATTGCCAGGTAGAAGATGTTCTCCCCATCCTGGAGAGAGAACACAGTTCACAGCTATACAAATCCTACATACGTACTTATAACACTGTCATTGGTGTTTAAACAACACACTTACACGGGACTGCTTAACCAAAACAATCAATTTTTTTTTTTTTTTTTTTAACAAGATGACTGATGAACACAGAGAGTGGGTGTTTACACACAGAGAGTGATACATTTTAATACTCGTGACAGAACGAGAGTGCGGAGGATTGAAGTCATTAGACGAAGTCAGCTCGGGCTTGATTAAGGTCAGAGGTGAAGCACTCCAACTCCTTAACTATCCTCCTTCTCCTCCATTTCCTTAAAGGTCAACAGCTAATTAAATCAGAGTCTCATGTCCCTTTGGCTGAGGGCCCTACATGGACACACAGATTCATCTCAAAGACACAAACTACAATAAATGTCAGTGCTGATGGACCACAGAGCATCAACACACATGACTGACCTTTTAACAGCCAATAGAGTTTGGCATGGGCTATTAATGAGCCAATCACAGTGTGAGGACCTCGGGTCCTGTTCTTCTTATGCTATCTCGTTCTACATCCCTCTCTCTCTCTCCTTCCTCAATCGAGGGATTATTCCCCTGGAGGCCAGAGATTTGCCAGACCCAGCAACATGGCTGGTAGCTACAGCGGTTAAGGTCAACGTGTGTGTGTGTGTTAATAGTAAAAGGAGTTTCTATGTTCATAAAGACCAGTTGAGGAATGTTCTGACCCTGTGAGAGCAACTCCAGCACTGGTCAGACAACTTGTGTCACACAGTACCTCACTCCATCTATGACTTTGTCCCTGTCCCTGTCCCTGTCCCTGTCCCTGTCCCTGTCCCTGTCCCTGTCCCTGTCTCTGTCTCTGTCCCTCTCCCTCTCCCTCTCCCTCTCCCCATCCCTCCCTCCCTCCCCCCTCTCTCCCTCTCTCTCTCTCTCTCTTTATCTCTCTCCCTCTCTCTCTCCCTCCCCCTCCCTCCCTCCCTCCCCCCCCCTCTCTCCCTCTCTCTCTCTCTCTCTTTCTCTCTCTCTCTCCCTCCCCCTCCCTCTCTCCCTCTCTCTCTCTCTCTCTTTATCTCTCTCTCCCTCCCCCTCCCTCCCTCCCTCCCTCCAGTTCTGGTTCTGTACCTGAATGGCTGCCAGGTTCTTCTGTTCCTGTGATGGAGCCTGGTGGACAAACCGAAGCCAGTTGGCGTGGCGAGGATTACTGGCGTCCAAGACGTAGAGCACATCCCCCTTGTTCCCCCGGACCTGCCACATAGACCCCACCAGCAGGTTCACAACAACATCACTGACATTCTCTTGCTTAACTGTTCCCTTTGGTCTGCATTAGAGTCAATAGAATTCAAGAATGGAATTCCAATAAGTGATCTTGGGAATGTGGGGTTGGTGAGGTGAGGAGTGACTTCAGCCGGTCCTCACCTCCCACATCAGTCTGGTGTCGGTGCTCTCGTCCAGCTCTCCCGGAAGCTTCTTCTCTCCTGCAAATGGACCAAATTTCTCCCCCTGGGAAGAAAAGCAAACTCATTAATCATGCCACATCATTTCTACATTCAATATTGTTCGTTAGAACACAATGGCTGTGGATAATTCACCAGATGTTGATTGGGATATGGATGTTAAGTGATTATGTTGATCATTGTTCTCTGGAAGAATCCGCTCATAGACATCTTTGCTGGGAACTGTCTCAAAATGCTGGGGGCGTGGTCAATGTTCTCTTCATGAATGAAGCATTCATGTTTTCTTTTAGGAGCGGGTTTACCCATATGTAGAGAATTATTACATGTTTTAGCAACAGCGTGACAATAGCAATGGCCATGATTATAATCCGGTCTATTTATCAAAGTGGACATTTTCTGAAAAATACCGATATTGCTGTCTAGCCTACTATACTGACTGGGCGGTGGAGCAAAAAAACTTGTTTTGACAGTTGAACAAAGTTTTCTCTGCAATCTTTGATTTGTGCAATCAACGTAATGTAGTGGCCTTATAATTAGTATCTTACTGACAATTACACTCATTTGGTTGCGGTGTGGATGCTTTGTTAAGCATTGTGCTAACACGGGAATAGGCGTTAATCGGTATCTACGTGGCACTACACGTCAGAGAACCTTCGTGTTGGTTCAGAGACTAGAAAACATGTACGTACCGCAAACGGAAAACTCTCTATGTAACTTTTTGACTCACTTTTGAAAGTTGGTGCATCTTTTACCGGTGTAAAGCTGACCCTATCGAGCTGTCTTGTCCAATTAAACAAACCTTTTTCACTCGTCTTGCCGTATAAAGCCCGATCCCATCCTGGACTTGGGAGGTTTTCAAAGAAAATCTGTCTGGTACATACATACCCAACATTGTCATTACTCAGAATGACTTCGCACAGTGACAGTTTCTACAGCCTATGTGTTACAAAGAGTGAGTTGGATCTGTTGTCGCGAAGACGGGAGAGTTTCAGCGTGGATAATATCTCGGTGGAGCAGTCCAGGTCATACTTCCATGTTCTCTCTGTGCTGGATTCCGAGGCAGCGTCCTGATTGGTCGAAAGTTCGTAGCCAGAGGCTACCTATGGTGAAAGATGCTGCCAGAGCTGCTAACGCCGCAGCACTAATGGCAAAGTGAAGATAACTGTCCATAGTCCTCAGTCTTAACAATAACATCAATCTTTCATGATAACTGACTGGACCAATCTATAATTCATGATATCTTCAATAAACTAGCCACCGAGATTATTGATAATGGGGGTCTTTGGCTTAGTGAGCGAAATAAGTGGAATATTGTGACTGGCGCAAGTTTAGTGTCTGTTTGTGGTGACACTAAAGACGCTTTCACGGGTGTTTGGGGAAGGCAGTTTTGTAACTCTTGTGATGCTGATTGAGGGACAACACAACAAATCCACTGGTGGTGTTTGTATCTGTTTATATCCGCTTATCCCTCTCATCCCACTGTTCCAAATACAGCACTCTTTTTCCACTGCTTATAATGCAGTTTTTCCACATTGTACCTTAATCCAAATGCCGCAATCAGTGTTTTAGAGTGTCTGTTTGTGTGTGTGTGTGTGTGTGAGTGTGTGTGTGTGTGTGTGTGTGTGTGTGAGAGAGAGAGAGAGAGAGAGAGAGAGAGAGAGAGTGTATGTGTGTGAGAGAGAGTGTGTGTGTGTATGTGTGTGAAGAGAGACTGTGTGTGTGTGTGTGTGTGTGTGCGCGCGTGTGTGTGTGTGTGAGAGAGAGAGAGAGAGAGAGTGTATGTGTGTGAGAGAGAGTGTGTGTGTATGTGTGTGAAGAGAGACTGTGTGTGTTTGTGTGTGTGTGTGTGTGTGTGTGTTTGTGTGTGTGTGTGAGAGTGTGTGTGTTGTTAGGAGGATGTCTCACTCAGCCAGAACGTGAGAGTGATGATACAAGGTCATCACCTTGCATGGGAGGTCTAACTCACTCTGGATGGGTCTCCATCTGTGCATGCGGCCATCACACTGTCTAAACAACAAGCTGACACGCCAGACGTGGAGAAGAACACACACACCCGCACACACGCGTAAGCCCAGACACACAGGCGCACACACACATATACACACTAGCGCACACGTGTCAACACACACAAGCACGCACACACACCAAGTGCACAGACATGCACACACACACACACACACACACATCAGGCCTCCATCCCAGCCAGAGGCTGGAGGAAACACATCACCCACCTGAATGTGTTGATCCTGACTCTTCTTCAGGGAGATTACAGGAGTTCAGTACACAGGCCTGAGTGTGTTTGTGTGTTTGTCTGCTTGATAGACTCACACGTCTTCAAGCAATCTCTTCCTCTCCTCTAATCAGTACAACCGCAGCGTTGTTTACAATGTTTGCAGCCCTTGTTTACCCTAATCACTTCCTGATGCACGATGGCTGCCCACGAGGCTTCTCTGTGATTGGTCAGTCCACGTGACCGAGGCTGGTTGGCAAGGTTACTTCAGAGTGTGTGAGTCATGATGCGGTTGTTTACTGTAGAGTCGCTGAGCTGGACAGCGGTTCAGGATGGCTCCCCATGCTCGTCAGGATCAACGCTGCTCCAACTCAGCACTTTACACTCTATAGTCCAAATCCTGAAGGACGTATGGTCAATTTCCCTTTTCACTTCAGCTTAACCGGACCAGTTCATAGTTTCACCACTAGCCTTTATGACATTTTATTCATTTAGCATACGCTTTCATCCAAAGCGACAAACTCAAACTCGTCTTGAAACAGCGACTGAAACTGTTCTTCATTAAGATTATTTGTGGGGTACAGTTTTATTTCATATATATATTGTGCCTTGTAAGTATTACTCTGCACGTCATTATTCCGTTTGAAATGACTCTTATGAGTTATTCCGTTTAATTTGGTTACAGTTTGTCACAGTGACCTTGAGGACATGCTGAAAAAGAAAAAGTAGAGACTGACCTTAGATTAGAAACGGACATGCACAAAGTGAAACCTTTGTGTGTTCCTTCCCCAACACCTGACACCCTTCCCCCCCCCCACCCACCCTAACTCCCCCCCACACCCTAACTCCCCCCCCACACCCTAACTCCCCCCACCCTAACACCCCTCCTACCCCCAATGTGTGACCTCTCTTTCAACGCCTTGGTCTGAGAGTCAGGGAAGAGACCATTAGAGGTCATGACCTTTTGATGACCTGTGACCCCCAGTGGACCTCCTGGCCCATTAACCTTCACTCAGCTTTCACTGGCCCCCTCAGGTGATCCAGACCGACTGCTACTGACCACACACTCGCATTGGAAAACACACATACATACGCACATGAACGCAGACACACACATTCACATGCATACAATCTCACGCACACACACTCACGCACAGGAAAACGCACACTTACACACACACACAGGAAGACAAATAAGCACACACACACTAATACACACACACAAATGCACACACACAGACACATACACAGGACGCACCAGATCTCCGAGGGCCTGCTGTTCAGTCTAATGTAAATGAATCGCCACAAAAGGCTAATCTCTTGGGGTTAATTTGAGTCATTTGAGTTTGAATTGGTTTCTTTCAGCAGGGAAACTGTTTAAACACTGAAAAAGTAGACCACCAGGACAACACTTCAACAAGACGTAGAACCACAGGACTTGTTTAGAAACACCAGAACTTGCTCCGAACCCCAAAATCTTCTTAGAACGCCAAAACCATATTTGAACCCCAGAAACTGATTAGAACCCCGAAGCCTCATATGAGCAATTTATTTCCTCCAAATATGCAAAGGCTCATGGGTAATGTTGATATATCTCATCCTTCATAGACCCTCTCCCAGGTTCATGACACACCATTGAGACCACACTGGGGTGTGTTTACATCCTGAAGAAAGGCCAAACAACTACTTCCACAGTACAGTATTTTACAGCAAACACTGCAGTATTTTTGCCTCTCAATATCTCTCAGAGGATTTTGTCTCTCTCCAGGGGGTTGATTCCAGAACACATTCTCCCTCATCCCAGTACATATTTTCCCTCATCCCAGTACATATTCTCCCTCATCCCAGAACACATTCTCCCTCATCCCAGTACACATTCTCCCTCATCCCAGAACACATTCTCCCTCATCCCAGTACACATTCTCCCTCATCCCAGTACACATTCTCCCTCATCCCAGTACACATTCTCCCTCATCCCAGAACACATTCTCCCTCATCCCAGAACACATTCTCCCTCATCCCAGAACACATTCTCCCTCATCCCAGAACACATTCTCCCTCATCCCAGTACATATTTTCCCTCATCCCAGTACATATTCTCCCTGAGACCCCAACAATTCTACCGCATTGTCTCAAGCCTGGAGTTGAGTTCTGGAACCCAGCGCTGGCTCCTTCTCCTGCCAAAGGAGGGCCTCTGAGCCAGTAGGAACAGAAACCACATTTAGAACATGGCGGAGGATCGCACTGAAATAAATACTTTCAGAGGGTTTTACTTTTGAGTAAATATTTTCACTGCAGGGAAACCTCAGTCTGACTAACACACAGATGGCTCCATCCAAGGTTTTTCCAAATGTAAGTGTGCATTTTTTCTGTAATGCCCAAACCTGAGACTGTAGATGTAGGACTCTGGCCACCTTTTGTTTGATGTTTCCCCCCACCCCCCATTCCCTCCTCCCCCACCCCCTCTCTCTCAAGCCCCCCCAGAGAAGGAGACCTGGCTGTAAGGGACACACGCGCGCACACACACACACACACACACACACACACTGTGCACACACACACACACCTATACAGACATGCACAGGGACTCAGACAAAAAAGATGGAGGTCTGTGTGGTTCTGACCACACTGGTGCCCCGCAACCTGCTTCATTAGCATCCCTTCACTGGACTGCAAGGCTACAGGGCTACCCAGGGCTACGCAGGGTTACCCGGGGCCAAGCAGGGCAACCCGGGGCCATGCAGGGCTACCCGGGGCTACGCAGGGCTACCCGGGGCCATGCAGGGCTACCCAGGGCTACGCAGGGCTACCGGGGGCCAAGCAGGGCTACCCGGGGCCATGCAGGGCTACCCGGGGATACGCAGGGCTACCTGGGGCCATGCAGGGCTACCCGGGGCCATGCAGGGCTACCCAGGGCTACGCAGGGCTACCCGGGGCCATGCAGGGCTACCCAGGGCTACGCAGGGCTACCCGGGGCCATGCAGGGCTACGCAGGGCTACCCAGGGCTACGCAGGGCATTCCCCCAGCTCTCTGTGTCTCTGGGACTCCTCCCCGTCCCACGCAGGGTAACCGGCTCCAGGTGAGCCGGGCTGAGCTGCCCTAGGCTGGGACGGACGGCTGGGCTGGGCTGCTGGATGGAGCAGGGCTAGCAGGAGACAGGAGAGGGGAGGAGGTGGAGGTGGAAAAACCTGGAGATTCACAAGCAGCAGCTGGTTAGCCAGGGTCCAACCAGAGGACAGCTCCCCTGTCTCTCCTGAGTGTGTGTGTGGACGTGTATTTGTAAATGTGTGTGTGTGCAGACGTGTGTGGACGTGTGTGTCAATGCACGTGTGTGTAAACGTGTATGTGTGTGTGCGCGGTTGTGTGCGTGTAGATGTGCGTATGTGCGTGAATGTGTGTGTGTGTGTGTGTGTGCAGATGCATGCGTTTCTCCTCTGAGCCTTGTTGCAGTTGATATATGTGCTGCTGAAATAGTGAGTCAGTCACCTCTGATCCACAGAGCTAAATCAGGTGTCTGATGTGCGCATAGCTCAGTTGGAGAGAATTTGACACACACACACACACACACTCTTATATCCACACACATACACAGACACTCTTCTACAGGGATAGGTACAGTTCAGTGGTACGGCATTTGACACACCCACACACTGGCCTACAGACACCGATTTGTACCCACAAACAGGGATGGGTATAGCTCTGTGGTTGGAGCCTTTGTCGACAGCTCAAGATGTGGCAGGCCCAAATCCCACTCTTGACATCGCTTTGGATCAAACCATCTGCTAAATAAATCCATTATCATCATGTTGCAGCAGGTCTAGCTAGCAGAAGCACTCAGCCTCACAGCGGTCTTCCACCAAACAGGTGTCCGAGGAGATTGAAATACGTTGGTTTGAATTATTCATCAGGATGCTGTCCGGGGGAGTGTGCTCTTGGATGTCGTAATCGTTTCTGCCGGGGATCAAGTTCTGCTGATGCGGACGTAACCGGGGCTTAATGCAAAATCCATAAACACAATATTGGGAATGCTGCGTACGCGCGGCCTCTGGCTTTGATCGTGTGATGTGTGAGAGAAGAACGCGACACCCTGGGTGACACCGGGATTACTGGGTCTATATTTAGTGTTTATGTACATGAATATTGGCAGGACAACTCTGTACATGTGACAGACACAGTGATACAGTGACAACACAGGCCTTCAGCACACAACACATTTACAGACGGACTCTAGGGCCTACACTGGCTGAGATACACACAGGAATGTCTCAACGGACGCTAAGCTCCTCCCACAACTGGAAATCTTCCTCCTAACAGCAAAGAGCCAATAGAAAACGCACGATCAATCCCCCCCCCCAAAAAAACAACAACGACAACAACAAAAAGAAACAACAAGAGGCAAAACAAAGTATAAAATAATTTAAATCTCTCCTCAGCGTTTCGTGTATACATCCAGGGAGAGAACTATACAGGGTTGTGATCTCTGCGGGTCAATGCGAATTGAAACTGGAGGAACAAACCAATACAACGCAAATGTCATGCAGCAACAACACAGAGGTGGGGGGTTGAGAATGATCTTGTCTGAAGCTCTGTCTAGAGGGTTGGCACCGAGATGCCTAGATCGCGGCGGCGGTCTCAGAACTCGCCGGGCTACAGGGTCGTTCGCCACGCAACAACGAAATGTAAACATAAATATACAGGTTGATATCTCTCTCTACGAACAGTTCAGTCTGGGCCACGGGCTCCCTGGCTGCCTCAGTCTGTATGCACTCCTTAGTAGAATATCACTTCGAGTTAAATAAACTTTTTTTTTTTCATATATATAGATTTAATTATAATAGATTTATTCAGAGTCTTTTAGCAGTATCTCCTGGTTTTCACCAGTTTGCTCTGGTATTTGACGGAGTGCCCGCTGTGCCCCACCACGTAAACGTCTAACAGGTACGTCTTCCCCGCCTCCAGCCCCGTGATGGTTTCCGTGGTGACCGCCTTCTGGAGGTTGGCGCTGTGGAAGTACTTGCAGAGGACCTTCTCCGACTTCCGGCGGGTCTCCGGCCCGGCGCACTGGTTCTGCTCGCGGCGGCGTTGCTCCTCGCCGTAGCCGTCGGCGACCTCGCGGCGGTAGACGCAGTACTTGTTGCGGTCCTGCGTCCCCAGCCAGGCCACGGTGGCGGAGGAGCACGTGCGCAGCTTGTCGAAGGCCTTGATGCGGGTGTCCTCGGGCAGGGAGGGGAACGGCTGCTTGCTGGTGCGCCGGGTGGTGGCCAGGACCTTCAGGGTGGACGCCCCCTTCCGGCTCCCTCGCAGGCGGATCAGGTACTTGGCCTTGGGCTTGCCGCGCAGCTGAAACTGCCGGACACCCTCGACGTTCTGGGAGAGGAGGAGCTTGCCGTCGCGGCGCACCTGCACCTGGACGGCGTCCAGGCAGGCGTGGACGAAGAGCGCCACCCGCTGGTGGGAGGAGACGGGGGCGAAGCGCAGGAACTTGCTGCCCTTCCGCTTGACGAAGACGTCGGCGACCTTGCCGTCCTTCAGCTCCACCGTCTTCTGCCGCGCCTCCTCCTTGGTGCGGGCGAACGTGCCCACGTAGGCCGTGCTGGTGTTGGTGGCGGCGTTCACGGCGAACACGTCGAAGTAGAACTGTGTGTCGGGCTTCAGGTCGGACACGGTGAAGATGTTCTTGTTGCCGATGCACACCTTGACAATGTCGGCGTTCCTGGGCTTGGCTTGGAAGGAGCGGGAGATCTTGTTGCTGGCGGGGCCCCGGTCCTTGCCAAAGTCGTTGTCGAGGGGGGGGAAGCCGAAGTGGGCGAAGTCGAAGGGGCTGAAGTCCCGGCCGGGTTTGGGCGCCATCATGAAGGCGTCGTCGGCGTTGATCTTCGCCTCGGCCGCGCACATGCTCTTGAAGTTGTGCTCCTTGTTGATGACGACGCAGTACTGCACCGGCTGGCCCATCGACTGCCCCGTGGGGGTGGGCTTCCAGGCCAGGGTGACGGTGGTGCGGCCCAGGGCCGTCACGTCCACCCTGGGGTCGTAGGGCAGCTCGGGGTAGGGCTGGTCGGACTCCGGGGTGGTGGTGGCGTAGAGCTTGAAGTTGCTGTCCTTCTCGGTGGAGAGGAGCTCCAGCTGGTAGAGTCCGGACGGCGTGCTGGTGGCCACGTAGGACTCGACGTCGTTGCCCTTGTAGGAGAAGAGCTCCGCCCCCTCGTCCACCGTGCCCTGCTGCTGCCGCCGCTGCTTCTGCTGGTCCAGGGGTTCAGGCTCACCTGGGACACACACACGGGAAAGACACACGCCATCAGTTGCCTGCCAACACGCACACACGGGGATATGCACACACGCCGATTCCAATGCCAACACACACAGGGGCGCACACACAACATCGGCTGTCTCCAAGCACACACAGGGACGCACACATCACCTCACTCCAACAAACACACACACGCACGTCATCTCTCCACACGGACATCAAACTGTTCCATCGACCAAACCTTATTCCTCCCCTCTCACTCCCCACGAGGTTTGTTTTGAAAAATGTGTTTTCTCATTTTGGACCTGATGTTAACTAATTTCCACAGGTGCTAAGAACAACCTCTTTAATGTGTCATGGGGTCATGGTGAATCTCTCCGGGCCTCGCGGACCATTAGCCCCTCACCGGTCGGCATCCATGTTTTCTCTCCAAACATCCACGGAGATCACAGGCAGGTATTCACCTGGCCTCTCCGAGCAAGCAGAGTTTACAAAGACATCCCTTGTAGCCTCTGCATGAGCCGGCCCAGGGCCAGCTCCAACCTCTGCTGGTCATGGAACCATAATATTATGTTTGTCAACCAGAGAGCACGGCGTGGTGCTGGAGTTAAGCTCACAGATCCACTCACGGACGAGACCTTGAGGGGGGAGGGCGACACACAGACGGCCAGACAGAAGGGTTAGGCTGTCTCTGTGTTTACAGAGCTCGCTCTCTCTTTTCTCTCTCTCTCTCTCTTCCTCTCTCTCTCTCTATTTCTCTCTCTGAACCAATGAGCGAAAGCTCTGTTACAGAGTCCTCACTCCGAGCATGTCCTGCAGGAATCTGGTTCGTTCACTTGATTTGAAAGGTAACTTGATATGGCGAAACAGTTGATATGGCGAATCACTTGATATGGCGCATCACGTCATGTGTTCAATCACTTGATAGGGCGAATCACTTGATCCAATCACACTGAGAAGTGTGGTTAAATTAGGAGCCCAGCTCATGACACAGCTTCACGAAAGGTTCGTGAAAATGTGCCAGCCCTATTTGAGGCTATGAACCTCCGCTCTCTCCCTCAGACAACGAGCACGTCTCATAGAAAGACTGTTGGTCTACCGGAGGAGTTCTATGGTCGGCAGTAGACTGGGTGTCTGTCCTCGGTTCCTCTCAGCTGTGGAAACTAAGACCAGAGCAGCAGAGCAAACCTTGGTTCCTTCACAGACTCCTGTCATCAGGCACGGTGGAACACTATCATTAAGACGTTATTGTGGCACCGTAGTTGAGATGTTATCATTGTTGCACCGGGCCTGGTAGCTGAGATGTGGTTCCTTTGCACTGTGCCTGGTAATTATAGCCTAAACCTTGAGTCTGAATACTGGAAATACTG
Source organism: Hypomesus nipponensis (assembly GCF_054491055.1). Lineage (NCBI taxonomy): Eukaryota > Metazoa > Chordata > Actinopteri > Osmeriformes > Osmeridae > Hypomesus > Hypomesus nipponensis. The sequence goes on along the minus strand of NC_140376.1, from coordinate 7,485,943 downwards.
TTAGAACTGTTAGAAGTGTTAGCACTTCTGATCCTTGATTTAGTTTTGGGGTACTTGACACTTTCAAGACTGTGTTTGGTGTTATGTTCAGCGGTCAGTGTTGCATATCGTGTTTAGTGCTGGGTGTCGTGTTCAGTGTTCGGTTTATGGTCAAGGTCAAGGTGTGGGTCAGGGTGTCCGAGTACCTGATTCCTCTCCGCTGGCGTCCTCTGGGAGCTCCTGCAGGGTGAGTTTCCACTCCAGCGGGGCGTCACACGGCGTCACTGTCACCGACAGCGGCGTGTTGTCCTCCTCCACCACAAAGTAGTACCTGTGAAGACCAGACCCCCTCGTTAAAAGCCCGGGCTACACCTTCCCCCTGCCATCGTGACCCTGGCTCCACCCTCATGACCCTGACTCCACCCTCATGACCCTGGCTCCACCCTCATGACCCTGGCTCCACCATCATTACCCTGGCTCCACCCTCATGACCCTGGCTCCACCCTCATGACCCTGACTCCACCCTCATGACCCTGACTCCACCCTCATGACCCTGGCTCCACCATCCTAACCCTGGTTCCACCCTCACCCTGCCATGAGGGGCCAACACCAGCTCCCAAACCCTATCCCTAGACCCAGACAGCCTCCCCACCACCACATTTACAGAACCTTTGCTGTAGACCCAGACACTGGCCTTGGCCTCTGTCCATACACCCGCTCACATGGATATTACTCTCTCATCTATTATGCATTCCTCTGCAGAATCTGTAAACATGATACAGTGTGTTCCTGTTTACCAGTCCACTTACAGGAAGCAGCCAGATGATGAATGGACATGCTCACTCAACTCTCATCGGGCCTGACTGGGGACAACCTACTCGCTCAGTGTTTGTAAAGATTGTGTTGCTGTTAAGGTTTTGTGTTGTTTGTAAATATCTGTTTGCAAAGGCTGTGTTTGTAAAGGTTGTGTCTATAAATGTTGGGTTTGTAAAGGTCATGTCTGTAAATATCGTGTGTATAAAGGGTTGTGTTTGTAAAGGTCATGTCGGTAAATATCGTGTTTATAAAGGGTTGTGTTTGTAAAGGTCATGTCTGTAAAGATTGTGTTTATAAAGAGTTGTGTTCGTCAAGGTCATGGTTGTAAAAGGTTGTATTTGTAAAGGTCATGTCTGTAAATATCGTGTTTATGAAGGGTCGTGTTTGTCAAGGTCATGTTTGTAAAAGTCGTGTTCTCTCACCTTTTGGGCGTGTCCCTGAACAGATATCCGCTGATCTCGGCTCCGTCGGGAATGACGGAGGAGTCGTGGAAAAGGGCCTTGTCTCGGATCTGCATCTGGAACAGACCCTCGTCCCGGGTGGGAAGCTTCTGGGCCACCGCCCCCAGGACCAGGACCAGGACCAGGGCTGGGGCCAGGATCAGGGTCTGGGTCTGGGACCGCCTCCAGGCCTGCGATCCTGAATACAGCCTCATTCTGGAACACAGAGCACACACCCACCGTCACTATGCAGCCTAGATAACACACACACACTGTCACAATTCAGCCTACAGACTTTACACACACACACACACTTCTACAAATAAGCCTAATCCTAGAATACACATGTAAACACACATAGCCCACAAGATAGTTTCATCCGGAAACACACACACAGTAACATGGAGCCAAAAGAAGAGAAGGGGAGAGGAGGGGAGAGAGGGGGAGTAGAAGGGAGGGAATGAGGGTTGTGGAGAGGGGGAGAGGAGGGTTGGAAAGAGAGAAGGAGGGTTGTAGAGAGGGGAGTAGGAGAGGGGGAGAGATTTGGCAGTGATCAGGGTGAAGCTGTGAGCTGAGTGGAGGAACTAGCTCCCTGGTCATCCTCAGACCAGCAGCTCTTAGGAACCATCCCATATCCTCCCCCTGTTGATCCCCTCCCATCAGCTACACATGATGGGGAAGTCAAATCCCTGGTGATTTAATCAGGCTAATGATGGCGGCTTAGCCAGATACTTTACTGTCTTTTACTGCAAGCTAGAGGTGTCCTATTAATGACCTCTCTCTCCTCCTCCTCTCACGCTCTCTTTCTCCCTCCCTCCCTCCCTCCCTCCCTCCCTCCCTCCCTCCCTCCCTCTCTCTCTCTCTCTCTCTCTCTCTCTCTCTCCCTCTCTCTCTCTCTCTCTCTCTCTCTCTCTCCCTCCCTCCCTCTCCCTCTCTCTCTCTCTCTCTCTCTCTCTCTCTCTCTCTCTCCCTCTATCTCTCTCTCCCTCTGCTTCTTGCCCTCGATCCCCTCTGTCTTTCCCACCCCTTGATCATGCTCTTTTCTTCCAGTGGATTCAGCTAATCTCTCTCGCTCTCACACACGCTCATACAGAATAATCTCTGGGCCGTTTCGGCGTCCTGTCATACAAACATGGCTTCATCTTTCCCCTTCCTCCCTCCCTCCTTCCCTCTCACCCTCTCTCCTTCTCTCCTCCAAACCCACCCTCCCCATCTCCCACTCTCTCGCCATCTATTCCTCTCTCCCACTGCCTACCTTCCTACCTCCCTCAAACCTTTTTTTTCTTTCCCTCTCCCCTCCCTCCCTCCCTCTCCCCTCCCTCCCTCTCCCCTCCCTCCCTCCCTCCATTCAGACTGATAGTAGGTGTAGAAGTAAAGGAGTCTATGACTGCCATGTCTCCACGCTACGAGAATCTTCATTGCGGCTTCGTCTTCCTCTTTAAACACAGACCAGCGAGGAGGCGTGACAGCAGCTGTCAGAGTCTACCCCCCACCCACCCACCCTCCCTCCCCTCCCTCCCCTCCCTCCCCTCCCTCCCCTCCCTCACCCCCGCCTTTGCAGGAAAGGGGAGGAGAGCCTTCTAAGTGGCGCTTTGAGGTTGGAGGAGATCCTTATCTCAGGCTCGTCTTGTCTGCTTGTCTTTCTCCACTTCACAAGCGTGTCGGCCGGAACAAAGATGACTCTATTAATACACCGGGCAGCTACGAGGTGGCTTGTTTTGAGCTGATGTTCTCTCTGTCTCCAAACACACTTGCACACACACACACACACACATAAACGCAATGCACACAAACATACGCGGACAGGTTTGACGATCCGACACCAGGTTTCGCGCTCATACACGCTCATAACACACACACACGCGTACAGTACAGACACCAACGAGCACACACACATGCAAACACACGCGTCCAGGCATACGCACACACATAGACACGCACATCTAGACCTACACAAAAACACATTCAGCCTTCCGCACACACACACAGGTACACGAACACAGACACACGTAGGTGCAGCACGCACACACACAGGCCCCTGCAGCTGCACCAATCCCAAACAGCGGTGATGTCATCAGATATGGGCACTCTCTCTGATCAGGGGACTGTTGTCACACCGACCCATCCAGTGTGTGCGTGTATTTGTGTGTGTGTGTGTGTGTGTGTGTGTGTGCGTGTGGGTGTCTGACCTCCAGCGTAAGAAACGCACTCGATACGCACTCCAGCCCAACATCTGACACCCGACCTCCGTACTCGATCTCCGTGGACGACAGCTCCTCGCCAGAGGCGGAGAGAGAGAGGGACACCAGCGCCCTGTCGCACGGCCACGTGGACACCAGCCGCCCCAGAGTGACACCCTCCCAGTCCCACACTCAGCTCTCATGCATGGCCCGACTCGGGAAAATGACACCTGCATATTAAATGGCGAGCTGGGACTACCCCTGTTCTACCCCTGAGGCTGGGAGGCCGGGAGGCTGGGAGGCTGAACACAGTCCTGGGACCAAGAGCCAGACCCATTCTCAGACCAGCAAGCGGCCTTACCAAAATAAAACTTCAAAACACTGCATCTGGAACAAATAAAGTCTAATGTTTAATTAGAGTGAGGGAGGATGTATGATGGTAATTTGGGGGAGGATAATTTGAAGGCAGGGCCGGCCACAATCGTGTCAACTTTGTTTTGCTGCCTCTTTTTTTATTTATTTATATATTCATTTAGTTTTCAGTTTCACTCCGGAGTGGACTTTGTTCAAAACTTTGAAATTCTTTTTGGTTGTGGGGGGAAAAAACGGTGTTGGGGTTGGTGGTTGGGGGCTGGGGTTGGTGGTTGGGGGCTGGGGTTGTGGTCTGGGGGCTCCCAAAGCATTTGAGTTCAGATCAAGAGGTTGCAGGTTCAAATGCATGTTGCTTGGGATAAAAGCATCAGCTAAATGAACACATCATTATTATTATTTGGATTGTAGCTGCAGAGGGAGTCTTGGCCCTGGCCCTTCCCCCACAGAACAACAACGTTAGCACAGCGCTAATCAGGCGGCCATTACAGTCCTGTGGAACATTAGCTATGCACACAACACCAAGCCAAGGGAACGACACTCGAACACACGACCCAGATGGAGGCAATCTCTGAAACAGCATCAATCACTTCTATTAGAATCATCCATCAGTCCATTACTAACAAGATGAAAGGGAGAGAGAAAAGGCTTTGCACACCTGATTGGCCGTGTCGTAAGCCAATAGCCTGGTCATTACGCTGCATGAACTGCCCTGCTTAGTCCGTGCGGCTCAGCTTCTTTGACCAGGGTCGGTATGTTGGTTTGTTTACGTGTGTGTGTCTGTGTCTGTGCGTGGGTGTGTGACTGAGTGTATGTGTGTGTGTGTGTAAGTTACTTTTCCAGCAGCCAGTGTATGAAAAGAGAGTGCAGCTTGATGACTAGCATGTGTCGAGCATGTATGCAAGTCCTTCTGAGTGATGGATAACATGACAGCTTCACAGAGCACTTTACCCCTCATCACACACACACACACACACACACACAAGAACTCAGACACACACACCCATGCCCACACACAGCAGTCCTGCCTTCCCACTGTCCAACATCACAACATGCCTGCATGTTTTGTGAACACCTGAGTTTGTTTCCGTGTGTGAATGTATGTCTGTATGTGTGCGTGCATGTTTCTCTGTGTATGTGTGTGTGTGTCCATGCATGTGGTTCGGTGTGCTTCACATCTACCTACACGTGTGCATATGTGTATACATAAGCTGGTATGTGTTTATTCCCCCCCCCCTACACACACACACGCACACACGGCAGGCCAGCCTCCCTCCTGTTCTGTCACGACGGCTAACCTCCTGTCTGCTTCCACATGGTGCTCATTATCAGCCCTGCCAGGAAGAAAGGACACTTTCATTTCAAACACAAATAAAGAGACACTCTGGATTCCTCCTGTTGGCCGTCTGGCAGGCGGAGAGCCCAGAGACTCTGACTGTTCTCTTACTAACTGCTGTTGTCTCTCTCTCTCTCTCTCCTCGCTCTCTCTCCTCTCTCCTTCTCTCTTTCCCTCTCTCTCTCCTCTCTCCTTCTCTCTCTCTCTCTCTCCCTCTCTCCTTCTCTCTTTCCCTCTCTCTCTCCTCTCCTTCTCTATCCTTCCCTCTCTCTCTCCTCTCTCTCTCCACAGAGCTGATTTACAGTAGCCTTGCAGCTGTGGAAGCCTCCATCACCACTGTCACGGTAGAGCTCACAAGGGGAAAGAGAGAGGGGGGGGGTTTGACCGGGGGGGGGGGGTCAACCGTGGCGGGGGGGGTGGGGGGTGGGGTCGCCCAGGGCTCACAACCTGAGATGAAACCAGGGCCCAGAGCCCTGTCCTGTATCCAGGGCCAGACCACAGAAGGTCTGGTGCTCTTGGACGGCCAAACGGCTCATTAATGAATTGGTAGAGAGACTGTGGTTCGGGGAGCGCATCCAAGGGTAGGAATTTAGTCTGTGATGGAGTGTATGTGTGTGTGGGGGGGAGGGGTTCGTGTGTGTCTGAGTGCCTGTGTGAGTGTGTGTGCGTACGTGTGTGCCTGTGTGTGTGTGTGTTCCCACACCATCACATTCCTCTCATCCAGAGCATGTGTATAAGTGTACATCATCACTCTCACTCTGTCTCCATGCCATCCAAATCATCACGCGCAGTTAAGACTCTCTCAACTACTCGCATCATCAGGCCGCAGAGACGTTCTGGCGCAACACCGGCGGACAGACGGGGGCCTCGCTATTTTCCGTCTCCGCCTCTCGGTTTTATGGTCGAGGCCGCATCCAGGAATGTTTCTCCGAAGAGCGGGTCAGGTCGCGGGGGGCACCCGCTATTACCGCACTACAAATGAGTCTTTCAAATGAGAGGTGGGGGGTGGGACCTTTGACTGATGTGCCCTTCATCGCTGTCACTGCGGCGGCGGAGGGGGAGATCACACCGATTAGCACACAAAATACCCCCTGGGAAAGTCGTTCACCCGCCGACCAAACGCCGTATAAAGGAGCCCAAGCTCCGGAGCTATGTCGTGTGAAACGACTCAATCACTTTGTATGTTGTTTTACGGGCAGTGAGCGCACTGGGCGGCCCTTCGGTGGCACAGAATATACGGGCCTGAGGCCGCCGTCTCTCCTGTAGGCTATCTACGGGAGAATAATTGTAGATTTGCGCTGTGAATGCGCCAGGGCCTGGGAGTGGGTGTGGTTATGATGAATAATTTAAACGAGGGTGTAAAAACCTGTTGCTACGTCCTTAATTTCCGCCAACGACTCTGGAAGTGACACCGAACTGGACAAAGGCAACTCGAGGAAGACCGTAGCCTACCTACACGGCCGCCTGTCACCGCTCGGGACGCATAATGGCTATGGCAACACTGGCGGAATTCTTTCAGTCGGGGGTGTTCATATGCAAATGGCGGTTTAGTTACGGTATGCAACACAAGACCTTCCCATTTTAAGACTTTTTGTTCATGGTTCATTCTCCTTAGAAAGTAGCCTACGGCAGGCAGTGGGGCTTCACTCTCCCGATAAAATACAGTTATTCAAATTCCCATTCTCAGTCTGTCTCTCATTGTGAAGCTCCTAACCCCACGGAGACAGAAACGGAAAAACAGGAGTCTTGCAACGGGACGGACGAGGGGAAAGAAAGCGTAACAGTACCGCCGTCGTTCCCCGGTCAGAGAATATCTTAAATGATTAAACTATTGGTTCCCAAACATTTCAACTGAATAGGCCTGAATTTCCTTTTTCATCAAAAGCATCAGATATTCCATAACACTGGAAATCACAATTTTCGAATGATCTAACCAAGTATTATTTAACCAAGCACTGAATTAAACACTTATTTTTCGTAGTCTTAACAAACGTATCTGAAGAGGAAGGCTGAAAAGCTCAAATGAATACTTTGCTTTCCAACCCATGAGGATTAAAGTGTGTCCAGAGTCCCTGGGCTATCGATGAACTGCCGAAGATAACGGTTCTCGCAGGTGCATTCATCCACTTTCCACACAGGAAATGACCCACCAACACTGGTGCTCCAAAACAGTTACCCCCTTGGGAGCATTTTATATTGGCAGGAACGCAATGAAAAGGACCAATGTAGCGAACGTAGTTTGTGCAGAGCACCGTAGAAAGGGGCGAGAACGCATATTGATGAATTGCGTCTGGCGTCTTTTGAGGGCGCTCCGTCACCCCGGAGAGCATGGGAACCCGGTGACGAGCACAAAGCACGGAATTTCAGCCCCAGACCAAGAGCCTGCGGACGCTGCCTTCCGCGTGTCCTTTTCAACCTCAAGCAAAAGTGCATCCGTTTTACGCGACATTCATCGTGCCCCGTGAAATACAGCCGAACTACGAAACAGATTAAAAGAGCACGCTAGCCCGGGCTTGACTGAAATGTGTTTGAAACCCTTAACTTCCCGGAGTTGTAAACCACAAAACCTCATCCCCTGCTATCTGGAAGGCGTTTCAAAGGCAGTCGCCTTTTATTCCAAAAGGCTGTCTTTATATTTAAGGACCTCTCTGTCTGCAAAGCTATCTACAAAAGCACTTCACAAACCATCTTACAGCACTCGTATAAAAAACTCAGTTTTTAAACTCCGATATGTTTATAAAGTGGTCACTTATCGTGTTTTGAAATAAGTTTGTGAAGTGTGTAAGTGACAAGTCAGACACATTTAGTTTACGAAACTAATTTCGTGTAAAAATGTAAAAGTCTTCTTACCTTTAAAATCAATGAATGTTGAAATGAGTTTGAAACTTGTGTCTTCTGGAGGATGGGATTCAAACGGACCGAAGCCCGGAGAACACAAAAAAGAAAACGGGACTTTGGGCACTTTCAAAATCAATGAAGTTGTCCCTTTCTGGAGTCCAGTAGATTCCTTATTTCGGTTCTGGTGTGTTGGCAATAGGATTAGATCTGGGGTGCGTGCGGTACTTCTGAAAAGGTTTAGCTCGTCTCGAGACAGAGTGGGTATCCTGAGTTCTAGCTGCGCGTGCCTCCCCTGGCGCGCGGCTGCTATTGAGACTGACTGAGAGCAAAACTGAACTGGTGCGAACTTCTCCCCTGCGTTCTGCCTAGAGGAGACTCCAAGAACCAGCCCACTCCTTCAGGAGATTACAGCCCCAGCGCACACAAAACCAACCAGTGGCTGGCCAGAATCAACTGCAGACCTATCACACGCACGGCCTTGAAATAACATCACTTTATGAATGGAAACCCCATTTTAATTACTTTATTTACTTAAAATTGTATTTATTTAAAATGGTATGATGAACGAATGTATGACAAGACATGCTTGGCACGAATTCACAAAATGATCACATTTAAGTTTCTCAGACTTTTATTCGGAATGTGGGTTTTTTTAATTAACGAAACTAACGCTACAATTACATGATGCAAACATGTCTGAATACGGCGGGTCTGTGTCTCTGAACCGACAAATACATCTTCGTGTCTGCCTCTGTTATTTTAAGAGCGGGGATCCCCCTCGCGCTTCTCTTGTTGGGAGCCGTTCCCTCCGTCATGCGCTCAGGAAACTATCACCCTGAGCAGAAGCGCCCTTGCTGTCACGCACCCCTCCGGGCTACATGTGTGTGGGCAGGTTTGATCACAGACAGCTGGGTGAAAGGTACATTTTGATTCGTATTTTTTTTGTCTTTGCCTGGATTTTGTGTGTGTTGGAGAAGGAGTAGGGGGGGGGGGGGGGGTTGTGGTAAACAGTTTTAATTGCCTACGGGCAGAGGTTGTGCTCATAACGGGATCTATGTCTGTTTTATGCACAGGAACGACCTCTCTAAAGGTGTCAAAACACGAAACAGCATTCGGGACATGAACGCTTTTGTCTGTTCCCCCGGCCGTAACCCAGGGAAGTCAATATTTATCCAAGATGAACGCCATTAACTGAGGTCTATTGGTGGTGTCATTGACGCTGAACGAGAGACTGGGTGATGAGGGCTCCGCACCGCACTGCTGAGATAGCTCACGGTTTGAGGAGATGCCGCTGCTGGCTCTGTTAACCGTGCTTGAGGTCGCAGTTGCCTGAACCCTGTCTGAAACCGCCTTCTGCCCCGTTATCCCTCCCTGCCTGTCAGCCCCCCTCCTTCGCTTTTTACGCCAGAGCAGAGGTGTTGAAAGATGAGAAGGCCCGTAAGATGAACGGTGGAGAACAAGGTTGATCTGACCTTGAGAAACAAACAGGAACGCGCACTGTCTCATGTGAAGTTATGCTTTAAACACAAACAGCCTAAACCACACCGTTTATATCGTGACAATACATTTAAGTAAACTCATATTTTAAAAGGTGGATTTGCATAATCTTGCTATGACCTGCATTACGTGAAGGTATCAATACTTTACGTCTGTGTGGGGCCCCAACGGACTCGGTACAACATTGCCATCTAGCGGCGTGTGTGGTTCTCGGCGATCTTAAAGACGTTATCAGGCGCTAAGAAAAACGTAGGCAGGTAGGCTTGTGTTTTGCGCACGTCACTGGTGAGGAGTAAGAGAGATTTATTGTGCCGTAAAAAAATGGCTTGTTTGGCCACAACTAATACTACTGCTAACAGACACAGAATGTGTTCTTCTCCAGAACTATAAAGTATAATCAACAAAACACAGCTTGGTCATTTTTTCCTCTTCTTTGGCACAATGGAACTAAGGACTACAGTTACCCTAAGAAAGCATGAGCCTGACACAGCATAGCACTGCCCACTCAGTTGAAATTGCATCTTGACAAAATGTCAGCCTTCGGACACTGCCCATTCATTTGATATTGCATCTGGACAAAATGTCAGCCTTCTGCCAAAGCTTTGGAATGCTCTCCTTTATCATGTGAGGTCTGCTCCTTCATTGGATATTTTTAAATCTTCTCTAAAAAGATATTTATTCTTTAGCTTTTCAAAACGTTTAATTGTTGTTTTATAGCGTAGTTTTGCTATGCATTATGTACAGCACTTTGGATCAATTTGTATTGTGTTAAATGTGCTTGATAAATAAAGGTTGTTCTGGACACGGCCATTCATTTGACATTGCATCTGGACAAAATGTCAGCCTTGTGGACACTGTCCCCTCCATCAGGAGGAAACCTATTGGTATTGTTAGTTGGTATTGTTATTGTTACTTCTCTTATCTTACACTTCTAAGAAAGCATGGGTGGTGCAATGGACCACGTCTCAAACTTGTCATTTTCAAATCGATGGCATTTTGACCCCATCAGGCCAAAATAATCTGAATGTTGGTATGCATGATTCTTTGCTCACGGGGAAGAAAAAAGTATCAAGAACCCATAATGTCCGCATGATGTGTGCTCATGTACAATGAACTACAAAAATGAACTTCAAATCGCCCATTGATCTAAATGCCTTGACATGTTGTATGCATCTGTGGAATGCATTTCGCTACCATGTCAATTTTGAAACGATCTGTAATCATGAGCAGGACTCGGCCATTGCTGCTTGCAACTATACTTAGATTAGTTTTACAGACAGACTTTCAGACACAGTTGGTGGGTCTTCTTCAGACTGCTCCCTCATTCAGCTGTCACTGTGCGGAATTCTGAACCTTATTTCAAACACACACACACACACACGTTAAGATCCACGTGTGCACACACACCACACAGATCAGTGTGCACACACACACACACACGTTAAGATCCACGTGTGCACACACACCACACAGATCAGTGTGCACACACACACACACACACACACACACACACACACTGACAGCATCCCCAGTGGTAGACGTGTAAATCCCACAATAGCAGTGTTTGATGGGCCGGGCAGTGATTAGACAGGCCTGGTTCTCATGTTTCTGAGATTAAAATAGATGCCAAATTCAATCTGCTCACAGCCACTCTGCGGAGCTGTGAAAATGAATCCACTCAAGGGATGGACAGACAGACACACACACAGGCCTTACACACAGACTCACACACACCCACATGCGGGGGCGCCCCCACACACACTTACTCACACCTCAGTTATTCACACACGCTCACATGTGCACGCAAACGCGTAAACTCGCACACATGCACGCACACACACACTTCAGCTATTTACATGCCAAAGTCTTGAAAGTGTATCCACACTGGGGACAGTTTAGCCCAGGAGGAGGGGCGGGAGGAGAAAGGAGGGGAGGAGGTGAAGGAAGGAGGAGGAGGGGGAGAAGGACGAGGTGAAGGAAGGAGGAGGAGGGGGAGGAGGTGGTGGGGAAGGAGGGGTGGAAGGTGGTGGAGAAGGAGGGGGGAGGAAGGGGGGAAGGAGGTGGAAAACACAGCCGCAGTTTTCTCCAACCTGGAAAAAAGAGACATATCTCATTGTAGCACACACCAACTGGAAACAGACATATTTCTACGTCCAGGACCGAGAAATCACATTTCACAGTGTTACAATGGCTGGTGTTCCATCTGTGTGACGAGTCAGCGGATAAATGAGAACGCTGTTAGGGCTGTAATCTGTTCTGGCGTCCATCTTGGCAGTTTCTGCTGGGTTTTATATGCACATTACACTGTATTCACAATGTGTAGTCTGTGTCTCTTCTTCTATGGTAGGCCTCCCGGGGACTGGGCTAGTCTGTCTGTCAGGCTGGGAGATAACTGCTCTCTGGGTGTCATTGTTCTGCTCTGACCCTTGTCTATTTGCAGTGTGTGTGTGTGTGTGATGGGAGGTGAGTGTGTGCGTGTGTATGTATGTGTGAGGGTGTTTGTGTGTGTGTGTGTGGGGTGAGTGAGTCTGTGTGAGGTGTGTGTCTGAGTGAGTGATATAGTGTGTGTGTTGTAATGCTGTGCGCAGTCGCTGCTTCTCTCTCGTGGTCCTCACACATTCTCATCCCTCCCTAAGACATTAATGCTGAGGAGGAATGTCTTATCTTATCAGACTGGAATGCATGTGTGTTTGTGTATGTGTGTGTGTGTGAGCATGTGTGCGTGCGCGTGTGTGTGTGATGGGCCATGGCAACGGACATTCTGTAAACAAGCCCCGCCATTTACGATTTCCCTTTCCTGTTGTCATGTTGTCATGTTCTGTGAGAGGTGGAAATGCAGGGGCACACGAGACAAAGGCTGACCTCTGACCCTGGCCTCCCTGAATGGACACAGCCATTCCTCTCAATGACATTGTGGACACAGTACCTCAGCGCTGACTGGCTACATGTTGTGAGAGGGACTAGCCCATATCTGGAGATGGTTGGAGAGCCTGGTTTGCCCTGTAGAGAAGTTGGATCCACAGACAAGATGGCGTTTTTCCCTTTTTTAGCACATTTAAAACATTCAATCATGAAAATAGGAAAAAATGTCAGTGGCTTACAAGCTAAGAGTTGGGTCGGCAAAATCCAGAGTGCCCTGAGCTCTGGGGCTCCCCCTGGTGGCTGGAGGCGGTAACACACCATCGCTGGCTCAGCTGAATGGAGTCATCTCTGCTGACTGGAGGCGAGAGAGGGAAAGGTCTCAGGTCAAGGTACAAAAAGGGAGGATGACAGTGGAGGGGAGGAATGTGGGCGAGCTGGTGCTGGAGCTGTGCCTCAGCTTTGAAGGGATCCAAATGAGGACTTCTGGAGAAACTCTACAGAAGTTAAACAAACCTGATAACTCTGCTCTTTTACTGAGTTCTCACTTCACTCCAGCGTGCAGTGGAGTAGCATCCTTCCTGAGTTAGCCAGCTAGTTATATACATCCCGTTAGAAGGTTACTTGGTGTATGCTAGCATGCTAGTAACATTCTTCCTGTGTGTGAGCATGTTAGTTGCATACTTCCTGTGTTAGCATGTTGTGTGTTGGTAACAGATCCTGCTAATAGGCAGGTTTCTCATCCAAGCTTTGCCTCAGAGTTTGTGTGGCATCTCAGAAGCACTCCCAGATGCAGAGATAAACCCAGATAACCATCACTGGACAGTCTGGTCACAAGAGTGGTTAGTTTCTAAATTTAGTTTAGCCACTGCCTGTCTCTTTCCCTTCCTCCCACCCTCTCTCTCTTTCTCTGCATCCCTGTCTCTCTCTCTCTCTCTCTCTCTCTCTCTCTCTCTTTCTCTCTCTCCCTCTCTCTCTCTTTCTCTGCATCCCTATCTCTCTCTTTCCATCTCTCTCTCTCTTTTTACCCCTTTCTCTGTTTCTCTCTTTCTCTCTCTTTCTCTCTCCCTTCTCTCTTTCTCTCTCTTCATTCATCCCTCTCTCCCTCTCCCACCCTCCCTCTCTCCTCTGGAAACCCTGGAAAGTAAGAAGACCAAAAGCCACAATTGGAGCCAGATGAAGAGAGGCAGAGAGCACGGAGAGCGTCATGTCAGTGTCCGACTTCCTCTTATCATCCAATAAGAGGGCCTCGTGTCGGCGTCCCGACTCCCTCTCCCTCCCCAGCGAGAAGGCAGCATGGCGGCAGAGCCCGAGTCCCCCGGGGGGGACGGCAGATGTAAACACAGACGGAGAATCCCACACAGCGACGCCCCAGACGCTGGTCGAGCTGAAACTGTAGAACCAGAGCTCCAGGCTGAGTATGTGTACTGTAAACACCGCCTGTCAGAAAGAGAGAGAGAGAGAGAGAGAGAGAGAGAGAGAGAGAGAGAGAGAGAGAGAGAGAGAGAGAGAGAGAGAGAGAGAGAGAGAGAGAGAGAGAGAGAGAGAGAGAGAGAGAGAGAGAGAGAGAGAGAGAGAGAGAGAGAGAGAGAGAGAGAGAGAGAGAGAGAGAGAGAGAGAGAGAGAGAGAGAGAGAGAGAGAGAGAGAGAGAGAGAGAGAGAGAGAGAGAGAGAGAGAGAGAGAGAAGAAAGAAAGAAAGAAAGAAAGAAAGAAAGAAAGGAAGAAAGAAAGAAAAAGGGGAAAGAGAGAGAAAAAGAAGGAGAGAGAGAGAGGAAGAGAGAGACAGTTGGGCCATGCACAGCACAACAGTTGGGCTAGAGTTAGCTACATTAAGCCAACTACAGTAACATCTGTAGTCCCTGGGCATGAAGATATCAACAAAAAATCAGTGCAATACACTACAGAACAATACAGACGAGACATTGTGATTAAAAACAATAACATTGGGGCGCTCCTCTCTCTCTCATTGACCTCTCTCTCTCTCCCTGCCTTTCCCGTCACATGTCTCTTAAAACACTCCAAAAAAAGCATCGAAAAAGCCCAAAAAACTGATCTTAATGAAAATAAAATGTAGCTAGATGGCGGTTGGCCCTGTGGGTGTTCAGCAGTGGCCTGGGTGTGGCCCATCGCACCCTTGAGGAACGCACAGCTGCACCCACGCAGCAGGCGTGTGTCATACATGACACGGCACCCCAGGGAGGGGACACGTGAAGGGGCCACGTGAAGCGAGGAGAGCGTTCACACCGGACGCACGTCTGTGGAGACAGACGGTTTGTCGTGTAAACGGTGACTTTGCGGTGGGTCCGGCTGGAGCACACTGAGGTAAACACCGTTTGTTGTCGTGGTCGCAGGAAAGTGCAGCTCGGCTCACTCAGATAGGGGAAGAAAAATGGTGGAAGAGAGAGAGAATGTGGCAATTATCAAGAGAAAACATACACTACTGTTCTAAAGTCTCCGGCACAAAATACATGTTCTTAAGTTGTCTTTTGGTGGCATTTCTGCCTTTATTGTTCTTTAATGACGGTAGGGTTAGGGTTAGAAAAATCTGGACGACAAGTGGGAGAGAGAAAAGTGATGATATGCAACAAAGGGCCTGTGCTGAAGTGGACTCACTGATGTTACCTGAGGTAGCCTGTACTGTCAACAGACGAACACAGACACCAATACCCAGTTCAGTATGTTATAGTATACTGGAGTATACTTAGTATATATTTAGTACACTTTGAGTTCGTGTTTTGTTGCCAAAGAACAAACAAGCATTTTAACACGTTCAACACTGAAGACACGGTGACTGTTCTGAAAGTGGAGAGCCCCCTCTTCTGGCCTAAGGGTCACACTGCATGGCCTCCAACTCTAGAACATCTTTGATTCAAGACCCTCTCAAACTAATCCAAAACAGACAGGCTCAAATGTGATTATGAGATGAACAACATTGCTACAGAGTCTTGTTTAGAAGCAGTACATATGTTTTAAATGTGCCAACTGAAGTAGACATGGTTTACTGATAATCCCCCAAAGACATGTAATTTTTAAAGATAAACACTAGAGGGCAGTCATGATTAACAACAGATGGAACTGGCAGCCAGACAGGACGACGACACAGTACACACAACACAGAACACACAACACATAAACAGAGAAAACAGTACACACAAACATGGCACACACAAACAAAGAGCACTATGCACAGTATCTGTATGTTGCCGTGGATAAAATCCTCTGATGAATCAAATGTAAATGTTAATCAAACGCACAACGTACCAAGCTTACCATAACATACCACGACACACCATAACCCACCAAGCAGAGGAACCGGTCCACAGAATGCACAGGGACATGCATTTAGGCCTGTCTTATTCCAGAACAGCCTGCCACACAACTGTGTATGTTGATGTTGCTCGTAAATTGCATCAGAGTGTGTTTGTTTGTGTGCATGACCATACATGTGTGTGTGTGTGTGTGGGGGGGGGGGGTTGTGTCTCTGTGTGTAGTGAACATGTGTGCGTGTGCACTTCTGCGTGTGTTTATGAGCATGGCTTCAAGTTAGCAGATGTATTACTAATAATGCATTATAGAGTCTCGACCCCTCTGGTGTGTGGAGCATAAGCTGACCAGGCAGAGCTACTGTCTCCCTCCCCCCATCTCCCTCTCTCTCTATCTCTCTCACACACACATGCACACCACACACACACGAACATACACAGACCTACACACACGTGGAGCTACTGTTTCCCCCCTTCTCTCCCTTTCTCTTACACACACACACACACACACACACACACACACACACACATGGAGCTACTGTTTCTCCCCCTCTCTCCCTCCCTTTCTCTTACACACACACACACCTAAATACACACACACACACCTACAAATGTACAGAGAACCCAACTGGCTTGTATCACAGCTGGACTGATTACTAGGGGAAATAGAAATCAGTTTCTGCGCACATCTCAATGACAAAGAACAGGCGTCTTCTCAGTCCCTCCCCCCCCCACCCCACCCCCACACACACACACACACACAGACATGCACACGTTCTCGCTCACAAATGCACACAAACACTCTCACGAACAAGCACACACTCGTGCGCAAAAACCCGCAACCTCACACACTCACGCACGCGCACAAACACACACACAAACAAACAGTGCATCGGGAGGTTAGCGGCACCTGTCATGGGTGACCTTTGACCTCAGCTGGTGCACTTTTGTCGAAAACGAGGAGCTGGTTCTGCCAATGTACAATGTAAGAAACACTCACACACTGTCTCTCTAATTTAATTTTCTATAATCATGGGGATTGAGTCAAAGCAGACGTGTTATGTGAGAATCTGTGTGTGTGTGTGTACATGTGTGTGTGTGTACATGTGTGTGTGTGTGTGTACATGTGTGTGTTTACATGTGTTGATGTGAAAGTGTCATATTCTTCCCAGGCCAGAAAAAGGAAAGATGGTAAACCTTAGACTCTCTCCCCAACACACCCTTCACCCTCACCCTCCCTCCCTTAACACACCCCCCACCCTGCCCCAACCTCCGCCATCCCACCCTCCCTAAACCTACCCAATCCACCCCAACACCCTCCCCAAACCATTCCATCCTCCACCTCCCCATCCCTGCTCTCCTCCACCAACCTCCCGTCCAGCACCTCCCCATCCCTGCTCTCCAGGTTCCAGCCAGTCAACACAGCCCCTCCCCCGGTCTCTGCTAATTAATAGAGGAGAGGAGGGGGGCTGGCAGCTGGCAGTCTGCCCTGTTACACCCCCACCAGCACCACCCCTCACACACACCACACACAAAATACACACACACACACACCACACACACACTGACAATCACAGCCTACTCAGCACCAACCCCTACACCTACCCTCCTCGCTGGTGGGATTGTCCCATCTGGGACATGCCCCCCCCCACCCTCCCACCTCCAAACAGCTGAGAGGGCACTCAGGGCTGGGAGGGAACCCCCTTGTGAGAGAAGATTTCAGTGACTGGACAGAAACAGCAGAAGATTGATCAGTTTATCGTTTATGTGAACCCTTGGAAGGGGTGTTATACAATACGTTAAAATATAGAAGCGTCTGTTTGTGTTTGTGTGTGCGTGCAGTGCATGAGAGTGTGTGTGTGTGTGTGTGTGTGTGTGTGTGTGTGTGTGCTGCTAAGTCCTCCTGGTTATCCAGGAGCAGATGGCAGGTTGATTAAAGATTACTATCTACTCTCACTGTGGGCTACCTCTAACACACTCTCTCCTGCAAGTACACACAGACTCAGACACACACACCAAACCTAGACCAGTAACAGGGGGCTTCACCTGTCATACTTATGTTATACAAATTGTCCAGAACCATAGCACTTTGTATAGGTTAGGACTTCTTTTTTATAGTGTAGGTATGGATTATTTATTCAAGGTTTAGTTAGTCTTGGGTGTTTTTACCTGTCTGCCTTCCATAGATTACAATTCAACAAAAATCTGTTTGCTCAATCATGTCTTTCATCAGAGGACTGGGTTTCACCCCGCCCGGCTTCTCAGCTACACACATACACGCACACACACACACACACAGACACAAACACACTCACACCTGGGCGAGGTGTGTCTTACGACACCCGGTTTTAGTGGAGAAACTGAGGACAGGATGTTGACCTGGGTGATTGACATGTCGGGTAGGGGGGGGGGGGAGGGAGCTGGGATTCTCTGGGATTAGCAGAGGCCTGTCACCCCACCAGGTAGTGTCCTAACAGCACAGGCTCATTTGCCTTCAATTGACCATAAATAAACAGATTAACTGCAACACATGCTACACATGCTACACAGGTAGTCAGTAGACAGACAGCCCTGACTGTGGTTGCAGGGTGTGTATCAAATATCGCAGTGACACATTCTGCAGGGGCAGTGCGAGGAGGATCCAACTCAAATATAACCGTAATACTCTTGTGTGTCACATTTGCACGCGAAGGACTCTCTTTGACATGCACAGCACAGACACATTAGAACGCTATTTTTAGCATCGAGAGTCGGTGCGTTGAGTGACGCCGAGGCTGACGTGGAACCCACCGCTACAACGACACAAGCCAGACCATATGTTCACGCTTCCTTTCCTGGGTTTAGGCCGCTGCAATGGAGTGTGTTTATTTCGCAGAGATGACAGGAGAGCTGACTAACAGGAGTGTGTTCATGGCCATTAAGGGGAAGTTATTGGTCATGTCTGAACGTCCTGCAGGCAGCTCTACGTGGCTGCTCTGCTCACTGTCCTGACCAGGGTCAAGGCCTCCCGAGCAAGGTGTTGGAAACAGTGCTTTTAATGCACGAGAAATGAATGGAATCATATGGTCACTAGTAGCAACACCTTACAGTGCATTCGTTGTTTTTTAAACTGTGTGTAGGAAATGTAGCCTATATTATGGGGAGTTATTTTGATGAAGGCACACTGCACCTTATGAATAATGAAAAGAGTGACGTGGACATTGCGGTCTTCTTTGCAGCTCGGGATTGAAGAGCTCGGCGTTCAGACCGGGGGCGGAGCGAGCCATAGAACACGACGCGGTCGTGACGTACACTTCATTCGGGGATCTTTAATCCGCTGCCGCAGCAACGGAGCCGGTATCGAGAGGAGGGGGTAGCGCGCTCGGTCAGGGTAGGATTGCGTACAATAAGGCCGAATTTAACCTGCCATTCAATGATTGTGTTCATTGCGTAAAACGAAAAAGAAAATTTGGCTGTTTCATCGCTAGCTAAACCCCTCCTCTCTAGATATTAATTGGGCTGAGATTCGTCTCCCGTATTGTTCCCTCACTTGAGACTGCGAACCAACAACTGCAGTCCTTGGATACGATTTCTAACCCGTATTTTCACATCAATAAATGGGTGATTACGGGTGCGGCTTATTACAGGCAGCGAACGTACGCAGCTCCTTCCCTGGTGAACGCGCATTCAGATCCTTCACTTCTCCGGTTTCTCGAGGCCACCGGAGCCCCTGCTCGCCCTTGGTTTCTGGCAGTAGCGTCGCCTTCTCGCCCGCTCGGGTCTCAGCCGCCGCGCATCAGCAAACCATGCACAATGAGCTTGTGAGGGTGACAACAGCACAACGACACCCGTTGCCTGAGAACAACTGCGACAACCAAAATATCAACAAAACCGGAAAACAAGTCAACGACAGCCAAGCAGGAAAGCAACTGGGTTCCTTAGCGTTGGAATACAACCTCCTGAACCAAATCCAGGACCTGTCCGACTTCGGCGAAGACATTTTCTGTACGACGCAGTTTATCTGTGACCTTCAGCACGACCGGAAAACACATCAGCAGTTAAGTCAGCACACTGAGTTTGGCAGCACAGCCTCGCCCCCACCCCGAGGACAAACCAGTCACCTGCCGCAGAAGCAGTCCTTCCCCTGTCTCCGCGTCGCTGAACGCTGCGCACACGCCGGTTCTGATCGAATCAACGGCGATTCAGAGGAAGAGGCTGAAGCCGGCGAGGAGCCCGCCGTGCCGCTGTCGCCCGCTAGCGCAAATCCAATCAAGGATCATCTCCAGATGGACTCCGCCATCACCCACCACATCAATAACGGCCATGGCAGCAACACTGGCAATATGTTGTCCGGAGGTCTCGGAGCCGGTTTTCCGAATCTCCAAACCCAAGAGATGCAGAATGCGGGCTCGGCCTCGCCCCCCCTCCTGGGATTCGGGACCCCATGGTCAGTTCAGACAAGCTCCCCACCGCCTTCCGGTCCTAATTCAGCCAATCCCATCCACGCCAACGCGATTAACCACATGCCCAACTCCGAATCTGACAACGGGTTCTACCCGGCCATTCCCGCCTCAATGAACCCGGCCTTCTTCCAGAGTTTCTCGCCAGTCTCCGGAAATCCGTGCGCGGGGATGAACGTGCAGGGCTTCAACAGTCCCTTCTCGCCTCAGATCAACGTCCCCCAGCCGCCACAGAGCCGCCGCTCCCCCGTCAGCCCCCGCAGCCAGCACCAGGGCGCCTACCTGCAGCAGAGGAACAACTACAACCACCACCACCAGGTAAGTTGCCCTGCCGGCGAGGGGACAATATAACTGTCCTTAAGACTAACCATCCATCACCATCACTGGATGTTTGTAAATTAATGGGAATGTTTGATTTTGTGTAATGTAGAGATTTAACAGGCCCTGCCTCCCTGCCTCCCTGCACTAGGGCCTATAGCATGTTCATTAATTTGTTACTACATGTGTCTGTTTCACCAAGACAGCCCCCTGGTATTGCTCCATTGTAAGCTAACCCCAGCCAGACAGGGCCTCTCTCAGAGGAGTGTGACGGGCCTGGAGGCCCTCTGCTCTCCAGAGACGCCAGCCTGCGGCTCACACTGCCCTCTGGTCTCACACTGCCTCTGGTCTCACACTGCCTCTGGTCTCACACTGCCTCTGGTCTCACACTGCCTCTGGGCTCACACTGCCTCTGGTCTCACACTGCCTCTGGTCTCACACTGCCTCTGGTCTCACACTGCCTCTGGGCTCACACTGCCTCTGGTCTCACACTGCCTCTGGTCTCACACTGCCTCGGCTGGGCCTCACTGACTGTGCGTTTGTGTGTGTGTGTGTGTGTCCGTGTGTGTGTAGTGGGTATGTTTGTGTGGGTGTGGGTGTGGTGGTGGTTGGGGGGTAGTATCATGGGTGGAGAGGTCGGGGAGGGTCGCTGAAAACGATCGCCTGTCGTCACACATCCTTACACTGTGAGTGGGCACGTGACCGCTGATCCATCGTGATGTCATGTGACCCAATCAGGGGGCTGATAAGTGCTGGGGGGCTAGGGGGGGGGGCAATTCCACTGTAGGGGTGCTCGCAAACATTGTTTTAGCTCTGTAGGACATAAGTGTTGGGTGTGTGATGTTGGGGGTGTGGTGGTGTTGGGTGTGTGTGTTTGTGTGTGTGTGTCATACCTAACAGAGGGGACACAACGTTGGAGCCTGTTAGAGTGAAACCTCAGTGGATGATTAAACATGAGACATTCTTTTCCTGACTGTGTCTGTGGGTGATCGTTATGGGAGTGGTGTGGAGAGGGGAGAAGGGAGAGAGACAACGAGAGAGAGAGAGAGAGAGAGAGAGAGAGAGAAGCATAGACAGGGTGAAGAGAGAAAGAAAAAGAGAAAGAAAGAAAGGGAGAGAGTGTGTAATGTGCATGTGTGGTGTTACAGGGAACGGAATAGTCAGTATTAGAGTTGAAAGCTCTAATCTTCTTACCAGGCCTGCTGCAGGGAGCGCATGCTCAGGGAGGACAGGACGACAAGCTACCACACACTCATAGAGAAACATTCTCTCCCTTCGCCTCCTCTGACCCCCTTTCTCCTCTCTCCTCTCTCCTACCCTTCCCCCTCATCCCTCTCACCTCCTCTCTCCTTTCTCTCCTCCTCTCCCCTGTCCCTGCCTTCTCTTCCTCTCTCTCTTCTCCTCCTCACCTCCCCCCCCCCTCCATCACTCCCCTCCCTCCTCCCTCTCTAGCCCGTGGCGAAGCAGGCTCCCTGGGGTCTCCACCAGGGCAGTGGCTGGTCCTCCGGGGGGGTGTCCTGGGGGCGGGACCAGCGTCGCGGGGGCGGCCTGGGCATGCCCGGCTCCGTCAGCCAGGTGTCTCCCATGAAGAAGCCGTTCTCCAGCACGGTGATCGCCCCACCCAAGTACCCCCGCTCCCCAGGCATGGGGCCCAAGTCCTGGGTGGAGGAGGCCATGTACCACACGGACAGCAACAGCAACTCGCTGCTGTCCCACCAGGTAGGGAAGCTCTGTGTGTGGGGGCAGGGAGAGGGGGTGTGTGTGTGTGTGGGGGTTGGGGGGAGGGGGCAGTTGTGTTCGTTTGAGGTTGTGTATGTGACAATATCACGTGTGTGTGGGTTTGGTTGTGTGGTCGTGTGTCTGTCTTGAGTGTGTGTTTGCGGGCGAGACAGAGACGGAAGGTGGAGGGGTGTTGAAGAGCATATATTTTGAAACAGAGAGTGAGGTGCAGAGAAAACGGTCAATGATGGTTTCTATAGAAACAGCCCAGAATGAACTTAAGTTCGATGACTAGTCTGATTTACATCTAAATGAAACAGGAGGGAGTGCCATTTACCCTGCTCTGTGAAACCTTGACCAGTGGTTAGAGCAATGGATAGCAAACCAAAAGCTGATCCGGTTCAAATTCCCCTCTGTACATCACTGTACATTTCTACCCCTCCTCCGTCTCCCCTCCCTCTGGTTGGGACGTCACCAGACAGTGGAGCGGGGAGGACGAATGAGAGACAGAACGCCCTCGTAACCATGCCAGCGAACCGTTTGGACGACGGCACGCCACCGCTGTCCAGACAGAGCGTTCTAGAACAGACAGCCCTCTCTGAGACGTTTCTAGAACAGATAACTCCCATCGGGGGAGCATTCGAAAACAGATAACTCCACAGAGACAACATCCTAGAACAGGAAAGTCTTATTGAAGCAACCTTCTAGAACCAATAACTCACGCCGGCACAAGGGAGGCAGGCCTGGTGGGGTGGAGCGTGGCCGTTTCAGCTTTCACTCTGAACAGGATGTCCACTCACCCTGTGCCCAGCCATACGACATATTAAACTTCCATGTTTGTGTTCCAAGCTGGGCTTAATTCTGGCCCCCTCCTCCACCTCCCTGTAAAGCCAGCTATAAGCAGAGTGTGTGTGTGTGTGTGAGAGTGCATGTGTGGACCCTGGCCATGTTGGAGTGATCTGTTGTTACACAACCACAGCCTGGAACTGGACCTTTAGTGCCATGCTGGAGTAACACACACACACAGAGAGAGAAACACGAACACACATTAGAATACACATGCACCTACTTGCATACACACAGTGGAGTATCTGACTGCTGGCCCTGTGTGTGTGTGTGTGCGTGCGTACGTGCGTGTGTGTATGTGGTCATGTCTTCATGTGGCTCTGCTGACGGGCCAGTTGAGAATTCTCCGGCCGTTATACATTCCTGGATCTCTCTCTCTCTTTCCATAGTAAGAGTAGCTCTCCAGCATGGCCTCATACATCCACACTTCTTAAGTGAATAAATACGGAAAGAATTTTAATCCGTGCGTGTGCCCACTCTCTCGTGCACCCTCCCCCCCCCCCCCCCCCCCCCCCCCCCCCTCCCGAACCAGACCTCAGCTGTGACACACAGAACTACTGTCAGGATACATAGACCAGAGGGACATAGTGAGACAGTTCAAACCTGTATCTCTCTCTGTTTCTCTTCCCTCTTTCCCTCTCTCTCTCTCTCTCTCTCTCTCTCTCTCTCTCTCTCTCTCTCTCTCTCACTCTCACTCACTCACTCACTCACTCACTCACTCACTCACTCTCTCTCTCTCTCTCTCTCTCTCTCTCTCTCTCTCTCTCTCTCTCACTCTCTCAGGATCGTCCTAGAATGTACGACAGTCTGAACATGCACTCCCTGGAAAGCTCTCTGATTGACATCATGCGGGCCGAGCAGGATCCAATGAAAGGTGACAAACTTATCCTGCTTCGTCAAGGGGCCATTGGTTGAAAACCGGAAGATACTGGACTTTTGCTTTGACTAAACACACAGTTATTAGGGGGGAGGTGAGGGAGGGCAGAGGGAGGGGCCTCTAAGATAGCCTTTAGCCTCTAATAAGCCTCTAGCCTCAGATGTGTGTTCTGCTAGAACCGCTCCTAACTCCTGTTCTTTTTCACATGCAGCCAGGGGCTATGGAAGACGCAGAGGTAAACTTCCTGTTACGTCTGTATGCTTGTCTGTGTGTGTATGTCTACTGCTGATGTTGTGTGTGTGTGTGTGTTTACAAAACACTTCATAGTGCTCTTAAACCTTAAGAGCTTTGTTTGTATACCCACATCAGTAGCCCGACCTGCATCCTAGACTGGTCTCCTACAGCACTGAACCCCTTTTAGTTGGGTTCCTTAATACTGGACTCACCTGTCCTCTCTCCTCTGTCTGGTTTGGTCTCTCCTTTGGTCTCACCTGTCTTTCCTGTCCTCTCCAGGTCGCTCCTCCCTCTTTCCCATTGAGGACAGTCTCCTTGACGACGGCCATGGTAACCAGGGGGGGCTAGGGCCTCCTTGCTACCCCCACCAGAACGGAGAGCACTTAGAGCGCTTCTCCCGCAAGGTGTTTGTGGGGGGGCTGCCCCCCGACATAGACGAAGGTGAGCCGTCTTCTCCTTCTCCTCCTCCTCCTCCTCTCTCCCTTCACCTCCCTCCCCTCCCTCTCGTGTTTCTCCTTTCCTCCTGCTCTCCTCTTTCTCCCTCCTTCATCAGTTATCCTCCGTCTCTCCTCAGATGAGATCACGACCAGCTTCCGGCGTTTCGGTCACCTGGTGGTGGACTGGCCTCACAAGGCCGAGAGCAAGTCCTACTTCCCCCCTAAAGGTACAGCTTATCCCCCCCGGCCGACACACACACACACACACACACCTGTTGACAGCTCACCCACACACACACAGCACACACACACACACACACTCACATGTACATCCATTGATCATGATTGTAATGTGCTATCAGTGGTTTCCAGCTCGTGTATCTAGACCTATCGTTTTACCCGGTCTCCATTTTGTATCTGTACGCTGTACAGATCACCAAGTGTGTGTTGTGTTTGTTGCCTAGGCTACGCCTTCCTGCTGTTCCAGGAGGAGAGCTCTGTCCAGGCGCTGATCGAGGCTTGTATTGAGGAGGACGGCAAGCTGTACCTCTGTGTCTCCAGCCCCACGATAAAGGATAAACCTGTTAGTACTGCTCTCTACCACTCTCTCTCTACCTTTGTGTCTCTCTGCGTCGGTCTCTCTCCCCCTTTCTTTGTGTCTGTCCATGTCTCTCTCCCTCCCTGTCTCTCTCTCTCTCCTTGTCTCTTTCTCTCCCTTCATCTCTCTCCCTGTCTCCCTCTCTTTCTCCGTCTCTCTCTCTCCCTGTCTGTCTCTCTCTCCCTGTCTCTCTCTCTCTACCTGTCTCTCTTAAGTGTGTGAGTCTTGCAGCTGTTTCAGAGAGAGATGGCAAGGCATTCTGGGTAATGTGCATATCCTCCCCCCCCCACGCCCCCCCCTCCCCACCAGGTCCAGATCCGGCCCTGGAACCTGGGCGACAGTGACTTTGTGATGGACGGCTCCCAGCCTCTCGACCCCCGCAAGACCATCTTCGTGGGGGGGGTGCCCCGGCCCCTCCGAGCAGGTGAGGCCCCTCCTTCAACCCCAGCCCCCAGCTGCCGTACCTGTCCACAGGTGTCGGGTCAGACTGGTGGAGCTGGGGGCTCAGATGAGGAGCCGCTGTGTTTGGATGCGTGGGGGCGCAAAGCTGGCTGCGTGTACTGTAGATCTGTTAGTCAGACAGCCTCGCTATCCCTACCCCACACCATCTCACCTCCCCTCTCCTCCCCCACTCTCTCTCACACCCCCTACTTCCTCTCCCCCCCCCCCACCTTGAGTGTCATCCTCCCCTCCCCCCTTATTAACGTGCTTCTGTGTCATTAACTCTTTGGTGTCCTCTTTCCTCCTTTCTCTCTCTCCCTGCCTCTCTCGCTCTTCCTCCCTGTCTCCGTCCCTCTCCCCTCCCTCCTCTCCCTCTCCAGTGGAGTTGGCCATGATTATGGATCGTCTGTACGGAGGTGTGTGTTACGCCGGCATCGACACCGACCCAGAGCTCAAGTATCCCAAGGGGGCGGGGCGTGTGGCCTTCTCCAATCAGCAGAGCTACATCGCTGCCATCAGCGCCCGATTTGTCCAGCTGCAACACGGAGACATTGACAAGCGGGTAAGCTCTCCCCCCCACCCTCTTCATCTTTCCAATCAGCAGAGAGACAAAGACAATATCTCCAATCAGCAGACATACAGACTCTCTAGTTAAGAGAGAGCCAGACGGAGTGGTTGACAGTGTTGCTTGCTGAAGTGTTTGTTTATGTGGCATCTTAAACAGCACGGTTCTGTCAGTGTTGGGTTGTCATGGTGATGAAAAGTCTTGTTATTATTGAATATGTATTTTCTCTGTCTCCCACCTGTGTTTCTCCATCCTCCTCCTTCTCCACCCCCAATCCTCTCTCCTCCTTTTCCCTCTTCTCCCTCTCCTCCACGCCCCCCTCCACGCCCCCCTCCCTCCTCCTCCCCCCCCCCAGGTGGAGGTGAAGCCCTACGTCCTTGACGACCAGCTGTGTGACGAGTGCCAGGGCGCCCGCTGCGGGGGCAAGTTTGCCCCGTTCTTCTGCGCCAACGTCACCTGTCTGCAGTACTACTGTGATTTCTGCTGGGCCAACATCCACTCGCGCGCCGGCCGCGAGTTCCACAAGCCGCTGGTCAAGGAGGGCGCAGACCGCCCCCGACAGATCCACTTCCGCTGGAACTGAGGTGGCGTGGGGGGGGGGGGGGGGCTTGGGGGGGGGCATCCAGGAAGTGAGGACAGACAGGCAGGAAGTGATGCGCAGACAGACAGGAAGTGTGTCACTCTGCCTGTCCTCCCCCTAAGCTATCAGTATAAAAGACATAAATACTATACAGTATGTCGATATATATACAGTCTGTATCTTTTGTAGCAGCCAAACAGTACAAGCCTCAGTTTTTCACCAAAATCCCGTTCCCATCTCAGGCTCCAACAACACTTTTGTGGTACTTTCATGTTTTGTAAGAGAGGACATTTAAAAAAAAACAACTAAAATAATAGATTGCGTTTTTTGTAGTTTTTCAAATTATTTTTATATATTTAAGGTAGATATGAGAATGTTGTTGCATGGGGGGGCAGCCTGTCTCTGTCTGTCTGTGAGTCTTGCTGCTGCTAGCTGCTTTCTAGAAAGTGTAGCGCTTTCTGGGAAATCCTTGATTCTACAATCTCACCCCAGGTCCTTACCAAAGGTAGCTAAACATTAGGAAGCATAAAAGTGATAAATTTAGCAAAACCCGAACTTGCTATTGCTGTTTTCACTGTCTCCTGATTTCAGAACAGGTTAACAACAGCTTAAGTTGATATCTGCAGTAGTTAATGATATCTATAGTTCCTAATGATCTATTAGCTAATGGTTTATTTCAGCGAGTCAGCTATATCTGTGTGCTCACGTTGACCCGTAAAATCATACCTCAAAATACAAATCTGGTTTGTACTAAGCTCTATTGAAAAATGTTTTATCACAAGCTATATTAGAAGCTTTGCTGCTATGTTACTATATGAATGGAAGTGTTATAGTTGACCACACCTGCAGTCAGAGGGCATAGGCCTCATACTTTTGGCCTGGCAGAGTTGAATAGGAAAATCAAGGTGCATGTTTGTGTCATCACACCTGCATGAGGAATAGTTTCCAACACACAGCAGAGATGGGAGCACATACACCACTCACATCCTACCAATAGATATGAAGCCCAGGCAGAATAGCATGGTCAATATTTCCTGAAGCCAAGGTTGTACGATATTTAAACAGTTAATCAACAGATAGCGTGTAACTCAAATACGTTTAAAAAAAAAAATGGTCGAAAAAATATATCTTGCATGCGTTGATGTTTCCATGTGGTTTGATCCGTTTACATGATACAAAACCCGATACTGGTTGGTGTGTACATTTGTAAAAGCCGCCATTTTGTGACCCTGGTGAGAATCAGGATGTTTGGCTTAGTGTCTGTGTCTGTGTTGTTCAGTGCCGTCTGTGGCGTTGTCAGTGTGGATTCAAGTGTTAGATGAATTCAATCTATATGTAGCACAGAAAGACAACATCGAAACAGTTTTGCCCTTAATCCCTTCCCCCCTTTAATAATTACCAAGGTTATCGCACTGTACTGTAGCCTGTCAGATTATCGTAGATATACCAAGCAGCCACACCCTTGAGGACCAGAGAGAGACCAGATACCAGAGAGAGAGACCAGCATGTGTTTGTGTCCTGGTCTGTGATGTGGGTCTCTCCTGCTGTGTTCTGGGTGGGTCTCAGCTCTCTAACTGTCTACTGTTACTCTCCACGTAGGAGACGAGATCTTTATCTCCACAAAGCAGATCTTTATTTATTCACGTACTTGATTGTTTAATTTATTTGTGACAGTCACTGTCACCCCCTCCCAATCTCTTGTCCTCCTCTCTCTCTCTCTCTCTCTCTCTCTCTCTCTCTCTCTCTCTCTCTCTCTCTCTCTCTCTCTCTCTCTCTCGCTCTCGCTCTCACTCTTGTTCTCTTTCTCTCTCTCTCTCTCTCTCTCTCTCTCTCTCTCTCTCTCTCTCTCTCTCTCGCTCTCGCTCTCGCTCTCGCTCTCACTCTTGTTCTCTTTCTCTCTCTCTCTCTCTCTCTCTCTCTCTCTCTCTCGCTCTCTCTCGCTCTCACTCTTGTTCTCTTTCTCTCTCTCTTTCTCTCTCTCTCTCTCGCTCTCTCTCGCTCTCACTCTCTCTCTCTTTCTCTCTCTCCCTCCCTTCCCTCTCTGTCACCAGTATTTATGAAGGATTATGCACTCGTTTTCCTATCCCCCTTTCTCTGCCGTCCACTGTCGGTCCTCTTAATTCTGCAGAGTCTCTCTGTTTATTGAGGACATTAGCGTTAATCCTACTGCTACCTACCTATTTAAAAATCTACCCAGATGATTTATTTACTTTATATAAGTTTAAGAAGTAGAAGCGAGAGATGTTGTGGTTCTTAAGTTTTCTATGTTCCGCCAATGAAGCAGTGATGTGCTATTTTCTAATATATTGTGTGTTTTGGAAAGGGAGTGACAAAGTTGCTGATGTATGCTGAGTGCTGACGTCGCTGACCCCCGCCTACCCTGACCCCCCTCCTTAAGCCCCCCCCTCCTCTTCCCCCTCCACCCCAGCAGAAGGCGTTACTCCAAGCTCTCCATTGTCCTGCAACTCTAAACTTCCTGTTGTGTTGGTGAGGATGGTGTCCTATTTTCTGTGTCGAACACTGTTACTTTGTATGTGCGTCTTTGTTTTTGTATGAATCATATTTATTTCACTATTTTTGTAGTCAGATAACTATTTGATTTTGATTGTATTTTTCTATTTTGATTGGGTTGTTGTTCTGTTGTGTGTCCCCTTGTATTTGATTAACGTGGCGGGGTTCTGTTCAAAGATACCAATAACTGTGTTGTTATAAAATGATATAATATATAAGTACACATTTTGTTTGAAGGAAGAAAACATCGTAGGTTGTAATATTCATGGAAGACACTTGAGATTCTCTGTATGAAACCCTTTGGTTGGCTCCACTCATAGACACTCTGAAACTTGAATATAACACATTTTGAAAGGCTGGATTACCTCGAATCTGTGTTGTGACGTGCAATACTGTTTCTAATGTTTGTATAAAAAGTATGAATTACAGTGTAAACCTTTTTAAATGCAGAATTATTTTTTTCATTGCATATTTTGCAAATTTCTGATCCAGTGTCATTTTTTACTGTCAGAAAAGAAAACCCCTTTTTTTCATTGCAAATATTTTTAAATCCAGATATCTTTGTACTGATGTAAATGATTGTAGTTATTTTAGTGTTTTGCTAACAAATGGACCGACTTTTCATGCATATTTTTATTTTATTTTATTCTGTTTTATTCCGTTTTTTATTTCACTAAATAGGAGTTCTTTTAATACGTTTTCATATTAAGTATCATTGATATAATTTGATATTCAGTATTTTTATGTGAAAAAAAGAATATATATAATTTAAAGATCCCTGATGGCTAAGATATTATTTTATGTTTAATTATTTTTAACTCAAAATCTTTGTAATATTATTGTTAAAGTAACACATTTCTAAATCAGAGTCTGTG
Source organism: Hypomesus nipponensis (assembly GCF_054491055.1). NCBI lineage: Eukaryota > Metazoa > Chordata > Actinopteri > Osmeriformes > Osmeridae > Hypomesus > Hypomesus nipponensis. The sequence continues at coordinate 7,455,925 of NC_140376.1, read as the reverse complement.
TATAGATTCACAAAAAAGTGGTTTATGGGGTGTTTATGGATTGTATTTACTGACTGGTTCTTTGATATGCAAAATGAATATCATGTCGATTTTTATTTTCGTTTCGTATATAAATGGGATGATTGATAACAATCTTTTTGCTTTGATTTCCTGAATAAAGACCTGTTCTGTTTGAACACGTGATGGCAGATGTGTCTCTGTGAATGTCGCGTCAGACCCATTCCCCAGTGCACTGGTTTACTGAACACCCCCCAGCCTACAGTCCTACAAACACTACTCCCTCAACCCAACACCTCCAGCCCTCCCCTCCCCACCTAACCCTACCCCCCAGACCAGGCGAGGTATCCACCACCAGGATGGGGGGACACGACCCCCCCATCCTGGGAAAAATATGATATGTCCCCCCCAATATATCACTGTAAACATAAATATAAAATTTCAATAACATTAGTAATACGCAATGAAAGCGCTTTGCTGATTATGAACACAATGGCACTTTTTTAATGTGCTATGTGTTACAACAGTAATTTTGGTGTACCCCTCAGGAATTGTTCTTGAGAAAATGTCATATATTTGTCCCCCCCAAAGATGTTTGCAATCAGGAAGGTATTAAATATTTGTGTGTTTTGACAGAAGGGCAGGTGTGACAGTGATAGTGAAAGGTGGGGGTCGAGTGCCGGTTTGTCTTTCAACTCCACAGCTGTGTTTCCTCACAGAGGGCTGGGTCTCCAGGGTAACAGAAACATAGCAACAGTTCCTCTACGGCTGTGTTGCACCATCTAGTGTATGCTTTCTGCACCTGCAGTTTAGAACTGTCATGCCGTCATACAGTACATGCCGCAACACAGATTTTTTGAAAAAGTTAACTTCCTTCTGTCTTCAGTCAATTCAAATTGTCTGCTTGGAATACTGTGAATTAAAGTAAAAAATACTAAATATTGACTTACGCTGTGAACACCTCAGAACTGGTCTTGTAGTTTTGATTTGGTTCCACAGATTCTGAGTCACTTATTTGATGTTTGTTAGGACCAGCTGGGGCTGGGGTTTAGGGAGGGGGGAGGCTGGGAGGAGGGAGGAGAGGAGGAGGGGGGAGGAGGAGAGGAGTGGCTGGGAGAGGAGAGGTGGAGGAGAGGGCGAGGAGGAGAGGTTGGGAGGCGGCTGCTGTCCCACTGAAGCAGAGCTCTGAGAACACAGATGTCGTGTTTCACACACATGCTGGAGAACGGGGGAGACACATAGACGACAGGAGAGATAGAGGAGAGGTTCAGACACAGAAAGGAGAGGTAGAGAGACCAAGAGGAAGAGTAAAGAGAGAGAGAAAAAGGGGGGTAGAGAGACCGAGAGAGAGAGAGAGAGAGAGAGAGAGAGAGAGAGAGAGAGAGAAGAGGGGTAGAGAGACCAAGAGGAGAGGTAGAGAGAGAGAGAGAGAGACATGTTGATAGACTGACTATGTTGGCCAACAGGACACTAGCCTACCTGGAGTGACTGTCAATTCACCTGCAGGACCTACAAGTGTGAGGTGAGAGCCTGCTATCTTCTTATTGCATCACGTCTTAATTTTGCACTTTAATCCAAAGCAGCGTACAAATTATGCATGTTGAATGTACAGCAGAAAATCAAGGAGCATTGCAAAGTTTCAACATTATTTCAGTATTACAGTTGAAGGAACAGTCTGTCTGTTCTCAGTGGACACTTTTATCCAAACCTATGAATGAGGAAGGGAGGAATGATGACATTTGTGTTCAACAGTTATTATCGGAAGGGCAACATTCACTGGGTGATTCAAACCTGCCACCTGTTGATCTGCATTTTCAAATGCTCTAGAACTGAGCTACGCCCATCCCATGTGACACAACACAGGAAACATATTGTTGAGATGTGTTTAGTAAAGTAACTGACAATGTTTCACCTCAGCAATAACTGCGATGGAATACATTCCCTTTTTTACCTCACACCTTAAGGATCCTTTTCACCCTCCTTGTGTGCTGAAAAGCATGCATGATGTCTGTGTGTGTTTTTGTGTGAGAATCAATGTTTTCCTGCATGGTTTCTTCTCTGCGTTGGTTGAGAGTGGGCGTGTTGGGTGTGTGTGTGGTGGGGAGGGGCTGGGGGGGAGCGTGTGTGTGTGTGTGTGTTAGACCAGGGTTAGTGTTCTAGGCCATTCCCAAGATGACATCACTTCTGCGGGGCGGAAATGGTGGGCGGGGAGAACCTCACGCTGGCTCCATGCCAACATGGTTACCTCACATGTCAGAAACACACCACCGAGGATAGCCTTGAGCTGAAACAGCCCTCATTAACACCCGAGACATATCTGTTTCCATTCATGACTGGCATCACATACATACATGGATGAGTCTAGCACTGTATGCCTGCCTGCCTGCCTGCCTGTCTGTGTGTCTGTGTGTCTGTCTGTCTGTCTGTCTATCTGCCTCTCTATCCATCTGTCTGTCTATTCCTCAGTTTGTGTGTACTTTAATTGAAGTATTGGACACAGATCGTTCATGTTGTGTATCACTCTCTCTCTGTCTCTTTCTCTCTCTTTGAACTATGCAACAGTATCCAGACAGGATTCTAGTTTAAAATGAACTAATGAAAATAGTTCCCTGAAAGGTTCATCCATAGTGCTGCCAAGGGTTAGTCTGCGCGTTCGTGTTTTCCAGCCTGTGTTTCAGTCGCTGTGAGGTTCCTCCAACACAACAGCTGTTATGTCACGCCAGTGGAATGCTTGGCAGAGGGGGCCGAGTGTTCTCCAGCTTCAGATGCTCAAACATGACATGTGGAGGGTTAACGAGGGGAACTCAGAGAGGGAAACGTTTAGGAGGGGCACAGAGAGAAAGAGAGCTGCAGCTGAACTCTCACGATGGTTCACTTGAGCAAAATGCCATAAGAAATGACTTGTGTTTGTTTCTCTTTCTTTCTTTTGTCTTACCATCCCCCCACCCCACTCTCCTTCCCTTGTGGTGAATCCAAGACTGTTCCATTTATCTCCCTCCCCTCTGCTATTTGTTTAAGGCTCTTCCATTTGATTTCCCTTTATGTCTAAGGCTGTTCCATCTCCCTCCCCCCTCCCCCCTCTGCTGCAGGGTGCAGGATGTGGGCGCTGGTGGGCGTGGCCTGTCTGTGCCAGTGTGTAATTGGGCAGTCGGCGAAGGCGAAGGAATTTGCACCCCGTCTGGTCTGCAGCGCTCCGGGGTTGCCGGGGGCGCCGGGCAAGCCCGGGCCCAGCGGGGGGGCGGGGGCGGAGGGCCAGGTGGGGATCCCCGGGAGGGACGGCAGGGACGGACGCAAGGGGGAGAAGGGAGAGAAGGGGGACGCAGGTAGGCTGACGACCACACACACCCTCACCCCTGCCTGACTCGAGATTTATTAAAAATGCCTGCCTGCCTGCCTGCCTGTCTACCTACCTGTCTGTCTACCTACCTGTCTGTCTGATCTCTTTGTCACAATGACATGTTAATGCTGGATTGAGTCTGTCGCTATGCCTACACATGCATTTCTGATATCCTTTCTGATATTAACGAGACAATGTATTACTGTCCAGTCACTGACATACTGGTGATATTTCCTTATAAAGACAAATACAACTATTTGTAAAGGATTCATCCTTAAGTAAAATATGAATTTAAAGTGGGAATTTGACCAACATGGACTCCATCTTGCAGGCATCATTTGTGATAACAGGGCCCTCATCCTTCCCCTTCAGTCTCTACGATTTCCCTGCCTCTGGAAGGATCCAGACAGTGATATATGATAGGGGGCAACGCTGCCACAAAAGATGAAGTATTTATGAGGACAGATAAATCACTGTCTATAAAAGTTGTATATAGAGATCATCTTCCTGCATCTGCGAGCTGTGACTGCCAGGTGGAAGGATGAACACACCTGCGATTTCCATTATGTCAGGATATTACAATCCAAGCAGACGCTATCTCTGTTAACACGCACACCACACCCTCGTCAAAACAGATAAGAAACCAGAAGTGCTTCGTTCTAACACGGTTTCAGTGCTTGGAGTCAACTAACTGTCAGTATTTTCCAGGCACAGTGAAAAGTAACACATCTCTGCTACCAGGGTGCAACAAAAACAACATCTGAACTACAAGTCATCTCATGTTTCAGGTGTGAAGGGGCGAGTGGGGCCAACGGGGAGGCATGGTGACCGGGGGGACCGGGGGCCAGGGGGAAAGAGAGGCCCCGGGGGAGAGCAAGGAGTCCCGGGCCCACCGGGGGCCCACGGCCCCCATGCCCAGAAGGGGGACCGGGGCCCCCGAGGCCAACGGGGGACCCCAGGCGTCTGCAGATGTGGCAGCCTGGTTCCCAAAGCAGCCTTCTCCGTTGGCATCACCAGCAGCTACCCAGCCGAGAAGACGCCCATCAGGTTCAACAAGGTCCTCTTCAACGAGGGGGGCCACTACAACCCGGACACGGGCAAGTTCATCTGCGCCTACCCAGGGGTCTATTACTTCTCCTATGACATCACACTGGCCGACAAGCACCTGGCCATCGGCCTTGTGCAGAATGGGCAGTACCGCATCAAGACCTTCGACGCCAACACGGGGAACCACGACGTGGCGTCGGGTTCCACCGTGATGTTCCTGAACCCTGAGGACGAGGTGTGGCTGGAGATCTTCTTTAAGGACCAGAACGGCCTGTTCTCTGACCCGGGGTGGTCCGACAGTCTCTTCTCTGGGTTCCTGCTCTACGCCGACACCAACTACCTCGACACACTGTCTGAGGACTATGCTTAGATAGATATTTAATAGATATTCTAGAAAGTACTACTTTATTATCTTACAGTGAAGTGAAGGGAGGGGAAGGACTGGAGATTGTAGTATTTACATCATTTTAAATGTTTTTATTTATGACCTGTATTATTAATCACTGTATCTAGCAGAATACATTAAATCTCTTCATAATATTAATGCATTTTTTAGGTATTATGTCATTACTATAGTATGATATCATTGTTGTTATGTGATGTCACTCTCGTAGTATGATGTAATGAATTTACTCTTTTAACATTGAGGCAAACTTAATCTGTTACACAGGAGGGAGTTTATAGGGCTAGTCAAATACATAGCGTTTTGGTGGTGTGTCTGTTACGAAAGAGAACGATAGGATAATCTCCAAGTACACAATATTTCTTGTGTTTTCAAAAACATCATTATTTATCCTCAAGTCTGCAAGGAGACAACAGTTTTCTATTTCAAATCACTTTGAGTGTGACAGATAGATTTGCAAAACAAGTCAAGTTAGTTTATTATTAACAGCCAACGCCGACCAAAGTGCTGTACAAAGTTATCAAATCGCTTAAATTTGAGTGGGGCAACAGTATCAAGAATACCTGTAACTATGGTGTTAAACAGAGTAACTAGCTCTTCTGTACCCAGAGAGGAGGCTGTCTCTGTAAGGCTGGTACATTTACATTTAGTCATTTAGCAGACGCTTTAATCCAAAGAGACTTACGAAAGAGCAAAAGGTGCATAGGTCAATGTTCATAAACAACGATATAGCCCCCCCAAAAAGTTTGTATCCGAAACATGAAACATACATTGTGAAGAGCAAGTAAGAGCCAATTGGTAGAACCAGAAGAGCATGTAGATAAATAAGTTACAGTTAAACGACATGATCCTCGAAAGTGCCAGAGTGTACCTGGAGGAAAGCAAGCAACAATATTATAATTCACAGCAGAGTACAAGTAGAACCTGATTTTGGTCCGCGGGCCGGAAACGCTGCCCCCTCTATGTCCGGTGACCAAAATATAAACAAAGCCAAAGCAAAGAGTTGAACTCACCCTTAAATGTTCAGATTGGTCCAGGTATGCAAACAACCCATCAAAAACTTGATCTGCTTACATTCCCAAAGGTCCAAAGCAAGGCCGTAATCATAATACATATTGGGGGGGACACATCCTCCCCAATATTCAAATCTGGTCAAAATGTCCCCCCCAATATATTGATATAAAAATATAAATGTGCTACGCTACGACAGGCAGCCACGCACGCTGTCCAAAATGATCATGAAAAAAAATGATTGGTCCCCCCCAATTTTGACTCCATGCAGTAGTTTATCCACTGGACTCCATCCAGTAGTTTAACATTCACAAAAAACGCTGAAGAGCTGGCTTGTGCTCTGGGGAGGGAATTTCACCGATTGCTTCTATTTTTTCAAGGTCCGCTTTTAGTCCTTTATCTGTGAATGTGTGCCCAACATAGCTCACCTCGTTGAGTCCAAACTTGCATTTGCTGGGATTCAGTCTCCGTTTCACCTGTCTGGCTCGATCCAGTACCTTTTTAAGGTTTCTTTCATGCTCATCAGGGTCTTTGCCACCAACGATGATGTCGTCCATGATTATAGCGCATGGATATCCTGCCAAAATTTGTTCCATTGCTCTTTGAAACACTTCTGAGGCTGTGCTAATTCCAAACGGGCATCTTTAAGAACTTGAATCGGCCATACGGAGTTGTGAATGTTGCGCGGAGGGATGAGGCATAATCCGTTTGACTTGCCAGAAGGAGCTCTTGGCATCAAGGATGGAAGAGATAACGGCACCTAACATCTGAGCAGCAACCTCAGGGGCGTATTATTATTATAGGAGACATTATTTCTGGGGGGACCATCTCTGGCCTTTTATTTGGGGTGGCACTTGATTGTCAAAAACTATTATTTAAAAACTCACAGACTGCATCACTCAGAGCAGCAGTTTTCTAACGGTATCCAGTGGTTAGCTGCTAGTCTCCATTGAAGCGCTGTGTGAATGCAGGTACGTTGGTTTGCATCTTGTGCTGTTGATGGGGGCGTGGCCCAACATGTTGCGCATATGGGGCTATTAGCGTAAGTGACAAATTACAATATAAGATGACTTTATAACAAAAATAGTAATGCATTTTTTCAGCTTTGTAAAGTTTCTGTTCAGGAAAAAGGTTGGGGGGGGGGGGGCCGCAGAGTGGCCATTCTCTGACCAATGGTGGCCGTGGCCCCCCCTGGCCACCACATGGCTACGCCCCTGAGTAACCTCCTCCACCGTGTGCATGGGATGGTGAGGGCACATGAGGGCCTTGTTTAGGTTTCTGGGGTCTATGCAGATGCACACGTCACCCGTCTCTTTCTGTGTGTGTGGCCCCACCAAATTCGAAACCCATTCTGTGGGCTTATCCACCAGTTCAATCACGTGTAAGTTACTGTTTAAGAGTTTCAGCATTAGAGCACAGCAGGTGTGATTTGCGGCAGTTTGAATAAAGAAATGAAACGAAACAACACAGCGTGATATCTGAGTCTTCACAGACAATATTTAACTGTTACTTGCTTTTCTACAGGAACACTTGCACTTTTTGAGGTTCATGTTGTTTCCTTGTAACTTGTTGAACTACATGCTCTTATGGTTCTTCCCTTTGACACTTTGTTTTTTTTCACAATGTATGCTTCATGTTTGGCTATCCGCAATGTTTGGGGGTATCTCGTTGTTATGATCAGTGACCAATGCATTTTTGTAAAGCTCTCTCTTGGAAGTCGCTTTGTCGTTTTGTTTCCATAACAAAAAAATGGGAAAGTCCTTAGGAAGTCACAATGTGCACCAATGTTTGCTGTTGCTTTCATGTGTCCTTTGAAATTTGAACTTTACGGCATTGTTTTATTCCTCCCAATTGAGCACAGGTAACCAATACATAAGAATGAATACATTGCACGCAGTATTATTGTTTTATCTGTTGCAAAGTCAGTGCAGTGCAGACAGTTGCACTGCTGACAAGCTGTCAAACATCCAAACCTGCTATGCGCTCTTAAGTCGCAGTATATTACAAGTGAATGTCCGTATAAATAGACTTGATATGCAGGGGAGATTCTAGACCAGGGTGGGCAATGCTGGTCCTCGGGGACCACTGTCCTAAACATTATTGTTGTCAGTTTTCTCTAACTCTTCACATTAACAGGCAAAATGCCAATATGTTTATAATTATTCAGACTCTACATGGAGGGGGGCCACAATCAGGATTCTTCCCATCCGGGGGTCTGTTGGTCTTCATGGGGTTTGGTCCTGTGGGGGTTAAAAGCAGAGCGAGAGGACTGTCTCTCTGCTGAACAACGCTCCTCCAGGGTTGTCTCTCTGGTTCTTTGTTCCTCCCTCTTTCCTCCATGCGGTCTCGGGTTGGCTCCCTTTATGCCCTCCCTTGATCACCTGATGGGCTGCAGGTGTGACCAGTGCAGGTGTGACCAGTGCCATGTACCAAGGGGCTGCAGCACTTCCACTGGCAGATAGACTCCTATCACCTCCCCTAATCTAAGCCAATGGACCCGCCCTCTGTGCCGGTTTGGCTGGTCTGTTTCCCCTAGTTTGCGACAACGTGTAAGAATAGGTGCGTTCGACTTCATGCAGCGCCAGCATCACCTGCAGCCCGGCTGACGTGAAGCAGCCAATGGCATTCTCAGCTTCAAGTCAGCCGGCTGCAGCTGGCGCCTCATGGTGTCGAACACACCGATTGAACCGGGTGTCTTCTCATTTCCCCTGCAAGAGGGGAATAGCTGATGGCTAGGAGTCTCACATAGTTAGAAGAAAAACAAATTGGGCCATCCTGTGTAAAAATGGTCCTATTCTTTATGACTTCAACGTCCCTCAAGTTTTTCCCTTGTAGTGATAGTTGCAATCATTTAGCCCACTCATTTGCATTAATTCATTAGAACCCCTTTTGAAACAATTAACGGCGTCACCGGCAGTATCTCAGATAGAATCGCGATTCAAACAATGAAACAGTACCATCTGCTAACTGAAAATATGCCCAGAAAACGTAAATATGCTTGACCTTTATTTAGAGGGAAATGGCTCATTTAAAAAATGTTTACTGAAAGCAATCATTGACAGTAACAACTCAAAATACGACCATTTGGTCTTCTACTAAGGGGTCCTTAGTTTGGTCCAAGTTTGTGTTCCAGGTTGAGGAGGTTCACGATGTTGCTCACAGATCATTTCTGGAAAAAAGCATCATGCTAATTATAACAAGGTCAAAATGAACGATTCAAGTTATTACACGGGTATATTTCTTTCAGGGGCATCAAACAGTATATGCTATATTGATTAATTGATGTACTTAAATGGCTTGAAATAAAAGCTATGTAACATTTTTAAAAATGTTGATATCCATGAACACCAACAAACTACAATCTTCTTGTTTGTTTTACCTGGGATTAGGAGCAACAGTAGAAACGCACGTCATTGAGAGTTGTGTCGTCCCCCTCACCCTGGACATCTTCCATCTTGGTTTCAATGCCGCAGATACCCTTGCTACATTCCTGGCTCCAGGGTCCATACTCTCCCCACCTATTTCCGTCACCCTCCAGAACTGAGTTGGTGCTACAGCGGAATCGGATGTTATTGGCGGCAGTGTCATCACCAGAGCCTTGGTTGCCCTCCACACGCAGTTGGAAGGAGACGAGTGTTCCCCCTTGGCAAAACTGATTACTCAACCAGTCACCCCAGCTGAAGATGAGGAGTAAAATGGGGAAGGTAAATGAGCTAAGAGATCATGAGAGCATGGAACAGACAGAGGGTGCTCTTTTGGTGAAATACCAGGGATATATAGGTAAAGTTACAGTTTCCTCAATCCTCACATCTTAACATGTTTACAAAGAAATTACATGATCAGACCGAAGCCTGACCTGTACCCTACTCACACAAGGCATAAGGCTCAAGTTTAACAAAGTCCATAAGAGCTATAAGTGTTATCTTACTGTCCAGCGTGAGACTGGATTGTATGAAGGGAGCTCATGTCCCCGTCTTTGGCACAGATGAGGCGAATGCCATTGAGGGAAGTGTCATCCCCATCACCCTGTGAAACTTCCACCTGAGCGTAGATACACATGCTAGCATGAAATTAATCCAAATAGTAATGTGGGTTACTTCTATGCACAACTGTATTGATTCCATAACTGACAAACATTTAAACCAATCTCTCACAAACTCGCAATACATAGTTTTTACCCTCAGATTGAACCCAACAGCATAGAACTGGTCAGGACAAGAGTCACGCCACGTCCACTCCCCCCACTCCTGTCCATTGGGCACGGTAAGCACAGATTGGGAAAGGCCAAGGGACAACGTAGCAAGGACCACAGCAATTGGAAGAAGGATAGCCATGTTTGCAGTCTCTCAGCCTGAAGACACAGAAAGCCAATTGAGAACAGATATCTCTTATAGCTTGGCCTGATATGGCCTTCACATTGTTATTTATGTAGCAGGGTTTACACGATTAAGATTAGCAATACTTAATCTATAATAAAGTTTCTAGTTTCACTAGTGTCAGTATGCACAATACAGTCATTCAAACAAGAGTAAATGGCTCGTTATACCATTTGTGTTATATGGTTAATCCAAAATAAAACTAAACGCCCATAATCTGGTTCTGACATCCGAAATGGACCAAAAAAATATTACGAGCCTATTTTATTCATTTTTTGCAGATACCAGAATAATCAAACGAGTAAATGGCTCGCTATACCATTTCTGTTATATGGTTATTCCGTTACTCAAATAAAACTGAATCCAACCATTTCCTCATAATCCGGTTCTGACATCCAACATGGACAAAACAATATTACAAGTAGTGTTACTTTCGTCAACAAAAATTATAACTAAATATCTTCGTCAACAAACTTTTATCACGTGACGAAAACGAGACCCAACGCTGGTCATGTGACGATGACTATAATTAAATGTATAATGCTATATTGTTGACGAATAAAAACAAGTTGTTTTTATGTTTACTAAATAAAAAACTAGACAATGTTATAACGTTATTTTGTGTTATTTAGATGCATTATTATTATTAGCCAACTCATGAGGCTCTGGTTAATGCATCTCATTTTAATGTTAGCTTTAGAAGTTAGCTTTAAAGGTTAGCCACTGAAACTGAAAACTAAGAGTCTGAGACAAACGTGTGACTGGCATTTGTGTGTTTGTGAGAGTGTAAAGTGGGTTAATATTATAATAAAACTAACTAAAACTAGACGAAAATAGTCATGGATAAGTCTGACTAAAAAGCTCAGACTTTTAGTCGATTGAAACTTGACAAGACTAAAAAGAGTATGAATGTGACTAAAACTAATAAAAACTCGAATGACAGCTTGACACAAAGACTAGACTACAACTCCATGTAAAACAGGCCCCCAAAAACAACAATAACTAAGAGGCCATTTCTCATTTTTTGCAGATACCAGCATAAAAGATATGGAATAATCAAAACAACGATTAGGCCTAAAGGCTCGTTATAAATGTGCAGACTCAATCTGCATATTTTTTGAGAGTGGGAAAACAAAATTAGTAGTGCTTTACAGCAGTTAAGTTTCTCGCAATGCTCCATGAGTGTTAGGCGGGTTTGCATAGAGCAAAACCGCCGCAGGAAACATCACGTGACTGACTTGGCATGTCAGGTTGGACACAGAATTTAACGAAGACATCTTTCATGTCAATGGCCTCTTGGTCAACTAGGTGCACCAAGACGCCCTAAAGGATAGTTAACCCAAGTATTTATTTGGGGCCAAATCCGCTCCACTCTTAGAATCAGAATTCGGTTTATATTTATGTTACACAATCACAGAATTTACTGTGGCAGGAAGGTGCAAACAATAAACACGGATCTTAAATTAAGTAGGCTAAAACTTGGTTCTTAGTGTAAAAAAAAGAAAAAAAGAATTGTCAGCAAGACTAACTGCTTATATCCTACTAGAGTCCTTTGTTCCCAAACAGTGTTTTAAAATGTGATGTTAGATAATTTCGTAATTTTGGCGGGGAAAGTTCCCCTCCGGAAAACCAAACTTGAAGTGATCAGTGGGGATTTCTTTAAGACTGCAAGAGAAACTCGCCTTCCCATAAAATGTCAAAAGATTATGGTCAAATATTTACTATTGTGTTAACATTTTAAATGCGTTACAACACGTTCATATTGAAGACGAGTTCGTTCACAATCACCTACGTATATTAGCAGGTCGACTGACATCCTTCTCATACATTCCCGTAGTGCCGCATTGCATCCTGTTGAAGCTCAGCTTCCATGGACTTCAATGGGGCTGCTTTGAACAGTTTTTTCAGTGCTTCGAAACTATACGGTCATTGGATAAATGCTGCGATTATGTCCTGCCCTGGACGCTCAGAGTCTCTGGGGGTGAATGGAGGAGTGGGCTGGCCTGGACGCTGGGCTTTCGCGTGATGATGATGATTTGAGTGTGTCGAAAGAACCTCCTTTTGATTGACAGCGATTTTGTACTATAAAAAAATCACCGAAGCTATTCAAGCTCATTTCCATCATGGATCGCAATTGTAGCGTAGTTGAAATACAGACTGCGGCAATTTCCCTGGCATTTGCTTGGTGAAATTGCAAGCCAATATTCATCATACATTTATACACCACATTCCTTGTTTCAGTTTAACCCGATTTCCACATTTCCTCCTTTGAGTTTAATATTGTTTTGTTAGATCGTTCGTTCGTTCATTCATTCATTCATTCATTCATTCATGAAGTAGGCTAGGCCAGAGCCATAGAATTATACGGCTCTGGGCTAGGCTAGTATCGTAGGGGTGAACTAGCCAGTGAACTAGCCAAACAAATTGAACATTTTTAGGATGTAGGCCGAAAATGAGCTTATCCAAAGCGACTTATAATAGAGAGCTTTACAAAAACACATATAGGTCACTGATCATAACAACGAGATAGCCCCAAACATTGCGAGTAGCCTACCCAAACATGAAGCATACGATGTGAAAAACCAGTACCAAAGGGAAGAACCATAAGAGCATGTATCCTAGTTAAACAAGTTACAATTAAACAACCTGAACCTTTAAAAAGTGCATGAGTGTAGGCCTACCTGTAGAACAGCAAGCAACAAATACCATTTGTATATGGTCATTTCATTTTTTTTAACTAAACAACCAAAAACAAGCCTTTATAGGCTACTTAAATGTGTGTTTGAGTTGCTAAAGTGCAAAACGATATTATGGCCCTATTTTGGGTTAGTCACCATGGGTTGCAAATTATAGAAAAAAACGAGACGGACCAACGCACCTCTGATCCTTGATCTTCTACGGAACTTTCCTTTTGGACTGTTTGTAATTTTTCTATTTTACTTTTCAAGAAGCCTATGCTATTCGGTTATCCATAGACATAGACTGGAGTCTTTTTATAGGTGCAATTCCTCAGCTTCTTGTTCCAATTCATATCAGCTTGTGGTGGTCCTTATGTGGACCAATAGGAAACAGGAGGAGGAGCTGAAAATTAACGAAGCTTACAACACAAACCAGTCTCATCCCAACTCTTCAAATATTGACGCTAGGGCATGTTTCTGCTACCCTGTGACAATTTGGAGACAGAAATGATAAAGATATCACGTTCACTAGACAAGGTTTTACCAATTGGAAAACAGCTAAGCTTATTTTACAGAAAGCTCAAAATACTATACAATAATTTATTGAAAACACACTTAGCAAGACATTTTTACATAGAAACAAAAAGGGAAGATTGCCCTTTTAAAAAGCTAGAATGATCAATTATGTAAAAAAAAACTAAGATCAGGAAACATAGTAAAGGTAAACAAAATAAGGTAAGGCTGACAAAATAAGGCCAATGTTGCCTTTTTATGCAAACTTGAAGTGCAGCTTAACCTTGTTTATAAGAATTTCAGAAATAAGATCCATCAAAAAACCTAACCAAAACACATGTATAGTACTTGTACCATCTCAGGCAAAGATAACAGAAAAAAGGTAGGTCTGACATTTATTAACAATTGACACAAGGGTTTCTTTTCTGATGCAAACAATTTGTATCGCAGAAGGCTTTGCATTCATCTTGTGCTTTGCATTCAGCTTGTGCCCATCCAAATTCATTATGACCTTTTGGAAAAACTCAAAGTGTACTTAAGGTTGTCTGGAAAGCTCAGATCAAGGGCATAAATGAGCCGAAACAGCAAGATGAACCCCAAAATGACTGCCCACATTGCTCAGGACTTTGATGCCTTGGATCACAATTCCCACATCGTTTGGCTGTCCATCTCTTCGGATCATTTAAATCCCCATGACCGTGTTCGCAATGTCCTTCTCTGCATCCTCAGTAGGCCTGAACAACAACACAAACACAGGACTGGTGCTCAGTAAAAGCCACCAAAGTATACACAATCAGACTAGAATAGACGGTCAATTCATTGGTTGTTGGGGTCGATCAGATGTGATTTCACAAATCACATTTAGGTGCACTTGCTAGCCTGTCCCATGGGCCGAAAGCCTTTGGTAGGGATGGTATGCTATAAATAGTGTGCCTTTGGAGAAATAAGAGTGGGTAACACCGTATGACGCTACATGAGGAACATAACTGTTAAAGTTACCAAGTATTCCTTGAAGAAAACATCCAGATCTTCATTCAGGTAAATGACAAGGCTTCTCAGGACACATTTACATGTAGTCGTTTACATTTACATTGGTAAATATATACGGATCACATTGGTGTTGCTTTCACACTAAAATCAGGACAGAATTCAGTGACTGTGGCACAAGTAGGAGAGTAGTTGTCTGTAGAATGTAGGGTCATATCTTTTTAGGAGTCGATTGAGATCAAACACCTTACTCCTAAATGCCCCAAACGAGCCTAGCATGAATGAAATGCATAAACTATAGCGCTTAAAAGACCAGTGATGGACAATAAAACCTTATGATAGCCACAATTCAATGACAAGGATGTTATATGCAATTATCTACTGACCAAATCTATGATTGCCAAACGCCTTTGATCTTTTGCCCCTTCACTCCTCCTTTTCTCTTGAAGATCTCGATCAGCTTGTTTGAGAAGTGCTCCAGCTGTGACATGAACTTTGATTGCAGTGGCTTGATGATCCGCAAAAAAACTCTGCAATCACCTGAAAAACATCTGAACAAAATACATCCATTTGTTTTTCTTAAATATAATAATGACCACATAAGGATGCAGGATTATTGACAAATTCAAACTATTTATTTTTAACACTTGTACACACTTACTTCACACACTGCAGAAACAGGGCAGCCCATCTGTTTTTAAACTCTGCTATCATGGGCCTCTGCTCCACAATCTCTCGTTGTCTGTGGGAGACGTTAGTTTAATGGGTGTAACATGTGTTTTTGTTTGGGCTGCACAATAAATGGACATTTAGTCAAGAGCAGTTCATAAGGGGGAATACAACTGTATTATCTGTAATAACATAACCTAAATGTACATTTTAAAACGCTTATAATGTGTCTATAATAAGCAGTCCCTTCATTGCTTGCCACATCAATTGTGTGATAATAAAGTTTACCTGGACTTTAATTGTGTGTTATTAATTTTTAAATGACTTATATATTGGGGGTATTGGGGGGGGTCTTGTCCCCTCAATCCCCCCTTGGATTACCTCTCATGGGGTCAGGCACTAATCATCCTCAAACTGTCACTGAACAAGTACATGTGTTTGACAGGTTTACTAAACAGGAAACACCAGCCTCACCTGTACCCAGCTGTTTGTCCATGAAGAGTGACAGGTCTATTGAACCACCTCCACGTTTCAGTTCAGATGGGCCTTCTAATGAGGAAGGGTGGGTAATGTCTACTGCTGGTATTCAATGGTACTTTTAAGGAGACACGTTGTTAGAATTTAGAAGTATCAAATTATTATTTTATTTAACCAGGTAGGGCTCATCAAGTTGTAAAATAAATCTTTGAGAGCATTCTAGCCTTACATCAGGCACTAATCATCCTCGAACTGTCTCTGAACAAGTATATGTGTTTGACAGGTTTAAACAGGAAAGACCAGCATCACCTGCACCCAGCTGTTTGTCCATGAAGAGTGACAGGTCTATAGAACCACCTATACATTTGAGTTCAGAAGATGGGCCTTCTAATGAGGAAGGGTGGGTAATGTCCACTGCTGGTATTCAATTGTACTTTTAAGGAGACACTATGGCTAGAATTAAGAAATATAAAATTAATCATTTTGTTTTATTTAATTTAACCAGGTAGGGCTTATTGAGTTGTAAAATACATTTTTAAGAGCTAGCCCAAGATAGGCAGCAACAAGGTTTTACAACTTGGAAAACACAGAAATATCTATTAAAAGAACGGCATAATCACTGGAGTATAATATAATCATAAAACAACCATTTTAAAAACATCTACTAATCAGGAAGTCAGCCTAAAAATTGTCTAGCAATAATTTAAAAACGTCAATCTGTGACTGATCTGTATGTAAGGTGAAGGTATACAGGTATCACTGCGATGTACACAGAGGTGTACACAGGTGCCACTCCTTCCTAGCCTGGTCCTAACCAGACTCTTGAACGAAATCAAAATTGAGCAGAAGTACGTAGGAGGGCAGAGCCAAGCTAACTCCTTCCCCCACCCCACCAGAAATCTTTTATTATTATTTTATTGTTCATAGATATCAGCAGGACACACAGTCTGAACATCTGTCCTCTGTATTGTATTGAAACTGCCATCTTCGACTATTTATATCTACACAGACCAGCTAGAATTTTCTACCACAGTATTCATGGTGTGTTTTGTATGTTTCTGTTCACGTCAAACATAATCATTGGGAGATTGGGATACATTGGGAGATTCTCTGTGTCAGAAGCTTATTAGCTTAGTCATCACATATGTGAAAAACAAGATGAAAAGGTTCAAGAGTATTCTGTGTTCACATGTCCTTGAAGGCATTGAGAGTGAGAACCAGGAAGTGGTGGACCCTGAACATCAGAAGCAGGAGAGCAGTGCCAGAGAGGGAGCTCTGAAGATCACACTGGACGTCCTGAGGAACATGAACCAGAAGGAGCTGGCAGACAAACTGGAAAAAAGTAAGAAACCTCATTTAGTCTTTGTAACCACTGAATAGTTCTTAACTCAATAAAGTCTTATTATGGAGTTGGCAATACAACACAAACAATTATTGTGTAATTACGCACATAACCTTCATGTTTTCAGCATGAATGTTTTTAATATTTAGAAATGGCCTGTTTTTGTTTATTCAGGTGTGCATCCTCATCATAAACTCACACAGAAACTCAAATCTAAACAAGGAAACCCAACGCTTCTCAATAAGATCTACATGGAGCTCTACATCATCGAGGGTGAGAGTGTAGGGGTCAGTGATGTACACGAGGTGAGACAGATTGAGATGACATCCAGTAAAGCAGCAAGACAAGAGACAGCCATCACATGCAACAACATCTTTAAACCATCAGAAGGACAAGTAACACTCATCAGAACCATTCTGATGGTTTAGGCTCAGACTTGAGCAGAAATAAAGATGTTATTGTAAACACAAGAAATATTGTATACTTAGATTACCCTATCATTCTCTTTCGTAACAGACACACCACCAAAACGCTTTGTACTTAGTGGTGACTGACTGGCCCTATAAACTCACTCCTGTGTAACAGATTTAAGTTTGTCTCAATGATTAAAGAGTAAACACATGACATCATACTATGACAGTGACATCACATCACAACAATGATATCATACTATGGTAATGACATAATACCTCAAAAATGCATGAATATTATGAAGAGATTTAATGCATATACAGGTCATAATTAAAAACAATTATTTTAATACTAGAATCTCCAGTCCATCCCTTCCTTCACTTCACTCTAAGAAAATGAAATATTACTTTCTGACATATCTATTAAATATCTATCTAAGCATAGTCCTCAGACAGTGTGTCGAGGTAGTTGGTGTCGGCGTAGAGCAGGAACCCAGAGAAGAGAATGTCGGACCACCCCGGGTCAGAGAACAGGCCGTTCTGGTCCTTAAAGAAGATCTCCAGCCACACTTCGTCCTTAGGGTTCACACGCACACACACAAATAGGTATGCACAGCTCGAAGAGTACCTGGGGGGTATTCCAGGTAATGGGTTTAATGAATACTCTGAGGTGGTTAACCCTGAAAAGTGGCATACTTCAGGTTTCCCGTTCTAGAAAGAGAAGTAACTAAACCTTTTGGTAGGTTTCCATGGTAACTAACTCTGTGAACCTAACCTGCTCGCAAGCAGGTTTTCGATGCCAAACTCTGCTTTTCTACTTATCCCCTCCCAACAAATCTATTTCAAGATTGTAGGGGGTCAATATTGACCAAACAACCTAAACTAAGTCATGTATGGTTTGAAGGAAGATGGGAAACTGAACAGTGTATTAATATTAATGCCAATAACAAAGGAATTACAGTTATTTCACTCTATGGGTTAAATCAGAGCCAGAATGGTCAAAGTAAGGTTAAATAATATAATCATTTAATCATATTGCAAATGAATGAAATCAATGAAGGTTAACTCTTACCTACTCTAACATGATTATTGTAAACCAGAGATAGAAAGCAAGAGGTGAGGAAGAAGGAGTAGGGCAAGCCAGAGCTGAGGAGAATGTCAGGAGATCAAGAATCCACAGAGGCTTCACAATTCACAATTCCTTTTATACCCAAGAACAACTAATCACACCACAATCTTGACCCTTACTTATCAACATTACTAGCAATGCTACAGTAAGTTACACAATGATGTGTGAGAGCCATCAAGTTGAGACTCCATCCAGTAACTCCATATTTTACCATATGAGAGGTGGGGTCAGGTTGATAGCCTTACAAGTTCAGCCTGTATTCTTCTGCCCTAAGTACACCATCTCTTGGTCAAAATAGAAATTCAGCAAATTCATCAATGAATATTCATATAGGGTATATGAATATTCATTAACATCTACAATTAACCTACAATTAACATCACCTGTGACCATGCATCCTCCTGTAACTGGTGTTCAGGTTTAAAAAAAATCAAGATTAGCCTTTATTATTCTACCCTAAGTAGGCCTACACCATCTCTTGGTCAGTTTTTGGCACTTTCTTCATCAGGTGCAGTTTGCACAACTAATTTACTTGTAACTGGGTATACATGACATTACATTAGCTACATTTCACAGTTCCACATGCAGAATTCACCTGCCATTAAATGAACATCTCACTGTATACTGCATGCATGCTCTGTTCAACAGGATCAGAATGTGCAAATAGTTTTTTTAAATATTTAGTATTCTCACAATTTCAGTGTAACTGACAATTTCACACAAGCCTGTAGATAAAAGTACATGGGGAGAGAACTACCAGTAACTACCATACATAATTCTCTGCATCAATTTCTGCGGCAGCAGTCAATGTCTCTTCGTCATCTTAATCATCATCATCATCCTTCGATGAAAAGCATTCTGTTGGGATAAACTGCTGCTACTTCAAGTTGAAATAGGCACCAATTGATATTTACTTTGTAATATGTAAACCCATGAGCAATCGTTAACCAGCTGCACCAACACTAGCCTGTTGGCAGCCTTTACCCATCCCAGTAAAGGCCAAACAGGTGACTTTGGAAGATGGATGAGGGTTGGAATGTACTGAAAGTAGTTACTTTTAGCATATCTTATGAGTTGTAATTGTTTAATTGTATTTTATATTGATGTTTTACCTTGTTTTATAACTCTTAACTGTAGCACCTTGAGATCTGTTTTCAGATGAAAGGTGTGTTAGAAATAAAATGTATTATTATTATTACTCCTCTATGTCAGACGACCCCTCTGGTATTACCATCACCTATGTCAGTCCGGTGACAGCTGGGGTCAGAACTAACTTCACCTGCACCTCCACCTGCATCCCACAATACACATGTGTCTGGGTGCTGAAGGGCCGCACGGTTAAAGGGAGCATGCTCTCCTGGATCCCAGACGGTCTGGAGATCAGCGAGGACCTCCAGTGTACCGCCGTCAACCCAGAGAGCGGCCAGTCGGAAACGTCGACCGTCACAGTTAAAGTGGAAAATAAGAGATGTGTTCACCAGCATTGTTTTCGTTGGGTCCCTTCAATTTGAAAATGCTGTCTCATTCTTTTGATCAGTTGTGAGCAGGGTCCCACTACCTCCCGTTCCCTCAGATCCTCTTCCTCCATACACCTGTCTGTCCCCTCTGCCCGCCTCACCGCCATGGGGAGTAGAGCATTCAGCCGCTCTGCCCGCCTCACCACCATGGTGATGTAATGATTAATAAAATGTATGATTTAAATAAAATGTATTATTATTATATTTGAATGTCTGAGGTGGATATGCGAAGGACAGCTCACAGGTGAGGATCAGGGTCTGCGGTTTAACTAGCAAAACATCAGCGGCCAACGCGCACTGAATCACTCGAGTTGTTATTATGTCCGCGTTAGTTTATTGTTGTCAAATCGTTTTCTTCATCATTACACACATTAACAGGCAAAATGCCAATATGTTTATAATTATTCAGACTCTACATGTAGGGGGGCCACAATCAAGATTCTTCCTGTCCGGGGCCGGTTGGTCTTCATGGGGTTTGGTCCTGTGGGGGTTAAAAGCAGAGCGAGAGGACTGTCTCTCTGCTGAACAACGCTCCTCCAGGGTTGCCTCTCTGGTTCTTTGTTCCTCCCTCTTTTTCCTCCATGCGGTCTCGGGCTGGCTCCCTTTATGCCCTCCCTTGATCACCTGATGGCCAGCAGGTGTGACCAGTGCAGGTGTGACCAGTGCCATGTACCAAGGGGCTGCAGCACTTCCACTGGCAGATAGACTCCTATCACCTCCCCTAATCTAAGCCTATGGACCCGCCCTCTGTGCCAGTTTGGCTGGTCTGTTTCCTCTGGTTTGCGACAACGTGTAGAATAGGTGCGTTTGACTTATGCAGCGGCAGCGGCGCCTGCAACCCGGCTGAAGCAGCCAATGGCATTCTCAGCTTCAAGTCAGCCGGCTGTAGCATGAAGTCGAACGCACCTATTGAAACGGTTGTCTTCTCATTTGCCCTGCAAGAGGGAATGCTGATTGGCTAGCAGCCTCACAATTAGAAGAGAAACAAAGAAATTGGGCAATCCTGTGTAAAAATTGTCCCATTCTCTTTGACTTAAACTGAAGTGACGTTTTTCTTTCTAGTGATAGTTGCAATCATTTAGCCCACTCCTATTGCATTAATTCATTAGAAACCCTTTTGAAATAATTAACAACTTAATTATCTCAGATAGAATCGCAATTCAAACAGTGAAACAGTACCATCTGCTAACTGAAAATATGCCCAGAAAACGTAAATATGCTTGACATTTATTTAGAGGAAAATGGCTCATTCCAAAAAAGTTTACTGTAAGCAATCATTGACAGTAACAACGCAAAATACGACCATTTGGTCTTCTACTAAGGGGTCCTGGAAAAAAAAGCATCATGCTAATTATAACAAGGTCAAAATGAACGATTCAAGTCATTACACAGGTATGTGTCTATCAGGGGCATCAATACAGTATATGCTATACTGATTAATGTACTTAAAGGGCTTGAAATAAAAGCCATCTAACATAACCTTTTGTTAACAAACGGGCAACCAGGGCTGGGATCCTGGGATTGGGAGCAACAGTAGAAACGCACGTCATTGAGAGCTGTGTCGTCCCCCTCACCCTGGACATCTTCCATCTTGGTTTCAATGCCGCAGATACCCTTGCTACATTCCTGGCTCCAGGGTCCATACTCTCCCCACCCATCGCCGTTTCCCTCCAGAATTACGTTGTTGCTACAGCGGAATCGGATGTTATTGGCAGCAGTGTCATCACCAGAGCCTTGGTTGCCCTCCACACGCAGTTGGAAGGAGATGAGTGTTCCGCTGGAGCAATACTGAGGGCCCGACCAGTCACCCCAGCTGAAGATGAGGAGTAAAATGGGGAAGGGGGGGGAGGGGAAGGTAAATGAGCTAAAAGAGATCATGACGGATCATAGAACAAACAGAGGGTGCTCTTTTGGTGAAATACCAGGGATGTATTAGGTAAAGTTACAATTTCCTCAATCCTCACATCTTAACATGTTTACAAAGAAATTACATGATCAGACAGAAGCCTGACCTGTACCCTACATTCAGACTACTCTCACAAGGCATAAGGCTCAAGTTTACAGAGAAGTTCAACAAGTCTGTAAGAGCTAAAGTGTTATCTTACTATCCAGAGTGGGACTCGATTGTTTGAAGGGAGCTCATGTCCCCGTCTTTGGCACAAACGAGGCGAATGCCATTGAGGGCAGTGTCATCCCCACCACCCTGTGAATCTTCCACCTGAGAGTAGATAGACACATGCTAGCATGAAATTAATCCAAATAGTAATGTGGGTTACTTCTATGCACAACTGTATTGATTCCATAACTGACAAACATTTAAACCAATCTCTCACAAACTCGCAATCTGTAAATTGACACACACAATACATAGTTTTTACCCTCAGACTGAACCCAACAGCATAGAACTGGTCAGGACAAGAGTCACGCCACGTCCACTCCCCCCACTCCTGTCCATTGGGCACGGTAAGCACAGATTGGGAAAGGCCAAGGGACAACGTAGCAAGGACCACAGCAATTGGAAGAAGTATAGCCATGTTTGCAGTCTCTCAGCCTGAAGACACAGAAAGCCAATTGAGAACAGATATCTCTTATAGCTTGGCCTGATATGGCCTTCACATTGTTATTTATGTAGCAGGGTTTACACGATTAAGATTAGCAATACTTCATCTATAATAAGGTATCTAGTTCTTGGGGGCACCACCTCATAATTTGTTTAAAAGGGACTGAGGAAACCTTATTTAATAATATTTAATCTAGCCATTGTAATAATCAGTCTATAATCCTAAGTAGTGAATTCTATGTAGAAAAGTAGAGCAGATCAGATAATGTGAGGGATACACGAGTATTATACACAAAGACTTATTTTAAGAAAATGTAATTATGATGAACAAATACCAGATAAGTTATGGGTTCGTTTGGATGAAACAGTAGGGTTATTTCAGGTAATGTGGGACACTTTTTGGTAGAGGCTCCAGTTAGGGTTGCCAACTTCCTCAACCCCAAATGCGGGACACTTTGCATAGAATGTCATATCCCGCTGAACTTCCTATGCGTTTTTTCCGTACGGCCTCCTGTCAACCCAGATCACGCCTACTCTGAGGATGTCAGACAAATCAAAACCACTGCATACTGACTATTTCGATTAGATTTAACCTCAAAAAGTGCAAGAGTGTGGCTTACCTGTAGAAAAGCAAGCAACATATATACCATTTGTGTTATATGGATATTTCATTATTTATTTTTTACGAAACAACCAAAAACAAGCCTTTATATTAAATGTGTGTTTGAGTTGCTAAAGTGACAAAACGATATTACGGCCCTATGTTGGGTTAGTCAACACGGGTTGCAAAATATAGAGAAAAAAAAAGACCACATGTTACACGGACCAACTCACCTCTGATCCTTGATCTTCTACGGAACTTTCCTTTTAGACTATTTGTAATTTTTCTATTTGACTCTTTATGCAGCCTATGCTATTCGATTATCCGTAGACGTAGACTGGAGTCATGTGCATCCGTGCAATTTCGTTTTATAGTGCAAAATCCTCAGCTTCTTATTCCAATTCCTACCAGCATCCATATGTGGACCAATAGGAAACAGGAGGATGAGCTGAGATTTACGAAGCTGACATCACAAACCAGTCTCATCCCAATTTTATCTACTGACCAAATCTATGATTGCCAAAACGCCTTTGATCTTTTGCCCCTTCACTCCTCCTTTTCTCTTGAAGATCTCGATCAGCTTGTTTGAGAAGTGCTCCAGCTGTGACATGAACTTTGATTGCAGTGGCTTGGTGGTGATCCGCAAAAAAACTCTGCAATCACCTGAATAAAATACATCCATTTGTTTTTTGTTAGATATAATAATGACCACATAAGGCTGCAGGATTATTGGCAAATTCAAACTATTTATTATTAACACCTGTACACACTTACTTACTTCACACACTGCAGAAACAGGGCAGGCCATCTGTTTTTAAACTCTGCTATCATGGGCCTCTGCTCCACAATCTCTCGTTGTCTGTGGGAGACGTTAGTTTAATATTTTTTGTTTGGGCTGCACAATAAATTGACATTCAGAAAAGAGCAGTTCCTAAGGGGGAATAAAACTGTAGTATCTGTAATAACATAGCCTAAACGTACATTTAAAAATGTTTGTAATGTGTCTATAATAAGCAGTCCTTTTATTGATCACCACATCAATTTCCCCTTGTGCGATAATAACGTTTACCTTGACTTTAATTGTGTGTTATTAATATTTAAATTACTTATTATGTTTTTACAGTGATATATTGGGAGGATTGGTGGGGGGGGTTTGTCCCCCCAATCCCCCCTGGGATTACCCCTCATGGGGTCAGGCACTAATCATCCTCAAACTGTCACTGAACAAGTATATGTGTTTGACAGGTTTAAACAGGAAAGACCAGCATCACCTGCACCCAGCGTCCATGAAGAGTGACAGGTCTATAGCACCAACTCCGAGTTTCATTTTATAAGATGGGCCTTTTAATGAGGAAGGGTGGGTAATGTATACTGCTGGTATGCAATTGTACTTTTAAGGAGACACGTGGCTAGAATTCAGAAGTATCAAATTATAGTTTAGTTTTATTTTATTTAACCAGGTAGGGCTCATTGAGTTGTAAAATAAATCTTTGAGAGCATTCTAGCCTTACATCAGGCACCTAATGTATACTGCTGGTATTCAATTGTACTTTTAAGGAGACACGTGGCTAGAATTTAGAAGTATCAAATTATAATTTAGTTTTAAAGGTGTCTTTTGAAAATGAGAAGTAAAGTGTGACTTCCATGAAGGTAAACAAAGTAGGCTATTCTAGTGTATCTGGACTGGCCAGCCGGCACTTTGTCCTTCTACAGTGTCTCTGAAACAATGACACACACCTGTACACGTTCCACACCACGTTCACTGAGCCCCTCTATCCAGGGTTCCATGTTTGGAAGTATGACTCCTCAGTGTCCCTGTGTCACGTAGAATAGCCTAATTTGTTTACCTTCATGGAAGTCACACTTTACTTCTCATTTTCAAAAGACAGCTTTAAACCTATCTTTTTACCAAAGCAATTTATTAATTTGATCTCAGAAGGATTTTATTATTTGCATTACTTTTACATTACATTATTGTTTCTATTGATTTTCATTCCCACAAAGACTGCGGCTTGTGTGTTTTGGATTCCCGCAAAGACTGCGGCTTGTGTTTTGTTGATGTTATTGTAAACAAAATAAATATTGTGTACTTGGAGATTACGTTCTCCTTCGTAACAGACACACCATCAAAACGCTATGTACTTAGTGGTGACTGACTAGCCCTATAAACTGACTCCTGTGTAACAGATTACTGTAAGTTTGTCTAAATGATTAAAGAGTAAACACATTACATCATACTAAGACAGTGACATCACATCACAACAATGATATCATACTATGGTAATGAAATAATACCTCAAAAAAGCATGAATATTAAGGAGATTTAATGTATTCTGCTAGATGAATAGTTGAATATTAGAATCTCCAGTCCTTCCCCTGCCTTCACTTCAAGATAATAAAATAGTACTTTCTAGAATATCTATTAAATATCTATCTAAGCATAGTCCTCAGACAGGGTGTCGAGGTAATTGGTTTCGGCGTAGAGCAGGAACTCAGAGAAGAGAATGTCGGACCACCCCGGGTCGGAGAACAGGCCGTTCTGGTCTTTAAAGATCTCCAGCTACACCTCGTCCTTAGGGTACACACACGCACACACACAAATAGGTATGCACAGTTCCCCCCATCATGGTGCAGCTTTACAGGGCTATCATTGAGAGTGTGCTTACATCCTCTCACTCGGTCTGGTATGACTATGCCTCTGCCCGCTCTAAGGCTAGGCTCCAAAGAGTCGTACGGGCAGCAGAGCGCATCATCGGCTGCCCCCTTCCCTCCATCAAGGACCTTCACAGCTCCAGATCCCTCAGGAAAGCAATAAAGACCACGGTAGACCCCTCACACCCTGCCAACTGTGTCTTTAACTGTCTCCCCTCTGGACGGCGATACAGGGCCAAAACATCACGTCACCTCAACAGTTTTTTCCCCCAAGCAACAGCCCTCCTAAATAGCTCTGACACATGAACTTTATGACACTTTATTAAACGTTATTTAACATTGCTATTGTTGCACTACCTCCACTCTTTATTTTTTATCATACTGGTACTATCTGTCCTTGTATTGTTTTTCTGTTTTGTCTTGTTGTTCTATGTGTGATGTTATAGCCTGCATGGAGAATACCAAATGAAATTCCTAGTATTGTATACATGTCGAAATAAAGTTGACTTGAATCGAATTGAATTGAAGAGTACCTGGAAGGTATTCCAGGTAGCGGGTTTAATGAAAATTCAGAGTTGGTTAACCTGAAAAGTGGCATACTTCAGGTTTCCCGTTCCAGAAAGACAGGTAACGAAACCTTTTGGTAGGTTTCCATGGTACCTTAGTCCGTGAACCTAACCTGCTCGCTAGCAGGTTTTCCATGCCAAACTCTGCGTTTCTACCTATCCCCGCCCAGCAAATGTATTTCGAGATTGTAGGGGGTCAATATTGACCAAACAACCTAAACTAATTCCCTTATGGTTTAAAGGGAGATGGGAAACTGAACAGTGTATTAATATTAACCAAATAATGCCAATACCAATGGAATTACAGTTATTTGACTCCATGTGTTAAATCAGAGCCAGAATGGTTTGATCATTTAATCATATTGCAAATGAATGAAATCAATGAAGATTAACTCTTACCTACTCTAGCATGATTTTTGTAAAACAGAGATAGAAAGTAGGAGGTGAGGAAGAAGGAGTAGGACAAGTATAACCAAGAACAACTAAACACACCACAATCTTGACCCTTACTTATCAACATGACTGGCAATGCTACAGTAAGTTACACAATAATGTGTGAGAGCCATCAAGTTGAGACTCCATCCAGTAACTCCATATTTTGCCATATGGTCAAAGTAAGATTAAATAATATAATCATTTAATCATATTGCAAATGAATGAAATCAATGAAGGTTAACTCTTACCTACTCTACCATGATTATTGTAAACCAGAGATAGAAAGCAAGAGGTGAGGAAGAAGGAGTAGGGCAAGCCAGAGCTGAGGAGAATGTCAGGAGATCAAGAATCCACAGAGGCTTCACAATTCACAATTCCTTTTATACCCAAGAACAACTAATCACACCACAATCTTGACCCTTACTTATCAGCATTACTAGCAATGCTACAGTAAGTTACACAATGATGTGTGAGAGCCATCAAGTTGAGACTCCATCCAGTAACTCCATATTTTATCATATGAGAGGTGGGGGCAGGTTGATAGCCTTAAAAGATCAGCCTGTATTCTTCTGCCCTAAGTACGCCATCTCTTGGTCAAAATAGAAATTCAGCAAATTCAACAATAGGCTATTTTTCTTACAATTACAACAATGGTGTTCCAGTAAATCTTTTTCAAGATGAGCCTTTATTCTTCTACCCTAAGTAGGCCTACACCATCTCTTGGTCAGTTTTTGGCACTTTCTTCCTGAGGTGCAGTTTGTACAATTTATTTACTTATAACTAGGAATACATGAGATTAGGCTACATTTCACAGTTCCACATTCAGTTTCACCTGCCATAAAATGAACATCTCACTGTATACTGCATCCATGCTCTGTTCAACAGGATCAGAATGTGCAAATTGTTTTTTATATTCATTATTCTCATAATTTCAGTGTAACTGACAATTCCACACAAGCCTGTAAGTACATGGGGAGAGAACTACCAGTAGCTACCATACATAATTCTCTGCATCAATTTCTGCGGTCATTTTAATCATCATCATCATCCTTTGATGAAAAGCATTCTGTTGGGATTAACTGCCACTACAAGTTGAAATAAGCATCAATTAATATTTACTTTGTATCATGTCGAAAATGATTAAAACCAAGGTGACGTCGAGGCTACAATCACAAGCGTATAGCTTAAGCAAAATATGTCTTACCTGTTCGTAGTATGTTTTTATATTTAATATAACATTGAACATGTTATTTTATTAAGTCCACCACTTTTTTTCCTGTAATATTAACGGAGAGTGGGGTTAAATATTCAATGTATGGACTGGCTATTACATTCAAATGAATGCATTGACTTAGCAGTTTGTCTCCCACGCCAATTGTATATGCTGCTTCATGATTGCTAAAATACTAAACCCCATTCCTCACCTTGGCCCCCCCTGTAAAATGTGTCTCGAACCGCCACTGATCGGAAAGGCATTGTGACGTCAGATAGGACAGTTTTTGGCACTAGGACAGTTTTTGGCATGACAGCTCGACTAAATCAGGACAAGGAAGAGACACAAAATCCCGACTCATGTACAAAACATGTACAACCCTTAAGAGACATGAAGTATGCATTGTTATTTTCTCCCTGGTCTTCTCTCCTTCTGTGCATGTGTGTCGCTCTCACTCTCTCTTTTTCTCGCTCACTCACAGTTTAAAAGGTAGACCAAGGTAGAGACCCCTATTCATTCAGCCGGTAGGCGGTGCACTTGTAGTAGCCACCATCGGAAGGTAGCAGTGAGCTGAAGCGGACAGTGGAGTTGCCAACCAGCAGTTCCGTCCAGGAGTCTGGGGTGAGAGCCTGGCTGTCTTTGTACCAGGTTCAGGGTGGGGAAAAAGTACCCTGAACCCAGCTGTACTTTCCACTTCAACTGTGACGGTCGACGTTTCCGACTGGCCGCTCTCTGGGTTGACACTGGAGGTCCTCGCTGCTCTCCAGACCGTCTGGGATCCAGGAGAGCATGCTCCCTTTAACCGTGCGGCCCTTCAGCACCCAGACACATGATTATTGTGGGATGCAGGTGGAGGTGCAGGTGAAGTTAGTTCTGACCCCAGCTGTCACCGGACTGACATAGGTGATGGTAATACCAGAGGGGTCGTCTGACAGAGGAGTATCAGTACATTCCAACCCTTATCCATGTTCCAAAGTCACCTGTTTGGCCTGAGGACGAGGTGTGCTTGGAGATCTTATTTAAAGACCAGAACAGCCTGTTCTCCGACCCAGGGTGGTCTGACAATCTCTTTTCTGGGTTCCTGCTCTACGCCGACACCAACTACCTCAACACCCTGTCTGAGGACTATGCTTAGATAGATATTTAATAGATATTCTAGAAAGTACTATTCTGTTATCTTAGCGTTAAGTGAAGGGAGATGAAGAACTGGAGATTGTAGTATTCACAATTTTAAATGTTCTTATTCATGACCTGTATTATTAATCACCACATCTAGCACAATACATTAAATCTACATTTTGTAGGTGTCATTACCATAGTATGATATCATTGTTGTGATGTGATGTCACTCTCGTAGTATGATGTAATGTGTTTACTCTTTAATCATTGAGACAAACGTAATATGTTACACAGGAGGGAGTTTATAGGGCTAGTCAGTCATCACTAAATACATACGTTTTGGTGGTGTGTCTGTTATGAAAGAGAACGATAGGGTAATCTCCAAGTACACAACATTTCTTGTGTTTTCAAAAACATCTTTATTTCTCCTCAAGTCTGCAAGGAGACAACAGTTTTCTATTACAAATCACTGAGTTTGACAGATTTTGTTTTGCAAAACAAGTCAAGTCAGTTTATTTATAAAGCACATTTAAAAACAGCCAACGCCAACCAAAGTGGTGTACAAAGTTCTCAAATCGCTTAAGTTTGAGTGGGGCAACAGTATCAAGAATACCTGTAACTATGGTGTTAAACAGAGTAACCTGCCCTTCTGTACCCAGAGAGGAGGCTGTCTCTGTAAGGCTGGTACATTTACATTTAGTCATTTAGCAGACGCCTTTATCCAAAGCGACTTACAAGAAAGAGCAAAAGGTGCATAGGTCAATGTTCATAAACAACGAGATAGCCCCAAAACAAAGTGGGTAGCCAGAACATGAAGCATACATTGTGCATACATTGCAAATAAGAGCCAATGGGTGGAACCAGAAGAGCATATAGTTACAGTTAAACAACATAATCCTCGAAGGTGCTAGAGTGTACCTGGTGGAAAGCAAGCAAGAATACAATAATTCACAGCGAGTACTGTAGTTAAATCAGTTACAATTAACCAACAAGTGCAACAAGTCCCTCAATAAGTGTCATTGTGTTGGGTGGTAAATGGAGAAGCTGTGAGGGCGTCAGAAAACTGCCCAGCAGTGGAGTGATCCAGTGCCCGAATGTAGCGACCAGGCATATGAGGCTTAGGTAATGGACAAGAGAGTGGTGCATTAAACATCACAGGTGTATAGTCAGATAAAAAAGTAGCATCCAACCCAACATTTAAGACAGGAAAACCAAAAGATAAAACAAGGTCGAGTGTATGGCCAAGATCATGTGTAGGGCCAGTTACAGACTGAGTTCAATTAAATGAGTCCATGAGTTGTAAAAACCGGCTAACCAATGGCTTTGATGGACAACAAACATGAATATTAAAATCCCCAATGATTAAAAGGTTATCAAAGTCAGGCACAATCAACGATAAAAAATCAGAGAACTCATGGATAAAGTCCTTATTGTATTTTGGGGGTCTATACACAAGTACACAAGTGCACAAAGCAGCGAGCTGGCCAGTTCAACTTTGAATACTTGCACCTCAAAGCTTGAGTTCTTGCCAACCGGCAATAATCAGCATTTAAAAAGATTTTTGTTAAACAGCCGCTTAGCTAAAACAATCAAATCAACACCAATATGTCCACACTATATACAGTTCCATCTTCATTAACATCTATGTGACTAGATGTGTGTGTGTGTGAGGTCATGATCACACACCATCCTGCCTTCCAGTTGTGTGCTAAGAGAAGTGAGACTTCTATGAAGGGAAACATAGTAGGCTATTCTACATGACACAGAGACACTGAGGAGTCATACTTCCAAACATGGAACCCTGGATAGAGGGGCTCAGTAAACTTGGTGTGGAACGTGTGCAGGTGTGTCAGTGTTTTATCAGAGACACTGTAGAAGGACAAAGTGCCGTCCGGCCAGTCAAGATACACTCCAACTCTGTTTGAGTATGGGTATGGGAAAGTAATTGTGGTACAGCTATTGTTGTGCCGGACTTCGTATCCGTTATCACCATGGATCAGACACCAAGACTTGTCATTGTTTCCAAACCGATAGTCTGGAAATCCTCTCCTGCTGGTTCCTCCATATGCAACAGCTATGCAGACATTTCTTCCTGTCCACTCTGCCTCCCAGTAGTGGCGCTCATGCAGACTCTCGCTACAAAGCACCTGTGACCTGAAGTCAAATCTTTCAGGGCAAGGAGAATAGCTCTGGATATTTCTCCCGAGTATCACCCTCCTGTTGTCCTCAGACAGATAAAGGTATCGCTATATAGTCTTCATGTTAAAAGTGAGCTCACATGCATCTGATGGGGGAGAACAAGACAGTGAATTAATAATCATCATTCACATCAGAATGTTTCCCTTTTTCAATTCTCTCAATTTAATCATCTCTCTCTCTTTCTCCCAACCTCTCTCTCCTTGCCCCTTAAAAGACGTCTCACTCATCTAATCTCCAACACCTGCTCTCTCTCACCCGTCTCTCCTCTCTCCACAACCTCTCTCTCTCACCCTTCTCCTTGGAAGGAAATGTGTTAAAACTCAGGTCTCGAAAGGCGTTCTTTCATTCAACATATATTTTCATCCAGGACAGCAAAGAGAAGTAAAAGCTTTATTCTTCTAATTTAGTACTCACATTTCTGAAGCCCAGGTCTGATCCAGCACTCTCCATTGGGATCTAAACTGTAGAGATAAGCAGAGGAACAATGGAACGGATCTAATACCACACAGGCATCCAGCACATCAGTTGCTGTAATGTGTTTAGATTTAAAGACAGGCTAGGTAATGTTCTCGAGAAGCACTTTTTGACATATTATCAGAAATAAAAACTTCACATACTTACAATAATCAATAAATCTAAACAACAGTAAAATGAAATCAATCAATCGATGGGCATCACAGGACTGTAATAAACACAACCAATCATTAAGGCATTAGTCATTGGAAAATGTTTTTGACGTGATCTCTCCTTACTTGAGTGTCTTCAGACTGCAGTGTGGATCCTCCAGTCCAGCAGAGAGCAGCTTCACACCTGAGTCTCCTGGATGATTGTAGTTCAAGTCCAGTTTTCTCAGGAGGGAAGGGTTGGATCTCAGAGCTGAGGCCAGAGAAGCACAGCCTTCCTCTGTGACCAGACAGCCTGACAGCCTGTAATTAATATAAATACAAGAAGATTTACAAAACCTCTGGTAGTAGGATTAAAGAATGAATGCCTGTGAGTGAAGGTAATGATGATGTTAAACAGACTGACTCCACCTAAGAGGTGAGAATGCAAGTGCATATTCCATTTCTTTGCAATGAATTCCCTCTTCAGATTCTTCTAACATACAACGACCACTCAAGTGTTAGAAGTAGGAAAACAAATGTTATGTGAGTTAGTATATGGTGTGTACAGACCTCAGTGTCTCCAGTTTGCAGTGAGGACTCCCCAGTCCACCTGAGAGCAGCTTCATGCCTGAATCCCCCAGGTTGTTGTTACTCAGGTCCAGTTCTCTCAGATCTGAGGAGGGGAGCATCGAGGCTAGCGCTTCACAGCACCGTTCTGAGAGGTTACAGTCATTCAGCCTGAATGGATGAAAATAGGAAACCAGAAGACAAAACATGTAATCCCTTTCTTGTTTTCATACCAAAACAGCCAAATAGTTAAGAAATTACAGACAAAACATACATGATTATTATGGGTTTTCTTCAAGTTATAAATGTCCTAATATAAATGTACTAACTACAATACATACCATCCCCTTAAGTTAGGAGGGTGGAAGAGAGACAGGAGACTAGAGGGAGACCTATGAAAGCTAAGTCATTGCAAAATATTTTCGACGCGATCCCTCCTTACTTGAGTGTCTCCAGTTTGCATTGTGGATCCTCCAGTCCAGCAGAGAGCAGCTTCACACCTGAGTCTCCTGGATGATTGTAGCTCAGGTCCAGTTCTCTCAGGAGGGAAGGGTTGGATCTCAGAGCTGAGGCCAGAAAAGCACAGCTTTCCTCTGTGACCAGACAGCCTGACAGCCTGTAATGATGACAAATTCAAGAAGATTTACAAATCCTCTGGTAGTAGGATTAAAGAATGACTGCCTACGATGAGTGAAGGTAAAGATGATGTGAAACAGACCGACTCAACCTAAGAGTAGAAAAATCAAGTGCATGATCCAGTTCTTTGCAATTTATTCCCTTTTCAGATTCTGCTAACATACAACAACCACTCAATAGTGTTAAAAGTAGGAAAACGAATTGTACGTGAATTAGTATATGGTTTGTTTACAGACCTCAGTGTCTCCAGTTTGCAGTGAGGACTCCCCAGTCCAGCAGAGAGCAGCTTCATGCCTGAATCCCCCAGGTTGTTGTTACTCAGGTCCAGTTCTCTCAGATCTGAGGAGGGGAGCATTGAGGCTAGCGCTTCACAGCACCGTTCTGAGAGGTTACAGTCATTCAGCCTGAATGGATGAAAATAGGAAAACAGAAGACAAAACATGTCATCCCTTTCTTGTTTTCACACTATAACAGGCAAATATTTTAGAAATTACACGGAACATACATGATTATTATGCTCTATAATTATAGTTATAGATGTCCTAATATAGATATACTAACCACAATACATACCACCCCCTAAAGTTGAACACCTTCTTGCAAAGGTATTTCTGTTTCATCTAGTATAAGCAGTAACACCTTACATTTAGTTATTATATTATGTTTATTAGCACAATTGGAAAGAAAGCTAACATGTAGCAAGAAATATAAACTAACCCTAACTTGAAATAACATTAAATTCACAAAACCTTTAATGAGCCAGTGTAGCAAACTTCCCTAATAGTCAGACACTGTAGATCTTACCCCAGGCAGCTTACCATACATTTCTTATTACAATTATTTGTATTATATTATAAATGTACCCATAAACTGTATCTCCTGGTCAAAATTAGAGACCTGGCAAACTTGAGTGTTGGCTAACTACTAATACACAGTGCTAGTGGGGTGACCGGCTTTAGAAAGTAGAAGCTTGATATCCAAATACAGATACATTAATACTTACAAAGCAATGCTACGGATTTTGACCACTGGCATCAGCCTCAAAAGACCTTCCTCTGATCTGGAGTATTTCTTCAGGTCGAATACATCCACCTTCTCTTCTGAAGTCAGCAACACAAAGACCAAAGCTGACCACTGTCTAGATGACAATTGCTTGCTTGGGAGACATCCTGGTCTCAGATAGTATTCAATTTCCTCCACTAGAGAATGATCATTCAGTTCATTCAGGCAATGAAACAGATTCATGCATTTCTCTGGCGAGGGATTTTCTCCTATTTTCATCTTGATGTACCTGACTGTTTCCTCACGGCTCGACATGGTTCTTGTCTGAGACAGAAGTCCTCGTAAGAGTGTCAGGTTGGACTCCAGTGAGAGGCCCAGGAGGAAGCGGAGGAAAAGGTCCAGGTGTCCTTTCTCACTCTGCAAGGACTTGTTCACAGCACTCTTGTAGAGCTCAATTTCAGATGTGGATGAGGTGAACTGAGGTTCAGACATGAGATTCTCATTTTTGTTAAGAAGAGACCAAAACACAAACAAAGCAGCCAGGAACTCCTGGAAGCTCAGATGGACGAAGCAGAACACCTTCTCCTGGAAGACTGGACTCTCCTCTCTGGAGATCTGTGTGAACACTCCTGAGTGCACAGAGGCATCACGGACATCAATACCGGACTCTGTCAGGTCGTCTTCATAGAAAATCAGGTTGCCTTTCTCCAGCTGTTCAAAGGCCAGTTTTCCCAGTGACAGAATACTCTGAATGCTCTCTTCATCCCAATGTGGATCTTTCTCAGTTTTCTCCTGATACTTCACTTTCTTCTGTTTGGTCTGTAACACCAGGAAGGTTGTGTACATCTCAGTCAGAGTCTTGGGTATCTCCTCTTCCTTCTCTGTTCTCAGCATGTGTTCAAGGACTGTAACAGTAATCCAAGAGAAGACTGGTATGTGGCACATGGTGTAGAGGATCCTTGATGTCTTGATGTGTGAGATGATTCTCCTGGCCAGGATATCATCACTGCATCTCTTCATGATATAGTCCTCCTTCTGTGGGTCATTGAACCCTCGTACCTCTGTCACCAGGTCAACACAATCGGAATGTATCTGATCGGCTGCTGCAGGTCGAGTCGTTATCCAGATGAGAGCAGATGGAAGCAGGTTTCCTCTGATCAGGTTTGTCAGCAGCACATCCAATGAGGTGGGCTTTGTGACATCACACCACCTCTTTTTGTAGGTTAGGGGCAGTCGACACTCATCCAGGCCATCAAAGACAAACAGAACGTTGTTCTTGTTGTAGTAGGTGATTTCCAATTCTTTTGTTTCATCAGAAAAGCGATGAAGAAGTTCGATCAGACTGAGCTCTTCTCCTTTCATCAAATTCAGCTCTCTGAATGGGAGTGTAAAGATAAACTGGATTTCCTGATTGGCTATTCCCTCAGCCCAGTCCAGGATGAACTTATGCACAGAAACAGTTTTTCCGATGCCAGCAACACCTTTTGTCAGAACGGTTCTGATGAATGTGTCTTGTCCTTCTGATGGTTTAAAGATGTTGTTGCATGTGATGGCTGTCTCTAGTCTTGCTGCTTTACTGGATGTCATCTCAATCTGTCTCACCTCGTGTACATCACTGACCCCTACACTCTCACCCTCGATGATGTAGAGCTCTGTGTAGATCTTATTGAGAAGCGTTGGGTTTCCTTGTTTAGCTAGGCCCTCATACACAGTTTGAAACTTCTTCTTCAGTTTAGATTTGAGTTTCCGTGTGAGTTTATGATGAGGATGCACCCCTGAATAAACAAAAACAGGCATACTGTATTTATCATATGCAATTTACGAATATTAAAGACATTAATGCTGAAAACATGAAGGTTATGTCCATAATCACACAATTATTGTTTGTGTTGTATTGCCAACTCCATCATAAGCCTTGATTGAGTTAAGAACTATCCAGCGGTTTACAAAGACTAAGTGAAGTCTTTTACTTTTCTCCAGTTTGTCTGCCAGCTCCTTCTGGTTCATGTTCCTCAGGACGTGCAGTGTGATCTTCAGAGCTCCCTTTCGGGCACTGCTCTCCTGCTTCTGATGTTCAGGGTCCATCACTTCCTGGTTCTCACTCTCTGAGCCTTCTGGGAAATTTGAACTCAGAATACTCTTGAACCTTTTCAACTCGTTCTTCACATATGTGATGACAGTCTCATCAAGCTCCTGAAACAGAGAATTAAAATGTTCTATACAGTTGCATAATAACAATCTCCCAATGATTATGTTTGACGTGAACAGAAACATTCAAAACACACCGTGAATACAGAGGACAGATGTTCAGACTGTGTGTCCTGCTGATATCTGTGAATAATAAAATAATAATTAAAAACTGATTTAGCACATTTGGTGGGCTGGGGGAAGGAGTGGCAACTGTGTACATCACAGTGATACATGTGTACCTTCACCTTACAACAGTCTGTCACAGATCAGTCACAGATTGATGTTTTTAAATTATTGATAGACAGTATTTGATTTTTAAGTTGACTCCCTGATCTGTAATTATATTATACTCCAGTGATTATGTTGTTCTTTTACTAAACTTTTTTTTTTCAAGTTGTAATACAAAAATGTATTTTACAACTCAATGAGCCCTACCTGGTTAACTAAAATAAAACAACATGATTAATTTTATACTTCTAAATTCTAGCCATTTGTGTCTCCTTAAAGTACAATTGAATACCAGCAGTGGACATTACCCACCCTTCCTCATTAGAAGGCCCATCTTCTGAACTGAAACGTGGAGGTGGTTCAATAGACCTGTCACTCTTCATGGACAAACAGCTGGGTACAGGTGAGGCTGGTCTCGGCTGTTCAATACTGTGTTCAGTAGGAATGTCTTTGAACACGATAGGTGGATTCATAGACTTGTTACTCTTCATGGACACACAGCTTGGTGCAGGTGATGCTGGTCTGATCCTGAAATGTATGTGGTGATCAATGAAGGGACTGCTGATTATAGACACATTATAAGCATTTTTAGGTTTAAGTTTAGGCTATGTGCTACAGGTGTATTCCCCCTTAGGAACTGCTCTTGACTAAATGGCAATGTTATTGTGCACCACAAAGTTGATCAGATTTTCGCCCCTGCATTTCCCTAACCTTGACTATGACCCGATAGTGTAAATACACACATTGTGCTCGTACTATTCATCAGCGATGCCTACTCCATGACAAACTTTACACAAACTTACCCGAGGTTGCATAAAAAATGCAATTGATAAGATCACATAGACAAGCATCCAGATAGAGAAACTCAAACACACATTAACTTGATCATTTTTTCTGTACCTTTTGGCTGTGTTCTCAGTTTCCCCAGATAAACCTCTTTTGGAGACAATGCTTCTCTTTTCTCTCTCTCCAGATAGACTCATTTCAGAGGCAGTGTCCTCCTCTCTCTCTCTAGATAGACTCATTTCAGTGGCAGTGTCGTCCTTCCTCTCTCCAGAGACACTCATTTCAGAGGCAGTGCCAATCTATGAAGAAAGTTCTACATTACTTTAAAGACTTTGACCACCGTAACACAAACCATGTAATACTGTTCACTGTTAAAACACATAGACAGAACAATTAATTTGCGACTGACTATTCCTGGAGTCAGACAACAAAACAACAGTAGAACTACGCACCTCTGATCCTTGATCTTCTACTGAACTTTCCATATGGACATTTTTTTTCTTCTATTTTACTTTCTATGTATGCAATTCGATTGACGTAGACTGGAGTCCATCTTTACTTTCGTTTCCTGCAAATCCTTAGCTTCTTGTTCCAGTTCCTACCTGCGTCCATGTGTGGACCAATAGGAAACAAGAGGAGGAGCTGAGAGTTACGAAGCTGAGAGCAAGGTGATAACGCTTGAAAAACTCCACAGTCAAATAATTCATGTTTTTGTGTGGAGTTATCCACACTGACGTCGAGTCTGCATAACGTTGAGCAAAGAAGTGTTGGAACATCTTTGGATATCAAAAAAATGATTCAAGCCCTTCCTGGATCTGTACACTACACTGCTGCCAGATAACTGGAATTCTGCAATGTGCCTTTAATGCGTGTCAGTTTGAACTTGTTATTCCTTAACATTCGATCCAGTGGCGGTCCTAGCACATTTGGCACCCCGGGGAAGGTTTTCCCCTGCTAGAAGTTCATCCATGCCGCCCCCCTCCCCAACCAAGTAAACCGTACGACAATGGTTTTGAACACACAAACGCACTACCTTTTGTTCGCCAGCAGAGGGCGCCATACACAAAAATGCAGGAAAATGCCGCCCTTCTCTTCATACCGCCCCGGGTGCCTGCCCGGTTCGCCCGTGCCTAGAACCGCCCTCGAAGGAAGTAGCCTATAAACTTGATTGTAAAATATTCTAAGCAATGGAAGCTTTGGGACACCGTAGAACGGAAATGTTTGATGCGTTGAGAGATTGGCGTTGTTGTAATGGGTTTATGTTTATTTACGTAGGCTACTGTATTTATATACGTACAGTCAATACCTTTGTAATGATTTGTGTTTTTGCCAAAAAAAAAAAAAAAGATTGTTGGATTGACATCCCTTTGGATGAATGAAAACCCGGCTTCTCTTGGGCGGTTTAAAGAATCAAGGTAGGATACACCAAAGCTAGTTTCAAGGTTGGTAGACACGTAGTTGATCTCCCGTTACCAGGCAGCGGCATAGCGGTAAGCTATTTAGTAATATAACACGGGGGGAATTACTCAAATTATGAGTTTGCTATCGCATTGTTGAAAGTGGTGTTATGTAACCCGTTAAAATCAATAATGGACCTTTGTTTCATGTTTTGAGCTTTTATTAAATATTTCTGTATTGATATCGTTTTCCTCAAAGCTCTGTAATTATGGTATCCTTTACCCAATCCTGGCTATAGTATTTTCTACATCATGCCAATCATGTTTTAGCACGAGAAACTCAACACAAAGTAACCATTAGCCACCATTGTTCCACGGAGTGAATGTTAAGTTGTTACATTGGCAGTCATACTTTGTTACAATGAATGCAGAGAGAAGTTGGCCGCTTCACTAGGATACAGTGTTGCTGTTTCCTCGGAGTCTACTTGAAGGGCTGAAGAGTTTAGTGGTGTCTGTTTAGAATAACAACATCATGCTCTCTTCCACGGGGTAATTACTAATTTTACGTGAACTTTCGTTCAGAAATGGACAGCTTTTAGTCATCGTTTATGTTTACGTCTGTTGGATGAATACATTTTTTGTTCCCGTCATGGTATTAACTTTTGTATTGTACCCCATCTCAGAGATATACGAGAGAAACTGCGCAGAAAACGTGATTTACGGGAAAAACTGAGAAAGAAACGGCAGGCTTTGCAAGAATCTCTGGTAAAAGTCAAAGATGACACACAGGTAAATGCATAAATGATTGTTATTCCATCATAGAAATGTCTAATAAATTCTAAATGTTTCACCAACAGCCAATATTAGGCTACTTGTTGGCCTGTGTTCTGAGTGGAATAGCCTATGAATGGTTGGCCTCTTGATTCCATGAGAGGGTGCGGAGAGGGAGGAGAGAGAATGTTGGAGACAGAATGTGTGTGTGTGTGACAGACAGACAGACAGACCGACCAAGTGTGGGGAAGAGAAGGAAAAGAGTCTGTTCTCCAGCAAGACTCAACAAGACCCAGGAGGGAGGCACCTTTTACTAACAATTCAAACCAATGGGAAGCACTCTCTCTCATGCACGCACACACACACACACACACACACACACACTGTGTCTAAGTGCTGTTGTCTACCTGCTAGGCTCTGGTTCCACCAGAGGGGAGTCAGGACAGAGGACAGACGACCATGGAGGTTGGTGTGCTTCTCCCTGCAGCCTCCCTGACTGCTGTAGCCACTAGTTAGCTACAACAGCTCTTTAGCTCTTAAGCTGTCCCATAGCTGTAGCTACAGGCTAGCCAGCTGGCCTCTATACCTCTCTGGGAGCTGCAGCTAGCTTATAGCTACTAGCTAACCTGCAGCTGCACCACTGTAGCTAGCCTGTAGCTTCCATTGAGTGTGTGCTGTGTTTGTGAGTTCAGTATCCTGTGATTGACCATTGCTGTTACCTAAACACCTGTCTAGACTGCTTCTCTCTCCAGTAGTGTCTCTGTGGTCGTAGACTCTACTCTCTCCATCCTGAACACCAGTCTAGACTACTCTATCCTTTCCTCCCTGAGTGCTGTCCTCTCCTTTCTCCTCCTCTCTGAAGATCTGCCTAGTCTCCTCTCCTCCCTGAGTCCTGCTCTGTGCTTCAGTGTCCTGTCCCACCAATACATTCACCGTGCTCACTCTCTCCTCTTTCAAGAGCGGCATTGTGACGCTACAAACAAGCTCTCCTGAGAAGGTCAAACAAAATATATAATGTGTAAATGTAGTTGTGGTGAGCTGAGACCTAGTCATGGTTTGAGGGTTGACGCAGCCTAGTGGTGCGTGTAGACAGACCCTGAGGCAGTTGACCACAGCAGTCAAGAAGTGGGAGAGTGTGTTTGATTTGTTCATGTTCGATTGTGTTGCTGCAGGAGCTGACGGGTGGAGAGGAGGATCCTGGAGAGACACTCAAACGCACCCTAAAGGCCCAGAGGGAGAGACGGAAAAAGAAGGTAAGCTTACTTAATACTTTGTCTTCATCATCTTAAGTCAATGATTTTATGGTTGTTTTTTTTGTTTTGGGATTAAAACGTTAAATTTGGAATTAAATTGCGTTGTTGTGTTAGCTTCCCCGTGGGGATGTCTGGTTCTGTGTGATTAGTGTGTCTGATTTGCTCCAATGCTCGTTCCTGTTTCGAAGCTTCTGGAGGAGTCTGCAGACGAGCCCAGTCAGGATACTGTGGAGGAGATCTCTGACGTCCAGCGCCTCAGTGAGGATGACCAGCCAGACGAGCCATCCATCCTCTCCAGACCCCCCACCGGTGGCCAGAGAGGTCCGTCACCATGCACTTCCTGTTTATACCTACCACTTCCTGTCTAGACATGCCACTTCCTGTTTATACCTGCCACTTCCCATCTGCTGTCCATGTGTGTGTTGTCTTATGACCTGTGTGCATCCTCCAGGTCTGCCGCCCCTGTCCCAGGCCCAGACCCAGGTCCAGGCCCAGGCCACACCCAGCCACTTGGAGACCTCCATGAGGATCCGGATGAAAGAGAAGCTCCTGGCTGCCAGGGTAAACACAGAACCCAATCTACCACATAGAACCCTCTCAACCACACAGAACCCTCTGCACTGCAGCACCCATAATTCCCTACATAAAGCTCTATGTAGAGGGAATAGCATCATGAAGGCTGTATTGCGTGCGTGATGTGGCGCGTGCTGATGTACAGGGTTATGGCTCTTGTTCAGTGTGTGTCTGCTGTTGTTCCAGTCTAAGGCCGAGAGCCTGCTGCAGAAGGAGGCCTCGATAGAGCCTGCCAGTCGCCTGCAGAGCCTCCGAGACAGAGACGCCCTCACCAGGTTTGACCGAGAGGTGAGGACCTCACGTGACCCCCCTGTCCCCCCACAGACACAACTACACGAAACAAACAGCCCTTAACCCTAACCCAGCCCCGTGACACAGCACCGTGACTCGCAAACACGGCACACTAGAACCAGGATCTCTGTGTTCTCTGTTCCGGAGCGCTGATCACCCCAGTGTGTTGCAGGCTGACCCGGACAGGACCGGGAAAGAGGACTCCTCCTCCCCCCTCCACACCAGAGTGAAGTTCTGGGAGGCTGCCAGGCGTGTGAGGCTGGAGACCAGAGTGAGCGGAAGGCCAAGCGGAATCACCTCGAGTTGTGGTTCACTTGATTACCTTATTTGGGGATTTATGTCTTTTTTTTTATGAATGACAATTTTTGAACCTCATTGGTTTCCCAGGCAGAGACGGGTCTACCCACTGCAGAGGAGGCATACAACTTCTTCACCTTCAACTTTGACCCCGAGCCTCAGGAAGAGACGGAACGCGGCCGGAGAAGGAGAAGGCCCAGGGTAGCTGGCGAGGAGGACGAAGAAGGAGAGGGGGAGGGGGAGGACGAGGAGGGGGAGGAGGAGGAGGAGGAGGAGGAGGAGGAAGGCGAAGCAGGCGAGGCAGGAAGAGAACAGGAAGATGAGGAGAACACTCAGGAGAGGGTAAAACTGAACTTGCGTCACATTACTAAATACAATGTTCTTTTTTCTCCCCCCGAAAATAAATGTGGTGAGCTTTTCGTTCAGCTCGCTCGATTCACTAAAACTCAACCGACCTCGACTGTGGACGCAAAGCAGAAGCTCACGTCCATGTCCCAGAGCAGAACTAAACCAAAGATCTGCTGTGGTTCTGTGCAGTGAGCATTTAGGACTCTTTGGGAAGAAGGTCTTCAGAAGATCTTTGATCCACTCGTCCCTGCTGACAGCACCAGATGTCCGACAGACGTGTTCTCTAAGGCCACAAAGAGCCTCCAAACTGCCAAACAAGGAAACATGTCCATCAGACACACAGGAGAGGAAACGTGACCACATACAGTGTTCATGCGTAGGTACGAGCAGTGAGATGTCGTTTACACTGCAGTAATGCAGATGTTGTTGTTTACGCTGCAGGACGAGGACGCCCCACTGGTGAGAGAGGAGGAGGACCTCTTCATCATCGACCAATCAGCTCAGGACTTCCTGGTGGTGAAGAAGGCGGAGTATGTGGGCTACTGGCACCGTCTCCAGCGGGAAAAAGAGCTGCTGTTTGTGCCGAGCATGAGGACAGGTGATGCAGCATGGCCACACCTGAACACACCCATGCGAACAGTCACCCAGAGAGAACAGTCACCCAGAGAGGACATTCACTCAGAGAGAACAGTCACCCAGAGAGGACATTCACTCAGAGAGGACATTCACTCAGAGAGGACATTCACCCAGAGAGAACAGTCAGCCAGAGAGGACATTCACTCAGAGAGAACGGTCACCCAGGGAGAACAGTCTCCCAGGGGGAACAGTCAGCCAGGGAGAACAGTCTCCCAGGGGGAACAGTCTCCCAGGGAGAACAGTCACTCAGAGAGGACATTCACCCAGAGAGAACAGTCAGCCAGAGAGGACATTCACTCAGAGAGAACGGCCACCCAGGGAGAACAGTCTCCCAGGGGGAACAGTCAGCCAGGGAGAACAGTCTCCCAGGGGGAACAGTCTCCCAGGGAGAACAGTCACTCAGGGAGAACAGTCACTCAGAGAGGACATTCACCCAGAGAGAACAGTCAGCCAAGGAGAACATCTAAAACTCCACCAGAGTATCTCTTCATAAAAGCTGATCTCCAGAGAGAGGTACCTTCCACAAAACACACCAACTCCCCTGTCAAAATCCTGTCTCCTGTCGTAATTCTGTTAGGAAATTTTGTTTGTAAACGTGTTACTTAACTCCAAAGCTCTTGAAACACTATGAGGTGATTTGTGAGGTTGATGGGAGGGAGGTTAGGAGCGTGTTTTGAGAACAAGTCCCTTCCCTGTAACTCGTCTGTCTGTGTCGTGGTCACAGCCCCGGCCGCCTGTAAACTGGCGGAGAATATGCGTCCTCGCTTCCTGGAGGAGGAGGGGCTGTACGTGGGGGAGAGGCCACCTGTATGCCTGACCAATCAGAACATCCTGGAGAACCGTATCCTGAAGCAGGAGCAGGTACATCAGCGGCGCCATGGTAACCCTGGAAACACCCTGACCCCTGAAACCAGCAACACCACAGTAACATAAACCCTAACTCTAACCTAAACCATCGCGACCATCCGACACCCTTATTGTTTGATCAGCACAGCACTAGATTATATTGAATTAGAACAGAGTAGATTAGACTACAAATACTTGATCAATTCCAAAATACTAAATATAAACATGATAACATAAACTAGCCAGTGATCGTCATCAGTTTGCATCAGTATGTATCCATTTTACTGGTCCCTGATTGGCTGTTTTCTCTGAGCAGGGCAGGAAGTGGTTTGGGGATGACGGCAGGATCATGGCCCTGCCCGACCCCATCAAGGAATCGTCCACCAGACCCCCCCTGTTCCACCTAGAGGGCGACCTGGACCCCGC
The DNA here is from genome assembly GCF_054491055.1 of Hypomesus nipponensis. Classification (NCBI taxonomy): domain Eukaryota; kingdom Metazoa; phylum Chordata; class Actinopteri; order Osmeriformes; family Osmeridae; genus Hypomesus; species Hypomesus nipponensis. The sequence goes on along the minus strand of NC_140376.1, from coordinate 7,411,835 downwards.
CCTGCAGACGTTCTACAGGAAGGTACACAGAAACACACCCACTAAACCACTCCACCACAAACACACAAACACGTCACACACAACCCGGCCACCACTGTGTGAGTCAGTGGGGGTCTGTGTGCCTGCTGAGGGGGTGTGCTGCCTGTGTCCACCCCAGGCTCTGCTCTCCAGCCCGGCCAGCCTGTACCTGACTGGGCCCAGGGACACGGAGGGAGACTACCAGCTGGATGTGGACGTGTCGGGCCTCATCTTCTCCCACCACCCCCTCTTCAGCCGCGAGCACGTCCTGGCAGCGCGCCTGGCCCAGCTGTACGACCAGCACCTCACCAGGCAGCACAACAACCTCACCGGACACCTCACTGTTAAGGTACGGACTAGACACCTCACTGTTAAGGTACGGACTAGACGCCTCACTGTTAAGGTACAGACTAGACACCTCGCTGTTAAGGTACAGACTAGACACCTCACTGTTAAGGTACAGACTAGACACCTCACTGTTAAGGTACAGACTAGACACCTCACTGTTAAGGTACAGACTAGACACCTCACTGTTAAGGTACGGACTAGACGCCTCACTGTTAAGGTACGGACTAGACACCTCGCTGTTAAGGTACAGACTAGACACCTCACTGTTAAGGTACAGACTAGACGCCTCACTGTTAAGGTACAGACTAGACACCTCACTGTTAAGGTACAGACTAGACACCTCACTGTTAAGGTACAGACTAGACGCCTCACTGTTAAGGTACAGACTAGACACCTCACTGTTAAGGTACAGACTAGACGCCTCACTGTTAAGGTACAGACTAGACACCTCGCTGTTAAGGTACAGACTAGACGCCTCACTGTTAAGGTACAGACTAGACGCCTCACTGTTAAGGTACAGACTAGACGCCTCACTGTTAAGGTACAGACTAGACGCCTCACTGTTAAGGTACAGACTAGACACTGAGAAGATATTCCTAGGGGTGGGGCTCAGTGATATGAGGTACTGTCTCCTACCTCCTGTCTCCTACCTGTAACCTCCCATGTCCTTGTCTCCTTCCTCCTGTCTCCTACCTCCTGTGTCCTTGTCTCCTGTAGCTGAGTGGTCTGAGGAATGCCCTGAGGACCATGCTGGAGACCCATCGAGGACACAGCCTCAGCCCCGTCATGCAGCACAGGATATCCGAATACATACAGGAAGTCAGGTGAGCAACCGACCGTTAGGAACCAATCACAGCTCCCCTTAAGATGGCCTCCGCTCCTGAGGTGACTGGGGCGGGGTTAGGCCTCGGTTGAGCCTAGATTTCCCCGGGGGAAACCGGGAAGCTGGCCTGGATGATACAGGATGCTGGCTCTTCTCTGCGACAGGAACACCCGGCGTCTGAGGGACAGCGAGCAGGAGAAGGACCGCACGCTGCTGAAGAGTATCATCAAGTCCTGGAAGGAGATCAAAGCTCTGAGGGACTTCCAGAGGTTCACCAACACACCTTTCAAGCTCTATCTCAGGAGGTACCCCACGCACGCAGACAGACACACGCACATACACAGATCCGCCAGGCCCCCTTTTTTACCCCACCTTCTGCCCGCCTCCCCCTCCATCGCTCTCCCTCTGTCCCCGCTTCCCCCCCCCCTCACCCAGGGAGGAGGTGGACCGGCAGGCGGACGAGCAGGGGGCGGAGGAGGAGATCCAGATGGAGGCGATGGAGCTGCGGGCCGAGGCCGAGGAGGACTACCACCGGAAGGTGGCCGACTTCAGGAGGCAGCAGGACGAGTGGAAGGACTGGAGGAGGAAGCAGGTGGGGGTCGCTCTCTCTGGAGAGGGAACATTATCGCTCTCCGGAGGAAGGATGGGCGTGAAAACCCCCCCACAGCGTGTCACAACAAGCAACCCTGTCCCTTTCAGAGAGCCAAGAAGAAGAAGAAGAAGAAAAAGAGGAGGGGCCAGGAGGAGGATGAAGACGACAACGATGACGACGAAGACGACGACCAGGATGACGGTGGCGGGGACCTGGGGGAGGGGCCTGCCAAGCCCCGCCCCCCGGACGTTCCAGACCTGGGCTCCGTGGAGCAAGAGGTCCGGGAGAAAGCGTCCAGGATCCGCAGGAAACCAGGAGATCCCATCCTGGTCCCGGAGCTCACCACGTCAGGGAACATCACCACCAACGACCAGTGTCCCAGGTAACGCTATGGTCAGGCACTCGCTGATCCTTGATTTTCTGCTCTACTGTTTTAATTTTATTAGCATGTGGAGCATGTCATTATTTCACTTTGGATGGAAACGTCTGGTCAATGAATGAAATCTAAAGGTTCATAAATATATAAGGAGAGAGAGGCAGAGAGAGGCAGAGAGGGGCAGAGAGGGGCAGAGAGGGGCAGAGAGGGGCAGAGAGGGGCAGAGAGGGGCAGAGAGGGGCAGAGAGGGGCAGAGAGGGGCAGAGAGGGGCAGAGAGGGGCAGAGAGGGGCAGACAGGGAATGAAAAAGTTGCAAAGACAGGCAGGTTGTGAGTCTCTGGGGCGTCTCTATGTTGTCCTGCAGGGCGGAGTCTTCCCGGAGAGAGGACGTGGCCAAGCGATCTCTCTTTATCAAGGTTTTGTACAACGACAAAGAAGTCTCCAGAACGGACAGTCGCTCCCTCACCTCGGACTTCAGAGTGCACTTTGGTCAGATCTTCAACCTGAAGATCATCAACTGGCCCGAGAGCATCAAACTGCAGGTACAGAAGCTATCTCTTGCAGGGTCTCTACCTTCCTGCAGGGTCTCACTTTCTGGAGGGTCTCTCCTTCTGGATATCTGGATCTTCAGACATTGCCCCTGTGAGATCAGTAGTTAATAACGTAGTATAAGACCGCTACATAGAAACAGGCTGCCATGTCATTGTACAATAGAAGTCTTAACAGGTTTTAAACACTGTCTGTCTGACTGACTGTCTGTCTGACTGACTGTCTGCCTGCTTACCTTTCTACCTGCTTACCTGTCAACCTGCTTACCTGTCTGCCTGCTTACCTGTCTGCCTGTGCGTCCATGTCCGCCCCCCTGCAGGTGTTTGAGGCGGTGGGCTCGTCGTCCTCTCTCCTGGCGGAGGTGTGTGTGCCGGCCCCTGAGCCCTCCACCCTGACAGGCAGCGCCCCCACAGAGCAGCTGGAGTTCAGCAGCAACCTCAGGGTCATGTTTGACCACGAGGGCGTGGGCAGTGGTACGCACACACACACACACACACTAGCACTTGTACGTATGCACATACACACATTCAGTGAGACTAGACCCTCTTCCCCCCTTTTCTCTTCCTCCATCCCTCTCTCTCGTTCTTTCTCTCTCTGTCTCCCTGTTTTTCTCTCAGACGTGCCCTTCTCCTTCGAGGCGGACGGCAGTAACCGTCTGACCCTGCTGACCTCTGGGAAGCTGTCCTGCTGTGTGTCCTGGGCCCTGGGGGAGGACGGCCTGCCCCTGGCCCCGCCCACTGCCCAGCGCCCCAGCGCCATGCACAGGTAGGACCTCCTGACCCCGTGCTGGTCATGCACTGGTCCCAGTACTGGACCCTGAACGACACCCTCCCTGGACCCAGCCCTGGTCACGTGCGAGACTGCTGAACATACGGCTGACACGCTACCGTCTCACTCTCTCTCCCTTCATCATTCTCCCTCTCTTTCTATCCCTCTTTCTCTGCCTCCCTCTCTCCATTCTTCAATCTCTCGCTCACTCTCTCTCTCTCACCCTTGCTCTCTCCATCCCTCTCCCTCTCTCTCTCTCTCTAGTGGTCTGAAGCAGCTCGACGCGGTAGCCTGCATCGGGGCGTCCGGTCTGAGCGACGTGAGGAAGCTGGGCGAGTGGGCCACCGAGTCGCGCCTCGACCCCAACGACCCCAACAACGCCGCCATCATGCAGTTGCTCAAGGTCAGCAAGGTCAGGGGGTCACGACCCCAAGAGGCCTCGGAAGGAGATTCACTTTATCACTTTGACTTGATATCTCTGTCTCTTGACCACTCTCTCTCCCTCTCTCTCCCTTCTCTCTATGCCATTGTCTCCCTATGTCTCTTACTCTCTCTCTCCGCCCCCCTCCCCCCAGGTGGCCAGTAGTGGCGAGGTGAGGGCGCCGGAGTACTTCCGTCTGGAGCAGCTGCAGGAGGAGTTCACCTTCCTGTCGGAGGAGGAAATGGAGCGCTCCCGCAGGTTCCGCCTGCTCCGTCTGCGGAGTCAGGAAGTGGCCGAGTTTCGCAACTACAAGTGTGTTCCTGCCTTGGAGCGAGAGGTCACGGAGAAGGTGTTCCAGGTAGAGAAGGGGTTCCACACACAGACACGGCGCTCCAGGTAGGACACCTCGATGGGAGAAGGTTCCGGAGGTTCATCCAGGGTCGTTGTTGTTCCGTGGTTGCAGGAGTATGAGAGGAGGCTGAAGGAGGGGGAGGTCATCGACACCAAGGAACACCTGGACGCCCACAGGGCCCTGGTGGCCAAGTACCTGCAGAAGGTGAGACCCTCTCTGACCTGGGGGAGGCATCACCTGACATGCTAGTTATTCTGCAGTGGGTCTGACGTGGTGTCTCTCTCTCTCTCTCTCTCTCTCTCTCTCTCTCTCTCTCTCTCTCTCTCTCTCTCTCTCTCTCTCTCTCTCTCTCTCTCTCTCTCTCTCGCCCTCTGTCTTCTCTCTCTCTCTTTCAGATCAGAGAGTCGGTCATCAACCGTTTCCTGGTTGCTAAGCATCACTTCCTCTTGTCGGACCTGGTGGTCGAGGAGGAGGTTCCAAGCATCGGGTAAAAACACGGAGTCATGATGTCATGATGACTTTCAGTGGGACTACAGCATACTGCAGGACGTGTGATGATGTGTGTGTGTGTGTGACAGATGTGATTTCGACTCGGTACATATGGTTCACATTAGCACAGACAGCAGGTGAGTGATGATCCACAGTTTTGGGAGTTTCTCATCTCCTGGCGTCAGTCTTAACTCTGTTTTCATGGCCCGCTGTCTCAGTGCAGTAGAGCTGTCAGTGGGAACTGGAGTTCTGGGCAGGTCTAGCCTGTAGTAATGTCTGTAGTAACACTGTCCTGAGTTCTGCCAGGCCTGAGAACATAAACCTGATCTGGTCTGATCTGGTCTGGTCTGGTCAGGTCTCATCTGGTCTGGTGTGTTTGTGTCTGGTTTGTCTGAGCGTGGATGTGAATGATCGGACCTCTGGTGGTTTTCTAGCTACACATGTATCGCTAGCTTCCTAGCTTTTCAAATGTCCAATTTTCATTTCATTTGCACAATCTCTGTTTTGGGTGGCATGCACGCCATCGTCATTTGAACTAACCTTGTCTGTTTTCATTCATTCATGTGGTTCTGCTCTGATTCCTGTGTTCATGGTCTGCTTGGTAACCTTGTGCTCTGTTCTGTCGTGTCCTCTTCTCTGGGTGCAGGGGTGCAGGGCACGGGTATGTTGCTAGGGTTCTCTATTCTTACTCCCCTGACCTCTCCCTGTGTGTGTCTGTCTGTAGGTGACATCCCATGATACTGCAGTGTTGCCATAGTTTCCTCTGTCAGTGAAGGATAGATACTCATGTAGACCTCCAGCAGCAGCAGACTCTGATTCCCCCTGTATCAGATGTGGTTGCCTCTGTGTGTTTTGAGCGTGCATATGTCTGTAAGTGTGTCTGTGCACGTGAGAGTGTGTGTGTGTGTGGGCTTGTGTGTGTGTATGACCGCGTGATTATGGCTGTACCCTCAGTGTGCCAGGCCTAACTGTGTGTGTGTTGCCATGGCCCCCAGGGTGCTGGGCCTAACTGTGTGTGTGTTGCCATGGCCCCCAGGGTGCTGGGCCTAACTGTGTGTGTGTTGCCATGGCCCCCAGGGTGCTGGGCCTAACTGTGTGTGTGTTGCCATGGCCCCCAGGGTGCTGGGCCTAACTGTGTGTGTGTGTTGCCATGGCCCCCAGGGTGCTGGGCCTAACTGTGTGTGTGTTGCCATGGCCCCCAGGGTGCTGGGCCTAACTGTGTGTGTTGCCATGGCCCCCAGGGTGCTGGGCCTAACTGTGTGTGTGTTGCCATGGCCCCCAGGGTGCTGGGCCTAACTGTGTGTGTGTTGCCATGGCCCCCAGGGTGCTGGGCCTAACTGTGTGTGTGTTGCCATGGCCCCCAGGGTGCTGGGCCTGAACCTGTTCAAGCTGGCTGAGCCCAAGCGGCCCCTGAAGCCCCAGAGGAAGGAGAGGAAGAAGGTGACGGCCCAGAACCTCTCTGACGGGGACATCAAGCTGCTGCTCAACATCATCCGTGCCTACGACATCCCCGTACGCAAGCCCCAGACCAGGTACCCCCTACCCTACCTCACACCAGACACCCCCTACCCTACCTCACCAGACACCCCCTACCTCACACCAGGTAACCTCTACCCTACCTCACACCAGACACCCCCTACCTCACACCAGGTACCCCCTACCCTACCTCACACCAGACACCCCCTACCTCACACCAGGTACCCCCTACCCTACCTCACACCAGGTACCCCCTACCTCACACCAGACACCCCCTACCCTACCGCACACCAGGTACCCCCTACCTCACACCAGACACCCCCTACCTCACACCAGGTACCCCCTATCCTACCTCACACCAGGTATCCCCTACCCTACCTCACACCAGGCCCCTCCTACCTCACACCAGGAACCCCCTACCTCATAGCAGGTACCCCCTACCCTACATCACACTAGGTACCCCCCCTTTCTTACACCAGGTAACCCTCCTACCTCACACCAGGTACCCCCTATGCCATCCCCAATCAGGCAGGGTGGAGGTTGAGGTGAGGTATAATTGGGACAGCGTAAGGGTGAGGTATCATTGGTTGTTAACTGTGTATTTGTCTCCCAGCAAAGCGGCCGTGGCGTCCAAGTCGTCTCGCTCCTTCACAGAGGCCTTCTCCGCAGGCCCGGCTTCCCAGAGTGCCGCGCAGGCCAGCGACTGGCTGCTCAACCAGGTACACTGCTGCCTGACCACCAGCTGTGTGAGGGAAGGGGGGGGCTCGTAGGTGTGTGTGTGTATCTTACACGCGTGTGTGTGTGTGTGTGTCCAGGTCCAGGTGCGGCCCTTTGTGGAGGTGTCGTTCCAGAGGACGCTCCTCCAGACCACCACGGCCGACGGACCCAACCCCTGCTGGAACGAGGAGCTGGCGCTGCCCTTCAGGTGAGGCCCCGCCTGCTCACCCCCACCATTCCATCCCGGCAACACTGTTCCACCCTGGCAACACCATTGACTGTCGTATGATCTCAGTATTGATGTCATTGGATATATGCTGGCGTTGCTAACCAACCTCCTGATGTGTCCCCCCCCCCCCCCCCCCCCCCCACAGTGCCCCCAACGGAGATTACAGCACCGCCAGTCTGCAGGCCGTGAAGGACGAGGTCTTCATCAACATCTTCGACGAGGTTGTCTACGAGGTGGGAGGGGTGAGTGGACCTATGTGGCCTCAGCAGCTGTGACCTCTGACCTTTGGTCGTGTGTCGACTGGTATCGGCACAGCATTGTGAGCCTGTCTGATGAGGCTCAGTGTGTGTGTGCGTGATGCTGATTGTGTGGTGACGTGTGTGTGTTTCTGTGCACCAGGAGGAGCTGGACCGGGGCAGGGAGCTCCACACTCGTCTGGAGAAACACTGGTTGGGAGCCGTCAGGATCCCCTTCAGCACCATCTACTTCCAGTCCAGGGTGAGACGCAGCAGGGCCAGCCAACAGCACAGCACAGCAGGCCAGCCCACAGCACAGCACAACAGGCCTGCCCACAGAACACCACAGCACAGCAGGCCAGCCCACAGCACAGCAGAGCAGAGCAGGCCAGCCCACAGCACAGCACAACAGGCCTGCCCACAGAACAGCACAGCACAGCACAGCAGGCCAGCCCACAGAACAGCACAGCACAGCAGGCCAGCCCACAGCACAGCAGAGCAGAGCAGGCCAGCCCACAGAACAGCACAGCACAGCAGGCCAGCCCACAGCACAGCACAGCACAGCAGGCCAGCCCACAGCACAGCAGAGCAGGCCAGCCCAAAGCACAGCACAACACAGCAGGCCAGCCCAAAGCACAGCACAGCAGGCCAGCCCACAGCACAGCACAGCAGGCCAGCCCAAAGCACAGCACAGCAGGCCAGCCCAAAGCACAGCAGAGCAGAGCAGGCTGATCTCTGACCTACCCAGTCTGATCCGAGTGTGTTCGTTGTGGCAGATCGACGGCACATTCAAGGTGGACACGCCTGCGGTGTTGCTAGGCTACAGCAAGGAGCGCAGCCTGGGCAGTGAGGGGGGTTACGACGCGGTGCGCAGCCTGAGTGAGGGAGCCTTCATCACCCTCTTCATCACCATAGAACCCCAGCTGGTGCCTGGGGAAACGGTCAGGGAGAAGGTAAGGCCGTTTTGTCGAACTGTCTGTCTGTCTGTCTGTCTAACTGTCTACCTGCCTGCCTGCCTGTTGGTGTCTTGACATGAGTTTAATTTTGTATTTAATTCCTTTGTTTACCTTAATTTTACCATTCATATTATTTTCGTATCGGTTTGTTGTTTGCATCCTGTCTCCTCTCTTCTCCTCGCTCTGCTGCCTCTGCTAGATGAAGGAGGTGAAGGTAACTCTTCAGTCACATGACTGAGCTGCTGGTCACATGACTGTGCCACTTGCTAGACTAGATCAGATCAGACTAGCCCCCCCCCCCCATCCTCGACATTACCCACAGATCCTTGACAGCCCTCGTAACGTCCCATGACCCTTGACCCCCCGACCCCTGTCTCAGTTTGACTCCCAGGAGAACGAGCGGGTGCTGCAGGCGTCGGAGGCGTTTGAGCGCGAGGCGGCGCTGGGCCTCCCGGACCGGCCGTGCCTCACCACCGTCATCGACATCAACGGGAAGACGGTGTTCATCACGCGCTTCCTGCGCCCCCTCAACCCCCCCCAGGAGCTGCTGGACGCCTCTCCCAACAGCCCCCAGGACACCGCGGTCAGCACCGTGCAAACCTCCGCGCTATGTTCCTTTCTGACGTTGTTGTCTCAACTTCTCAATGTTTTAAAGTGGGCTCCCCCTGGTGGTGGGAGTGCCGCACAGCAGCCGGTTTTAAACTTCCCTCTTCCTTCTCTGTCGCTTCCCAGGAGCTGGTTGCCAGGTTTGTGTCTCTCATCCCCTCCCTGCCGGACAGCGTCTCGTTTGCTGGTGTCTGCGATCTGTGGAGCACCTGCGATGTAAGTGAAACCTCTCTCTCTCTACCTCAGCCTGTCCCAGGCCTTCATACTCTACAGGTCTGTCTCTCTGATATTCTTCTCAGCAATTCCTGACGCTGCTGGCGGGAGATGAAGAGGAGCACGCCGTGCTGCTGTGTAACTACTTCCTGTCCCTGGGCAAGAAGACCTGGCTCATCATCGGCACGGCTGTTCCTGAGGTGATGGTTGTCAGTGTGCGTGTGTGTGTGTGAGATGCTTTGTGTCTGAAAGCTGTGTGGATTGCTTTGTGTTTGAAACAGTTTGTGTGAGATGGTGTGTGTGTATGTGTATAACGCTGTGTGTGTCCTCTCCTCCCAGGGCCCCACAGCCTACGTGTTGACCTATGAGCAGAGTCGCTACCTGGTGTGGAACCCCTGCAGTGGTCAGTTCTACGGCCAGTACGACACCTTCTGCCCCCTGCAGGCCGTGGGCTGCCTGGTCAGCGCTGACAACGTGAGGCAGCTTCCTTCTAATCCCAGGGCTAATGAATGCTGTGCGCTGTTCTAATCCCAGGGTTTATGAATGCAGTGCGCTGTTCTAATCCCAGTGGTAATGAATGCCGTGCGCTGTTCTAATCCCAGTGGTAACGGCTGTGTGGTTGCTGCTCCAGGTTTGGTTCAACACCCAGGTGTACACGTCTCCTATGAGGATCAGCTTTGACGTGACCAAGGCCAAGCTGTGGAAGCCTTTCTTCTCCCGCTCCTTCCCCAACCCTGGGCTCTCCAGTGTGCAGGTACACTCTCCAGGGTGTGTGTACGTGTGTGTGTACGTGTGCCAAGGCCATGTTGCTGACCTGTGCTATCTTATGTTGCAGCCTGAGGAGCTGGTCTATCGCCGCACGGACAAGACCGCTGCTGCAGAGCTGCAGGACAGGTGAGGAGGGGGGTGGGGACAGGACCGGTGAGAGGGGATAGGCCGGTGGGGGGGGTTCTGTGTGAACCAGAATATAGCAGTCTGAACCGGTCTGAACGTGTTCCCTGCAGGGTAGAGAAGATCCTGAAGGAGAAGATCATGGAGTGGCGCCCCCGGCAGCCGACACGCTGGAACCGGTACTGCACCTCCACGCTGCGCCACTTCCTGCCCCGACTGGAGCTCAGCAGGGGGCGGGACGTGGCGGACGAGCACCGCCTGGAGCTGCAGAGCCTGCTGGGAGACTACCGGGTGAGGCTGGGGCTGGGGGGAGGCTGGGAGACTACAGGGTGAGGCTGGGGCTGGGGGGGAGGCTGGGAGACTACCGGGTGATGCTCCAGCTCTCCTGAACCTTTCCATGTTCCTCCTCCAGATCTCAGGCTTCCCCCTCCACCTGCCCTTCTCAGAGATCCGGCCCGTGGTGGAGGCGGTCTACAGCACAGGGGTCCACAACGTGGAGGCGTCCAACGTGGAGTTTGCCCTGGCCGTGTACGTGCACCCCTACCCCAACAATGTCCTCTCTGTCTGGGTGTACTTGGCCTCACTCGTACGCACACGCTAGCCCGGCGGACCTGGACAGGCAGACACTGTGTGTGTGTAGGGCGATGGTGAGTGTGTGTGTGTGACTTCCTGTTTGTATGGAATATCTGATTTTGTATGTTGACGTTTGTGAAGCACAATTCAGGTTTAAGTTATTTGTACGTCATTTTGATACGAGAGGGTAAGCATAAACACTGAGCCTTTTTATTACTTTTATGTCTGTGTTTTACCAAAGTTCACGCTCGGCTTCAAATGCCAGAATACAGCACTGTAAATGTTTATGGAACAATTATAGTATCATTTTACAACTATTATTATATCATTTTACATCATGAACCTTTTATGTAATAAAATGAGTCGTTTCATTTCAGATGACGTCTTGCTCATCATGATATGGTAGCCATTCCCTTCTCCTCAGTAACAGACAAACCACACACAAGGTCACAGACAGCGTTTTCAATCCAAGACACTTTAATTATTTCTGCTTCCGAATATGACATGACTGATTAGAAGTCACGGAGAGACTGTCCAAGCACAGCGTTTCTCCTGAAGGTAAACGTGAGGTGCCGAGTGTGTGTTGTGCGTTTGTGTTGTGCTGGGTTATTTCCACAGCTGCTCTCTAGGGGGTTGCTCTCATCCAGTCTCTCTCCTCACTTCTGACACATCGACTTCCTGTCAGACGAGACCTACTGAGAAATCGACTTCCTGTCTGGAGAGTTCTAGTGAGAATGTTGACTTATCGCCGGGGTGTTGAGGCACAGAGATCACATTCACCTGGAGGTTTCCTGCTCAGATGAGAACCCTGTGGATGACTGGAGGATGAGGTCACACACACACACACACACCTAGCTCCTAACCCTCTACTCCATACCCGTCAGCTCACTCCTACCCCCACTCACTGTGTCACCATGCTTTTACTTGACTCAGACACCATCTCTGTAACTTGGCAGGGTCATGTGACCCCAGGGTTACAGCATTGAGCCCTGACAAAACGGAGGTTTGTTTAAATGGAAACTGGAGCGTTGAACGGAGCTGCGCACTGGCTTGAACATAACCACCATGTTGACAGAACTAGACATGTTCATAAATACCGAACATACATGTGGAAACCACTCAGCAGAATTACAGAATTATTATCTATATGTATTATGCGCCGGGAGAAATTAGGAACCACAACACCGCCACAGATGTCCTGATCTATTGCTGCTACTTTTAATCAGTTAATCAGTTAAACTTTAAACGTCGGATATCAATAATGGGTTGAGACACCGTAGCAGAGGAGGACAGGAGACTGGTGTCACCAGACACATGGTTAAACTCACTAGAGGATTGTTTGAGTACTCGCTGCTCACGTTAGCTGTCCTGAAACACTTGAAAGCAAAAAACATTTCCAGATCAAAACAAACCCAAACAATTTACATTGGCAGATACTTCATCAAACACCGCCATTTATATATCGTCCTTTTCCAAGGGTTCCAAGATACGCAAATTCCCAGAAACACAAAGCCAACATTATCTTGTGTTACAGTTTCATCAAAATAACAGTTTTTATAGGGGTGACACAAAATACAGCAAATACTATTCCAATATTAAAGTGCAATGAAAAACAATGGGTGGGGGAGGGAGGGAGGGAGGGAGGGAGGGAGGGAGGGAGGGAGGGAGGGAGGGAGGGAGGGAGGGAGGGAGGGAGGGAGGGAGGGAGGGAGGGAGGGAGGGAGGGAGGCTGACTGACTGACTGACTGACTGACTGACTGACTGACTGACTGACTGACTGACTGACTGACTGCATTGAGGGGTTAGGGGAGTGGAGGGATGGAGGGAGGGGGTGAGAGATGGAGGTCAAGGGTAATGGAAGAGAGGGCGTGAGGGGACGGGGGGAAGGGGTTGAGGGGAGGTTACTCTCCAGAGCGACAGCACGCCCTGAATCCACACTGCAGGTTCTGGCATCCGCTGGCCGTGTCCGCATGGGGACCTGGAGAGAGACAGCATGGTGAGACCACACACACACACACACACACATGCTGTCTCACACACACACACACAGTCTCATGCACAAATAAACACACACACACCACCATATGTACCAGGCTACCAGACCTCCGCTGGGTTCAGCAGGCTGGGGTTGTCTTCAGACAGTCCCAGGAAGAGGCCAGGCACAGCAGGAGAGCTGAGCTCAGGATCATGCGAGTCCCTTTGCAGCAGATCCATACTAACCTGTCCTCCACCAGGACACACAGGATGTGTGTGTGTGTGCGTGTATGTAGTCAGCATGTGTATCTGTGTGTGTGCGTGTCTCTGTATATGTGTGTATCTGAGTGCGAGTTGTACCTTGGATGTTGTCGCAGTAGTAGAAGTGTTCGTCGTTGAGGGCGGGGCAGGCAGACACGAGGTCCTGCAGGCCGCTCTCGGTGACCAGGAGACAGCCTGACAGGTTCAGGTGCTCCAGGAGAGGCAGGCCACCGCGCTGGGACAGAGCCCTGAGAGACACACACACACGTTTAGATAAACCAGACCACACACACACACACAGGTCCAGGCACCTCTACATGGTCTCCGAACCCCCTGGCAGAGGGTGGTGTTTGAGACCCCGGTCTGTGTTTATCTGAGGCTTGTGCTACAAACCAAGTTCAACATACCCAGGATATCTTTTAGTTAGCTGGCTTCACTAAGCCTAACAACAGCGATTGCGCGTAAGCGGTGTCAGGACGGTGATTATCAACAGGTTAACTCAACCCAGGTGTGTTTACCTGAGGCCCTGGTCTGTGACCTGATAGCAACCCGACAGGCTCAGGAACCTCAGAGAACGTCTCCCTCCTGATTGGTTAGTCCTGGGAGCAGGCTCTGGGCCCTGCGGCTCCTTGGCGGAGCATTTAGTCCGTAGCTCGCCGCTGCCCCCCATGGCAGGGGGCTGACACTGCGGCCCGGCACCAGTCCTAAGGGCCGTGTCAGAGCAGCAAGTTGAGTGACCGCAGCTGGACAGCTGACTGCGCTGACCAGGCAACAGGGGGGCGCCATAACCAGTCCTGAGGCTCCGCCTCTTGCTGCTTTTGCAGCAGCAGGCTCCTCCCCCCGGTGGCGTCTCCCCGAAGCCCCGCCCCTCGGAGACAGACATCCCTCGCCGGCTCCACTCTGCGGCGTCCTCGATGTCGGCCATTTCCGCCGCGTCCAGGAGCCAGACCCGGGTAGGGGGGGAGGGGGCGCCCCTACGCCCCTTGAAGATCAGCGCCGCTCGGCCCCGCCCAGCCGGACGTAGGCCGTGCCCATCCGGGCACAAGCCCTGCCCAGCTTGATCCTGGCCCCGCCCATCAAGCAGGCGGAGGGGGGCGGGGGGGGCCTTGAGGAGCTTGGCGCGCCGGTCGGAGTGGTTCTTGAAGGGCGAAGGAAGAGACAGGTCCCCCAGCCCCACCGACAGCCTCTTCAGGGCGTGGTCAGTGATCTTATCACAGCCTGATAGGTCGAGGTGCTCCAGAGACCGACACGCCCCCAGGGAGGACCAGCTGGGAGACAGGAAGAGGCGGGGGGGGGGGAGAGTGTTTGAGAAGAAAAAAAACATGGACTGTATGTTGTCCTTTCCGTATGTCGCTTTGGATGAAAGAGTACACAACATAAATACCTTCTGGCAAATATAAGGAGGCCTGAAAAACGACATCTCAAAGTGAGGAGGGTTGAGGGAGATGGGGAGAGAACAGGGAAAGGGGGGGGGAGAAGAGAAGGAATAGGCGTGGGTCCTCCTGTACCTGTCGAAGGCTGAGTCCGAGACGTCCGTCTGGGTGAGGTCCAGGTGGGTGAGGTTTGGACAGAGACTGAGGATCTGACGCACCTGGAACAAGAGCACAAAAGCTCCAAAGCTAAAACATCTGACTGCAGATCAAGAGATCGCAGGTTTAAAATCCCTGCCCCCGTATGATTAATACAATTTTCATGGACGGGTGAGCATTGGTTCCCCACAGCTAGAGTTCATCCGGAGGTGGTCGTACCATCTTGCTGGAGACGGTGGAGCTGTAGGCCAGGACGACAGTCCTGACAGAGGGCCCCACGGCCGGGAGAATGTTCTGGATCATCCCGTTCAGCAGCTGCTTCTCCCGCTGGGCCGCTCGGATCGCCAGGGAGTCCTCGTACGACTCATCTAGAGGGGGACGGATGTGAGGGGTACCACAACCAGGGCTCCAGTAATGTTCCTCCTAAACATCCTTTGTAAGATCCTTTGTAACCTCCCTTCTAACAACCTAATAAACATCCTCAATAACCTCCCCTCTAACAACCTAATAAACATCCTATATAACCTCCCTTCTAGCAACCTAATAAACATCCTCTATAACCTCCCTTCTAGCAACCCGTATAAGACCCCTTACAACCTCTCTTATAACCTCTCTTACAACCTCCTTTGTTACAAACCCTAAATAAACATCCTCCATAACATCCCTTAAAACCTCCCTCATTAACAACCGTTCTCATGTGTATAACTTCCCTCAGAACAGTCCAGTTTACAGTCCTCTCGCTCCGGACAGTTCGTCGCCCTTGACGACAGCTCACCTGACTCGTCCACGTCTGCGTCCTCGTCGCGCTCCTGATAGGCTCGTCCCTCGTCCTGCAGGCTCTTCACCCACTCCTCGTCCGGCTCCATGTCCAGCCCTGCCGGGGGGCCCCGGTAGCAGTCCCCTGGGAGAGGAGGGGTGCAGGGAGGTGAGGTAGAAAGGATGGAGGGAGGGATGGATGGATGGATGGAAAGGATGGGGATAGAAGGACGGGTGAGCATCCATCCACGCACATAAGCAGTACTTACATGGTAACTGAATTGAAGATGGATGGATATGGAGCAATGGACAGATGGATGGATGAAAGGAAGGATGGATGGATGGAGGGACAGACAGACAGATGAATGGAGGGACGGACAGACAGATGGATGGAGGGACAGACAGATGGATGGAGGGACAGACAGATGGATGGAGGGACAGACCGATGGATGGATTCCTACCTCTGGTCCAGCGTACAGGGTACAGGTGTCTCCACAGGAAGCCCGTCCTGGTCAGCTCCCACCACGTCCTGCACACCAGGCTGCAGCGGCACAGGTCGTCAGGCCCCAGGTAGCGGAACAGCGCCAGCAGCACTTCGGAGGGCAGCGCCGACACGTGAGTGGACGACGCTCCGTGTTCCAGCTCTGGGGGAGCAGTAGCAAGCACGGTCACACACACACACACACACTCTGAGTGAGTGTTAGTCTGAGGTCGTGGGACGACCCCCCCCCCCCCCCCTCCCCCCCGAGCTCTACCCATGGCGTCCACAAGACGCCATCTGACTCACCGTCGTCCGTCTTCTCGTGGTCGGAGTATTTGAAGGCCTTGTGCAGCTCCTCCGCCTGGCTCCACAAGCTGAGGCCTTTCAGCACCTCGGCCGCAGAGTCGCAGCGCTGCGGGCTGCAGTGCTGGGCGATCACCTGCTTCTTGATGTCCTTCAGCTCCTCGTAGGAGAAGTACTGCATCAGCATGGGCTGGAACACCTGCAACACAGCTGGTCAGCTCACGTACCCAACACAATAGTGACAATGACTAATTGTGTTGATTTTTTATAGGACGCCCTGCACTGCAGAGGCAATTTCAGATTGTAAACCGCACACATTAATAACTATAATTATAATACTGCATGTTTTTTTTATAGGATGCCCTTCATAGCGAGGAGATCTCAGCTCATAAACAGCACAAATGAATAACAATAATAACACTAATGATTACAACAGGGATCCTACTGATCCAGGACGCCCCTCATAATGATGTTGGCTCACACATGGTACACAATCACATCTGGTAGAGTTAGTGTAGCTAGGGGACTGGTAAACAGCTGGTAGAGTTAGTGTAGCTAGGGGACTGGTAAACAGCTGGTAGAGTTAGTGTAGCAAGGGGACTGGTAAACAGCTGGTAGAGTTAGTGTAGCTAGGGGACAGGTAAACAGCTGGTAGAGTTAGTGTAGCTAGGGGACTGGTAAACAGCTGGTAGAGTTAGTGTAGCTAGGGGACTGATAAACAGCTGGTAGAGTTAGTGTAGCTAGGGGACTGGTAAACAGCTGGTAGAGTTAGTGTAGCTAGGGGACTGGTAAACAGCTGGTAGAGTTAGTGTAGCTAGGGGACTGGTAAACAGCTGGTAGAGTTAGTGTAGCTAGGGGACTGGTAAACAGCTGGTAGAGTTAGTGTAGCTAGGGGACTGGTAAACAGCTGGTAGAGTTAGTGTAGCTAGGGGACTGGTTAACAGCTGGTAGAGTTAGTGTAGCTAGGGGACTGGTAAACAGCTGGTAGAGTTAGTGTAGCTAGGGGACTGGTAAACAGCTGGTAGAGTTAGTGTAGCTAGGGGACTGGTAAACAGCTGGTAGAGTTAGTGTAGCTAGGGGACTGGTTAACAGCTGGTAGAGTTAGTGTAGCTAGGGGACTGGTAAACAGCTGGTAGAGTTAGTGTAGCTAGGGGACTGGTTATTAGCTGGTAGAGTTAGTGTAGCTAGGGGACTGGTAAACAGCTGGTAGAGTTAGTGTAGCTAGGGGACTGGTTAACAGCTGGTAGAGTTAGTGTAGCTAGGGGACTGGTAAACAGCTGGTAGAGTTAGTGTAGCTAGGGGAATGTGTTACCTCCTCCTCCTCCTTCATGTGAGGCAGGAAGTCTTGTGTAAAGGCCTCCAGCCTCTCCTTCAGCTGCCGGGCATAGTTCAGCTGCTCGTGCTCACTCTGAAAACACAGCATTACATTACTTAGCTGACAACACACGCATACAGCTGCCTTACAACACACACACACAGCTGCATATAGAGCTGCTTCCACACACACACACACACACAGCTGCATATAGAGCTGCTTCCACACACACACACACACACACACACACACACACACACACACACAGCTGCATATAGAGCTGCTTCCACACACACACACACACACACACACAGCTGCATAGAGCTGCTTCCACACAGATACAGCTGTCTGACAACACAGACATACACATTGTTCACATTCAACAGACTCAGGTAAACAACTTGGAACTCTCCTGTCCTTTTCACCCAGTAACACCCCCCCCCCCCCCCAATACTCAAGGCAACGACCGTCTCAAATATAATACCACACAATTGAATGACAAGCTAAGGTGTGACACCACCTAACAACCATTTACAAGTCCGGTAACAGTTGTCAGCAGACCAACACAAGCATCACGTAATGACATTTGGTTGTTGTGACCCATAAAAAGATACCTCTGGTTAAAAGACAACAGAACTAGACCGAATAAAATGTCCCCCCAAAACAGCACCCCAGCATGTGGTGCTGAAATAAAAACATTGGAAAATTCCACTCTTGATTCTAAAATATGGTCTGTCCACAACTGTGGAATTTCCTCTGTGTGTTTTCAACACACAGGCATTGGGAAACAACGGATGTAAAAATTTACACAATTGCGCCATTCTCAGCCGGCAATGTTTGGTTTGCAGGAACAATGGTGCGTGACTCCTCTCCAAGCCCCACGCACAGATCACTGACCTCTCCTGATACAACAGAAGTCAGCAGACCAAAACATGTTTGGCGGCCCACTCTGAAATACCATCAGATACACCCAGCCCAGCACACAGCCATCATAACACCTTCAGGCAATTCCCGATTATGAGCCCAAAGGCTTTATAGGTTTTTGTATTCCCTACATCGTTTAATAGCTCATAAAATATATGGGGATGGGTAAAGTTCAGTGGTTGAGCATTTGACATGTTCAGGTTCAAATCACCCTGTATATGTTTGGAATAAAAGCGTCTGCTAAACGAATACAATACTATACTATAGTATAGTATACGCCATTTCAGTTCAACACGACATGAATCACCTTTACGCTGCGGAGCCCCTTCTCAAATAGGGACAACATTTCCGAGAGCTTGTTGTCAGAGTGTACGTTGTACACAGTGCAGCTGCGTTGCTGAAGCAACCCGATGATGTACTCATTCTCGATCTGCTCATGCATCTTGAATTCCTTGAAGGTGGCACAGAGCGACTGGAGGAATGAGCGGAAGTCATTGTTGTTGGAGAAGTTGGTCTGCGACAGCTGTGGGGAACATGACGTGACAAATAACGTTAGGTTATATCATTCGAGTACAAACAAATCCATATTGAACAGTCCAAAGACAGCTAAAGGATCGATTCTCAAATCTATGTTGCTGACAGTACATTGGAAGCACGAGTTATTTAGCTAAACGTTAACCTGCAGGTTCAGGAGAATAACTGACAATTGAGTTCATAAGCAGCTTAAACTGTACTGCGTAGCTATCCAGCGAACTACGAAAACGCTACTGTTAATCACCACACTAGCTTAACAATTTTTATACCAGCTAGCTCTAGCTATGGAGTCATACGTGGAATAAAAAAAAAACATTTTGGCAAGTTCCTTAAAATCGCTCAGCTAGCTAGATCAGGAAACCAGAAACACACCCATTTCAGAAAACGAACATGATCGAGCTACATACGCGAAATAGCATTGATAGACTAGCTGGCGTAGCTGCGGAATGACAGCAGGGTTGCTACGGCTACTATAGGGATCCAGCCATCTCGCTATATATTATTACAGCAATCAGCCTAAGCACAAACAATACTAATACACACCTTCTCGCAGTAAAGACCCACCAACTGTTTCATTCGCCAGTGTGGGCCAGTAAATACATCCACCTCTTCTGGATAAGGTGCCATCATTACTCCATGAGAAACGCAAACAACCTGGGTCAGACTTGCGTGGATTACGTGATCATCTGTCACGTCGTTACGTACAGTCGCACGTACTTGCACAACAGAGCCAGAGAAACAGCGCTGTTAGTAGTGATAGTTTTTTATTATAACGTAAAATTATTTAATTCGTAATTATGTAAAATAAATTATTGAATTATAAATAATAAGTTCATGTAATAATGTTGTCACAAACTAGTTCCCATAGTTAGCTAATAAAGGTTTGTTTCTCTCAAAGAAACCTGTATCTTTAGTTTTTTATGTCCCTGGCAAGACTCGAATATTACAAATTACTAGTGAACAAAAGCAAATGTCATATTTATTATTATTCACAGGATCTTTCTGGATGTGCAATGGTTGCACTCTGGGGGCCATTCAAAGCATTGTGTGGTTAGTTATGGAAACACACCGACAAAACGGATCCAAGTCTGTTTTCTATAATTAAATAGTATCATTATATTACAAAGCCCAGTCAGCTCTCCTTTCTCCACTCGTAACTACTGCAAGCGTGTGGTTGCTAGGGTAAATTTTCACTGCAACAAACCTAAAGGGGCGGGAGATGCATTGATTGGCATTCGTGTGAACGTCTAAGAGAGCGACTGTAAGACATTTGACCAATTGAACGTAATCAATGCAGTATAGTTAGATTGAGAGCAAGAGGGGGATGTTGAGGTGGTCCGATTTGATGCATCAAAGCAGCAGCAAGTCTGAGAAGCCGTATGGTAAGTAAACGGATATCTTTTCAAGTAAAAAAAAAAGACATTTAGTAAGTTACCTGCTTCGAACGCACACGCAGACCTAGCCTTTACTCCGTTTAGGAAGTGTGCATATATTCTGGCGGTAACACCAAATCGCTAACTAGTAACTAGTGTTATCTTTTTGTCAGCATTAGCAGCCCATGGCAAACTGACAGCTGGCCCTATGGGCCCGCCTTAGCCATGTCATATGAATAAACTCAACACGTTAGAGCATCCGTATCGCTCAAAACCGTTATTGTTCCATTATACAATCAATTGCCAGAACAGTTCGCTTGGACTACTCTGTCAACAACGTGTTCGGAGTAGCGTGGGGACAAACTCGCAAGCCCAGTCAGTGAACATTATTTTGCATGACACTAGCCTATGATTGACCGCCGCCACTATCCATGTCTAACTGTAGAAGCTGTGTAAAGTCGCTCACATTAGTTGACCACTTTCTTATTTTGTCTGTCTCTATTTCAGGATTTCAATACAATGTACCCTCTGTAGCTCGAGCATGAGGATGCTGACGTCAGATAAACATGGAAAAGTATGAAAAGGTGAAGAAGATTGGGGAGGGGTCCTTTGGAAAGGCCATCCTCGTCCAATCCAAGGAAAATGGACGACAGTTTGTCATCAAGGAGATTAACATCTCTCGGGTAGGCAAAAGAGAAAGCCACAGTTTGCTCAATTGTTTTAATCAGTACTTTGCTAAAGACAAGGTCTCCCTCTCTTTCAGATGTCCAATAAGGAAAGACAGGAATCGCGGAAAGAGGTGGAGGTCCTTGCAAACATGAGCCACCCTAACATCGTCCAGTACAAAGAGTCATTCGAAGGTAAACACGCTCCCTCTAAACCAGCTGGCACACAGACACACAACCTGGGTCCCTCCAACACTAGGAAGTAGACCTCACAGAAAGGAAAACAAGCAAACTCTTCAAATATATTCTTTCGTCATTTCCCCTACACCAGCGGGGAGACGAAGGGTGTATTTTTTACTGGTTGTTGCTAATGCCGAAGCCGTACTGCGAGACCTGAACTCCACCGGGTCTATTAATATGCGAGGGAGGATGACGTCCTGCTATGCTATCTCTAATAACCATCCTGCTGTGGCTGTGTAACGTCAGCCTGGTTAAGACACACAGGAATGACAGGGCTTATCTCTCCTCAGCGACTGAATCATTATATCTAATAACCCAGACTTGTTTTGCTTACTGCGTGTGCCTGTGTGTGTCTGTGTGTGTATGGCACATGTGTGTGTCTGTTTGGTGTGTGTGTTCTGCCTCTTCCAGAGGGAGGATGTCTGTATATTGTGATGGACTACTGTGAGGGTGGGGACCTGTTCAAGAAGATCAACTCCCAGAAAGGATCGTTGTTCCCCGAGGAGCAGGTGCATCTCAGGACCCACTGATGAAATAGATTCACGTGTTTCTTCGTCATTTCATACTCGCGTGCTCTTTCTCTCTCTGTCTCTCCCTGTCTTTCTCTGTGTCTGTCTGTCTGTCTCTGTCTGTCTGTCTCTCTATCTCTCTCTCTCTCTCTCTCTCTCTCTCTCTCTCTCTCTCTCTCTCTCACTCTCTCTCAAGGGTGGTAATGGTTGAGTGTCAACAGGCTCTCTAGTCTGTTTCAGCTGAACCTCCTTTGTCTCTCTGTCTTAGATTCTCGATTGGTTCGTTCAGATCTGTCTGGCTCTGAAGCACGTTCACAACCGCAAGATCCTCCACAGGGACATCAAATCACAGGTAGGAACGAACACAGCCCAAGCAGGAAAACAGTATACTTGAAAATACTAATTAAAAACAAAAAATCATTATGTTTTAAATCAGAGCTCAATACATTTTAATTTTACTTTAAGGATATCCTTTTGCTTGGGAAGGCTCTCTATCCATGTACTTTACATAAAACTGTTGCCAACTCTGCACTTCTGATGCTTGATTTTCTGTTTGGAAGTAGCTTTGGATTAAAGAGCTGACTTAGTGGTATTCACAGTCAGAACACTAACACTGTCTTGTCAAAATCCATGTCCTAGAACATATTTCTGACCAAAGATGGAACAGTCCAGTTGGGAGACTTTGGGATTGCCCGGGTGCTCAATAGGTAAGTGCCACTGTCTTCTAGGTTAAATAACATTTATATGACATACTGTATGTACAGAACATCGGGTATGCTAGTGTTCTGGGAACAGGGCTGGAGACCCCTGGGAGGAAAGTGTTGGAGCCGACCTCCACCATGATGCTCAAGTCTGACCTCTCTTTCTTTCTTTCTCTCTTTCAGCACTGCGGAGCTAGCCAGGACATGCATTGGGACGCCCTACTACCTTTCACCTGAGATCTGTGAAAACAAGCCCTACAATAATAAGAGGTAGCCTACCTCGCGTCTGTCACAGCCTGGGGTCACGATCCTCTGGGGCCATAGGTGGTGTCACCAACACATCGACAAGGGGCAGATTTCATTGGACGCAGGGGTTCCATGTCGTTGACCAACTTTATTAACCCATACACACACACAGGTGCAAAAGGCGTCTCTACTCAGCACTTAAGTCACACCCACATGCATATGTATATACCTGCACATGAAAACACACACACAGACATAGTGTCACAGCACATTTACAAGGGGCGGAATTTGCTGAAATCAAACCGTGGGGATTCACAAGCTCTTATACATGCACACGCACACCCACACACACATGCTGAGTCACTGAGGTGCGTGGTTGTGAGTGTGTGTGGTCCAGGGATGATGTCACGGTGTCATGTGTCCGCTTTATAGAGTCCCTCGGCTCGTGTACATCCACAACAGGAAGCAGCTCTTATTGATTTCCTCGCGGCCCTATTTAAATATGCCTGTAATCGAATCAACCCCAGTGACGGCAGTCTGTAATGAGCTAGAGGCTGCAGCTCCACACTGGAGCGCCTCCTGTTCTGCTCCCAGCACTGTGGAGCCCTTGGGGTGTTTCTGGAGTGTTTGGTGTGTTTCTCGTATATTTTTTTGTGTGTTTCCGTCCCGTTTTCCTCCCTTTCCGACTTTGGAGGCCCCATCTGGCTGCATGCAGCGAGCACAAAATAACACGCGGTGAACAAGGGAAGTTTGTACCCCAAAGGAACTTACCCCTCTCTGTGTCGTTCTCCCCCTCCCTCTCTCTCCCCCCCTTCCCCTCCCTCTCTCTCCCCCTGTTCCCCTCCCTCTCTCCTCTAGTGATATTTGGGCCCTGGGGTGTGTCCTGTATGAAATGTGCACCCTTAAGCATGCAGTAAGTATCAAGTGTGAGTGTGTTGGAGGCGGGGTTTGGGGTGGGGTTGGTTAGTTAGTGGGGGTGACCTAATCTGACCTCTCATATATAATGCATGCATGTCCAGCCCATCCCTGTGAGCAGCTTTTCATAAACAGATTATTTCCTGTGGAGCATTTGGCATATTAATATCATGTCTACATAGATGATGTCTACATAGATCATTTTCGACAATATCTGGTCTTTATGTTTATTAAATCGACAATATCTGTCTAATCTCCACAATATTTGAATCACCTCCACAATATCTACTCTATACCAACATGACGCTTCAGTCGTTCTCATTGTTTTCCATCTCATCTTCTCAGTTCGAGGCCGGCAACATGAAGAACCTGGTCCTGAAGATCATCCGTGGGTCTTACCCCCCAGTGTCGACACACTACTCCCAGGACCTGCGCTCCCTCCTGGGCCTGCTGTTCAGACGCAACCCCCGGGAGCGGCCTTCAGTCAGCAGCGTGTTGGACAAGCCCTTCCTCTCTCACCGGATACATCGGTTCCTCACACCGCAGGTGGGACGCATTGCCACCCCAAATGGAAACACTCACCCCTTCCATCCGCCTCCTCCTCTGTTCTCCTCCTCCTGTGAGTTATGGCGTCGTCATCGCTCTCTCACTCTCTCTCTCCCCCCCCCCCCCTTTCAGGTTCTTGCTCAGGAATTCAGCCATGCCTTCCGACTCAAGCAGCCAGGAGTATGTGCTGCGCAGGTGGCACCAGGTGAACACCCTCAGCACCTCAGAAATGCACCACAAATTCTGTAGAAACACCCTTTCAGAAACGCTCCAGAAACACCCTAGACACCTCACACTCTGAGACTCAAGAGCATGGTTGTGTTTCGCCCCAGCAAAACGGTCCGCCCCTGCCGCCACGCCCCTAGCCCCGGCCCAGAAGATCACCAAACCAGCTGCCAAATACGGAGTGCCTTTGATCGTCAGGAAAACCTCAGAACCAGCCAAGAAACCTGCCGACAAGAAGCCAGCGGCGAAACACAAACCGGTTAGTGTTGGGGGGGCCCTGGAGGTCGTGGAGCTGACCTCTGTCAGCAGGATCCCCCCCCCCCCCTCCAGCTGAAGGGTCACCATGGTTACCTACCTCCTGATTCCTGCTCGTTTTGTCTTGAGCCTCACTCACTGTTTGTTTGTGTCGATGTCTTTCATCTGACAGGTGTTGGTATTGTGTGTGTGTGTGTGTGTGTTTGCATCCTCTGAACCACAATGTCATATGTTGGCCAGGCCCTCCCCCAGCAGTCAACCAGAGAAGAGTGAGTCAAGTGGAGGAAGAGAGGAGAAAATATGAGGTACAACTGAGGGCTGTCTCCTCTTCCTCCTCCCCTCACCTGCTTTAACTACCAGATCTGTCCCCTTTCCTCCTCCTATTAACCATAAACAAGTTCCCTCCTCCCCCTACTGCTCTCATTACTTCAGAGAGCCTCGCTCCTCCTCCTCCTCCTCCTCCCTAAAGAGCGCTCTCCTCCTCCTCCTCCTCCTCCTACAGAGGTGCTGCTCCTCCCTCCTCCCTGTAGATGTGCTTCACCTCATGACTAACCGAGCTCTCTCTGTCCCCGCCCCCTCTACCCCGCAGGAAGGCGCGAGGAAGAAGAGGATGGAGCTGATAGAGAGGGAGAGGAAGCACAGGGAGCAGGTGAGCGTCCTTAATGTGTCCCCCTCCAGCCTCCCCCTCCAGCCTCCCCCCTCCGGCCTCACGTCATGTTCCTGTGTGTTCCCCTCAGATGTTCCTGTTGAGAGCAGGACAGATGAAGAGGCTGGAGAGGGAGAAGGTGAGTGACCGCGCGATGTCCGATAGACACACTCCTGTAGAGGCCCTAGCGATCGGTGACCTCTGAACTGTGACTTCTGCCTCCAGGTGAACAGGATCAACCGGGCGAGAGAGCAGGGCTGGAGGCACGTCCTCACCTCCAGCGGGGGCAGCAGTCCCGAGAGGAAGGTGAGACCTCATCTTCATCGTCCTCATCATCATCCTTTATATTTAAAATGATTAAAATAAAATTGAAAAAACATTTAAAACGTATTAAAGGTTATTTTATTTAATGATATGTAAGGGATAATGTATAGAACGCCGGTCATTATCTGGAAAATACGCCCCGAATGGGCGAACAGCACCCCGACGCGAAGCGGAGGGGTGTAGCTTTGTTCTGAACGGGCTTATTTTCCTGATTATCCCGCTTATTACACGGCTACTTGCCGAAAAAATTACACAGGGTCTTTCTACAAGTTACTTGGACCATTCGTAGTGTTGATCAGCAGAGAAATAGTTTGCCAAAGACGTTGAACTTTTTAGACGTTGAACATTCCTTACGCTTCAAGTGAATGCGGCATTCTACAGCATTAAGAACAGCCATTTAATAAATATATGTATATTATTATATATATTTTTCTTTTTTTTCTATTTCTCTCCATTACTAACCCTCACAGCAGAGTTTTGGAGGTGGTGGTGGGGTGGGGGCGGGTCCAGACCCGGCCCCTGGTCCTTCTCCCAGCCCAGCCCCAGGCCCTGGCAGAGGCCTGTATGAGCAGTACCACTCAGCCTTGGACCTTCTATGCAAACCCCAGCCCAGAGAGGGCGCCAGAGAGCCAGGGCCTGCCATGGGGGACCATATTCCCATCAGGTGAGGGTTCCCCTCGGCTCCACGCCCCAGCTGTGAACACTGTGGCTGCACGACTGTCGGTGTGAATGGCTGAGAGGCTGTCTGTGTTTCTGATTGCCTTGCTCCTGACTATGACGTGTGTGTGTGTATGTGTGTCAGGGGTGTGCCCGCTGCGGCCGGTCCGGTCCTGCCCAGCAGTGTTGCCCGTGCACCGGACCGCGTGGCGGTGAGGAGAGAGCTGAGGAGGCTGGAGCACGTGACCAAACACGCCCACAACAGCAGGTAACACCAGCGCTACCTGATAACCCCTACACCATCACTACCTCCTAATGACCCCACCTTTTTTTATGTAATTTATGATTATATATTATATTTTTTTTATTTGCAATTTCAACAATGTCAAATACATTTGAGTTTACAAGAAACACAGAGTACATAAAAAAAAAAACTTTACATTAAGACTAAACATATTTCAATATAAATGAAATTAACCTAAATTAACGCCAGGGGACATAAACGTTTATATAAATATATTTAAATTAGTACAGATTGTTACTGTTTTAATTGCCTTTTGTTTAAGGGAATTCCTTATAAAAAAATACATATATAATGACCCCACCTCAGCAGGTAGGGTTAGGGGTTAGTGATGTCATCAGCATGCGCCTTGTTCTGCAGGCAGCGCGGCCAGATGGCGGCGGGGAGGGCGTGTCAGGTGGAGGAGTTCCTGCAGAGGAAGAGGGAGGCCATGCTGAACAAGGTCCGCGCTGAGGGACAGCTGGTACGCACTCCTCCCCCCCTCCCTTTCCTCCTCCCATCCTCTTCTTCTTCAAACTCATCCTGGGAATGTGGTTATAGTTCAGTGGAAGAGCGTTGAACTGACTGATTTGGAAAAACAACGAGGCAGGAAGGAATATTCCGGGGGGGGGGGGGGGTGTAATTGGTCCAGGGGTCTATGGAGGAGCAGAGTCTAAGGAGAGGAGGTTGTGTGTGAGAGCAGGTTGTGTGTGTGTGAGAGACAGAGGGATAGGGTTGTGCGTGTCTAAAGTGTGGTTGACCGCTGAACAGGGAGCTCGGCAAAACCTGGCAGCCGTCTACGGAGGCCGGGGCAGCTCTGCCCCCTGCAGGAGGCCAAAGGAGGAGGAGGTAGGGCCTCACCTCTCCAGACTCCCCAAGCCTCACCCGTCCAGCCTGCTCCCTCCAGACTCCCCCCCCCCTCACCCGCCCAGTCTCACCCACGCCTCACCCCTCCAGTCTCACCCCTCCAGTCTCACCCCTCCAGTCTCCCTCATCCAGCCTCCCCCATGCCTCACCCCACCAGCCCCACTTGTCCGTCCCGCTTCTTCCAGTCTCCCCCATGATTTGCCCCCCCCCCCAGACTCCCCCCTCAAGTCTCCATCCTTGAGCCTCACCCCTCCAGCCTCCTCCATGCCTCTCCACCAGCCTCACCCCTCCAGCCTCCCCCACCATCTCTCTGACATCATCCGGAGTTTGGCTGCTTCTTTGTTGGTGTCTGCATGGCACTACCTCCAGACGCGCCCTCAACAGCGCTCTCCATTGGACACGGCCTATACTGCATGCTGTGTGTGTGTGTGTGTTGTTGGCTAGCAGATGTGTCAGGCCTGATATATTCATTTGTTTGGATCCATTTAAGCTCTTTTATTTGGTGATCTGTGTATGAAATGTTTGTGCTCCATTTATATTGCCTGTCTGACTGTTGACTGTTTGGCTGTCTGACTGGTCTGTTTGACATGCATGCTGTCATGCAGAGGAAAGGTGAACAGGATATCAGCTGGTCTCATGTCTAAACTGCTGACGTGGCTTGGTTGTAAATGCTGATGCCTAAAGCTCAAAGCTGTGTGTTATAACACTTAATATGGGAACACTACATTTTGTGAATGTTGCTGTGACACCATTGTGGTCTTCATACATTTGTTTGAATTTGCGAACGTGTATCTGTCCTATGTTGCATGTGTGTGTGAGTCCCACTGTAATGTGTGTTTGTGTGTGTCCCAGCATCGTGTGTGTGTGTGTGTGTATAACGTGTGTGTGTGTGTGTGTTGTTCCAGGAGTATCTGGCCAGGCTGAGGCAGATCCGGCTGCAGAACTTCAACGAGCGTCAGCAGCTGAAGGCCCGTCTCAGAGGACAGAAGGTACCCAACCCTCACCTGGTACACCCCTACCTGGTTATACCCCTACCTGGTTATACACCTACCTGGTTATACACCACACCTGGTAGACATGGTGAAGATGATGGTTTTGATCAGGTCCCCTAACCAAGACATGGTGGTGATGCTTCTGGTCGTTTCCATTAACACCCTCCCTCTCTCTCTTTCTCTCTCTCTCTCTCAGTACGACAGTGATGGTTCTGACAGCCAGGAGTCCAGTGAGGAGGTGGAATTGAGGAGGAAGAAGATTGAGGCTCTGAAGGTGTGTGTGTGTGCTTACGTGTCTGTAGTGTGTGTGTGTGTGTGTGTGTCTGTTGACCAGTGAAGAGGAAGATCTTTAAAGACACAACCAGTAGATCTGTAATTAACTCTGTGTGTGTGCGTGCGTGCGTGCGTGTGGGGCAGGCCCAGGCCAATGCCCGGGCTAGCATACTGAAGGAGCAGCTTGAGAAGAAGAGGAGAGAAGCTTACGAGAGAGAGAAGAGGGCTTGGGAGGACCATGTAAGCTCACATTCCTCCTCCCTCTCTCTCCCTCCCTCTCTTCCACCCCCTCTTCCTCCCTCTCTCCCCCTGCCCCCAATTCACTTCCTTTCTCCACCCCCCGCCCCCCGCTATCTGTCTCTCCCCCTTTCTCCTTCCTCCACCCCCCTCTCCTACCCCAGTACCTCCTCTCTCTCCCCCCCTCTTCCCCACCACATTTCCCCCCTGCTCCACTAGCCTCTGACCCTCCTCTGTGTTTTGTGTTAGCTTGCAGCTCGAGGCTTCAAGGTTGCCATGGTAGCGAATGGTGTGGTAGCTGCTGTAGCCCCTCCCCCTCCTCAACCAGGCCCCGCCCCTCCTCAGGAAGTTGCAGCTAAAGCCCCACCCGCATCCAAACCCTCTGCTCCAGTCATCTCCATGACGGCCGCGCTGAAGGACGTTGGGGCAGTCAGTACACCTGGCCAATCATGTTTCTCCTCACATGAGTATTTAATATTGTGTTTATGTGTCATGTTTAAGTGCTTGTGTGTGCGTGTGTGTCTCATCTTGCATCCGGGCACATCTTCTCTCCTGAAGGAGGAGTCTAGTAAGGCAGAGGGAGCTGCAGTCATACTGGTGAGTGATGCTGGTCTGTCTCCCTGGTCTGGTCAGTCTGCTGGTCAGTCTGCTCACTCTGGTTTTGGTGTTCCAGAGTGAGAAGAAGGAGATTCTTCGCAGACTGAACCACAACCTGATGATCCAAAGTCCAGAAGAGAGCCCTGACATAAAGAGCCAGGGTCTGGAACAAAACCAGAACCAGGACACCCACAGCCCAGCACAGAACCAGGACCAGAGAACCCCAAACCTGGAGGAGAACCAGGAGAAGGAGAAGAAGAATAAAGAAGAGGAGCAACGCGGCTCGGCTCCACCCTCTGATGGAAAACGCCCCGCCCCCCTGCAGAATCGACCAATCGGCGAGGGGCATCCGTCATCCGCTGGAGACAGGAAGCGGTGGGAGGCTGGAGGTCCTCCGGTCCTCTCTGTGGCCCAACAGACCCTGGAGGAAACGGGCACTAGGACAGCAGGTGAGCTGGGCTCTCTCACGCAATCTTTCATTCATTTAGCAGACGCTTTTAGACAAACGGTGCATATGGACAGTACAGTAGAAACAACATACAGAAAAATGTGCTGCTGCTAAGCGCTGTGCTTCTGCCCCATCTCCCCCCCAGGCCCCCAGACTCTGTCCCCAGAAGAGAGGCCATGTTCTGGGGGAGATCGGAAGCGGTGGGAGGCCAGAGGTCCTCCGGTCCTCTCTGTGGCCCAGCAGACTCTGGAGGAGACCTGCTTCAGGACGGCTGGTCAGTCACACGCTCTTCATAACTGGGTGCAACACATGTTGACCTGAGAGGTCTTCTGTCTAAAGTGGTGTGTGGTTTGTGCGTGCATGTGGGTACATGTATGTATGTATGTATGTATGTATGTATGTATGTATGTGTGTGTGTGTCTCAGAGCACACTACTGGTGAGGTGATCTGCATGGAGGTTCTGCAGGAAGAGGAAGTCCCCAGGAAGGCGTGGGGGCGGAGCCCCGATTCTCGGGTGCTGAAGGTTCTTCAGGAGGCGGAGCTTCAGCCACTCACTCAGCTGCTGGAGAATGTCAGCGTCTGCAGGGATGCACTTGCTGTCTGCAAAGATCCACTTCCTGTCTGCAGGGATCCACTTCCTGTCTGCATGGATCCACTTCCTTTCTGCAAGGATTCCGTTGCTGTCGGCAGGGATCTACTTCCTGTCTGTAGGGATCCACTTGCTGTGTGCAAAGATCCACTTCCTGTCTGCAGGGATCCACTTCCTGTCTGCAAGGATTCTGTTGCTGTCTGCAGGGATCTACTTCCTGTCTGTAGGGATCCACTTGCTGTCTGCAAAGATCCACTTGCTGTCTGCGGGGATCCACTTCCTGGTGAGTCACTACTCAACCACCTATCAGCATCCACCTAGCATATAGCAAGCCTATCAGCTCACAGGTTGGGCGTTCACGATGAATACTGTTAGAACGATGCACTTCTGGATCCTTGTTTGTTTGTCACTTTGGATAAAAGTGTCTGCGAAATTAACCAAATGTAAAATGAATCTGACCGGTTTCCAGACGGCCAAAAGCAGAGGGTGGAGATGGATGTTGTAGGAGGAGCCACGGCAGCGACACCCACAGAGCTGACCCCTCCTGTTGTGGGTCAGAGGGCAGAGGTCAGGGGTCAGGCAGTAGGAGTGACCTCTGGGGACAGGCTGGGGCAGAAGGAGAGCCCGGCTCTCATACAGGAGATGCTGCCAACACCGTCTCCAGGTGTGGAAGGTGAGAGGGGCTCGTGCTTATGGAGGTGGTGCTGGGTGGGGTGGGGGGACAGGTGTGTCTGGGGTTTGGGGGAGGGCTTAAGCTCTTTATCAGGGCCAACAGCTAGTCAGACGCACTCTCTTCCCTCTTAGAACCAGCAGACCTGGAGGCCGTGGTCCTGGAGGACGGCCCCAGGCGGGCCTCACATACCCCTGCTGGAGTAGTGCTGGCGTGGGAGCACGAGGCCACCAAGCCTGGGTGGGTTGACTGGTCATTCCCTGAGTCAAAATCCTATTTTTGAATTCTTGGCCTGCAATATATCCTTGACTTTGCTGTGTTTCCCCTGTCAGGCCACCAGAGGGCAGTGTAACTCAAGCAGAGACTGAAGATGCTGCAGAGAAACCAGAGACTCAACCCGAACCCTCAGGTTAGATGAGAGGAATGGTCTTCTAGAGTCGTCTTTAGGTTTCCTCTTTGCTGTACTTGGAAGTTCACCACCAGTTTCTTGCCCTCCCTCCTCCAATTCTCATCTCTCCCTCCCTCCTTTCTTTATCCTTCACTCCCACTCTCTCTCTCTATCCTTCTCTCCCACTCTCTCCCTCCTCCAACTCTCCTCCCTCCTCTCCTTCCTTCTCTCTCTCCTCCCTCCAACTCTCTTCTCCCTCCCTCCTCTCTATCCTTCTCTCCTCCCTACTCTCCCCCTCTCTCTCCTCCTCTCTCTATCCTTCTCTCTCACTCTCTCTGTCCCTCCTCCAATTCCCCTCCCCCCCCCTCTCTCACTCCTTTCTCCTCCCTCCTCCAACTCTCCTCTCCCTCCCTCCTCTCTATCCTTCTCTCTCTCTCTCTCCCTCCCTCCTCTCTCTCTGCTCTCTTTCCCTCCCTCTGTCTCTCCCTCCTCCCCCAGCTGTCTCAGTGTGCGAGGAGCCCCTCTTCAAGCTCCTCTCCCCGGCCCACCGTCGCACGGCCGCCCTGGCCGCCCTCTCGGCCCAGTCCTCCCTGGACGAGTCCTCCTCGTCCCTGGCCTCGCGCTCGCGCTCCGTGTCCCCGCTGCGCTCCAGGAACCACCAGGCCCTCATCATCGGACTCTCCACCGGCATGTTCGACGCCAACAACCCCAAGGTGACCGCACGACGGCGCAAAGGCAAAAGGTCGAGGGGACCGCAGTGGTTCCTCGGTGTCCAGGCTCTGGACGTCCTCTGCGTAGCACAGCCATCTCTGGAAGAGAGTGGGGGAGTTAATGGGTGGGGGGTGGAGGGGGTGGAGTGGAGTGGAGGGGGGAATGGAGGCATGGGGTATTTTTAGAATCTGCTTCAGGTTGTTTTATTAATGAAGAATCCTGGAAGGGAGCCATATCTGTTAATCACATGATCTGGAGCATGGGGATGATGGAGGGAACGTTGGATGGGCTTCGGGAGAGATGGATGGATGGATGGAGGGAGGGAGGTGAAGAGATGGAGAGAGGGGGAGGGAAAGAGAGAGAGAGAGGGATCATCTATCATCCTGCATGTTTCATAACACCCATCAGAGACAGGGAGGAGAGGAGTGCAGTCCTCTTACACGAGGTGAGCTGTGTGTGTGTGTGTGTTTTGTTTATGGCTCCCCCTGGACAGAGCGTTATTAATGCAATCTTTCCACATCCCTGATGTGGCACCATACCAGAGGCCACTCCACCGACCCTGACACACACACACACACACACACACTCAGACCCATAACCTCAGATGTGCTTGGCACTCAAGCACACTCCAACTCTGACAAGTATGAAACTACATCCTCACTGTGTGTGTGTGGGGGGGGTGTGTGGGGGGGGTGTTTGTTGTGTGTGGGTCACATTGGGGGTGTGCTTGAGTGTATGTGTAACTGTGTGTAACTGTGTGTGACCTTGGGTGTGTGTGTGTGTGTGTAGATGCTGAGGACCTGCTCCCTGCCAGACCTCAGCAGAGTGTTCAGCTGTGTGCAGGACCCGACAGGGCCCGGCGAGGAGGCGGCCCCCCTCCCCCCCCTGGAGATAGACGACCTGGACGAGGAGGGGGCGGTGAAGGACGAGGACAACTCAGAGACTGAGGAGTAAGACTCTCTCACACACACACACACACACAGTCACAGGCAAACACACATTCCTCTGTGTTTCTCTTGCTCTCTGTCTCTATTTATAGCTGAGCTACACTAAAGTGTTTGAGCTGAGAATATTCTGTGTGCCTTTTAGAGCAGACATGCTGGGTGTGGATGATAGGTGTGTGTGTGTGTGTGTGTGTGTGTGTGTGTGTGTGTGTGTGTGTGTGTGTGTGTGTGTGTGTGTGTGTGTGTGTGGATGACAGGTGTGTGTGTTGATGATGGGTATGTGTGTGGACGACAGGTGTTTGTGTGTGAGAATGGTGTGTGTGTGTACGACAGACGTGTGTGTGTGTGTGTGAGAGAGAGAGAGAGAGAGAGAGAGAGAGAGAGAGAGAGAGAGAGAGAGAGAGAGAGAGAGAGAGAGAGAGAGAGAGAGAGAGAGAGAGAGAGAGAGAGAGAGAGAGAGAGAGAGAGAGAGAGAGAGAGAGAGAGAGAGAGAGAGAGAGAGAGAGAGAGAGAGAGAGAGAGAGAGGTGTGCTTGTGGCTGACTCGGTGGGTGCCCTGTCCCCTCAGCGTGTACGAGGACGAGGACTTGCGTGAGCTGCGGGCCTCCATGGAGAGACTCCTGCAGGAGGAAGAGGAGGAGGAAGAGGAGGAGGAGGAGGAAGAGGAGGGAGACTTCAACGGAAACCCCCCCAGGGAGGAAGAGGAGAACGGGCCTGCTGCTGCAGGGGAGGAGGACGGCCTCACAGGCATGGTGGTGGACGACGAGGATGAAGAGGAGGAGGAGGAGGAGGAGGGGTCTAACCGGAGCCTGGGGGACGAAGATCCAGGAGAGACGCTCACAAACGGCTTGGGGGAGGATCCTCAGAGCAGCGAGAGCCAGCTCAACGAGGAGTGGCAGTCAGGTAGGTCGGGAGGTCAAAGGTCACCTCTTTCACCCCCCGCCCCCAGGTCACATGGTAGAAGCACGTGGTTAGACCAGGGAGTATGGAGAGGATCGTGGGAGGATCAGTGGCAGTATAGTGACGGGCGCCTGTCTCCGCAGACGGGAGCGGCGAGGAGGAGGAGGGCGAGGCGGAGGAGCAGGACAGCATCTTCAGCCGCCTGGAGGAGCTGCGCTTCAACCTGGAGCAGGAGATGGGCTTCGAGAACTTTATCGAGGCCTACAACAAGATCAAGGTAGGGAGCCTTCAGGCCCACAACAAAGTCCTGGGTGTTTTGGAACCCTGACCCTACAACAAGGTTGTGTGTGCGTGTGTTTGTGCGTGTATGTGTGAAGGCGTTTCACGAGGACGAGGATGAGAACATTGACATGGGCTCCAGCATGGTGCTAAGCATCCTGGGAACTGGGCACCAGCACTTGTACCCCAACATCCTGCACCTGGTAATGGCAGACGGAGCTTACCAGGAAGGTGAGGAGTCTCTCTGTCTCTCTCTCTGTCTCTCTCTCTCTCTGTCTCTCTCTCTCTCTGTCTCTCTCTCTCTGTCTCTCTCTCTCTCTGTCTCTCTCTCTGTCTCTCTCTGTCTCTCTCTCTCTCTGTCTCTCTCTCTCTCTGTCTCTCTCAGTGTCTGAACTCTGACCCCCGGGCTCTCTGTTTACTCATACTGTCTAATGAGTCATTTGGTTAAACATCTTTCTCTTTCTGTCTCTCTATCCCACTTATCTTGTCTCCCTCAATCGCTCTCTCCCACTTCCTGTCTTTAACTCCATCCGTCTCTCTCTCTCTCTTCCTATATCTCTCCCTATCTCTGTCCCTCTCACATTTCCTGCCTCTCCCTCCCCCCTCTCTCTCTCCCTGCCTCCCCTCTGTGCTGTCCTCTAGATAATGATGAATAGGCGTGTGTGTGACCGAGGCCTCGGCAGCAAAGGACAATCTGATGTCTTCCCATGATGCTCAGCGAGAGCCAGAGGACGGCCTCTGATTGGCCCCGGGGGGCGTCCATGCATGATGAACATTGTGTACGACTTCACTTCCTGCTTCCACATTCAACGTTCTGATATTTACTTTACCACTGGCATCCGTGTGACAGAGTCAAGTTGACCTTTCTAGTAACCAAAGTGACACTTATTGTTTTGTCAACTGTAGATGTCTGTGTTTGTATTTCAGAGTTTTTTTTTTTCCCTGTATTGTCAGGTGTGCTGATAGAAGCAAGCATGTTTGGCAGGTGAGGAGGAGCACAGTAGACCCACAAGTATTGTTGGTGAATCTTTAGTAGATCCACAGGGATCTGTCAGTAGATTCTTCGGATCCTCACAGATCCAGTTGGTTCTCATTCCGGACTGCAGTCACTACTGTACCTTCAGAAACCAGGTCAACCTCAGACACTATCTTACATTTCTGCTCAGACTCGTTCAGATTCCAATTGAAACCTTTTTTCTTACTCGTGTTTTGCATAAAGAAAGAGGTCAAAGGTTATATAAGGGCATTTTTTCCACTTTTCTTACCGGTTCAGCTAACACTAACAAACGCAGCGAAAGGCGAAGCCTTCTGGTGAGGTTATACTGTATGTTGCCATAGTAGCGGCCGTACTGGATTTCTGTCTGCTTATGTATGTGAGATCAGATTGTTGAGGATCGTAAAGAGGTATATAAAGAAGAAAGGCTCTAGATTTTAAAGCACTGTTACTATTTGATGATAAAGTATAAATACTCTATTGTACATCTTTATAATATTCAATAAATGCTTACATTTTTCACAAAAAATAGCAACAAAAATGTGTGTGTGTGAGATGACTGACTCAGCATGGCTGGGCCAGACTGGAGGAGTAACTGCAAGGTTGTATTTCAGTCTGCAGGGTTCAGAAGCATTCCTCTAACTGCTCTCCTCACAGGGCAGAAGGGTGTTTAGTGGCTGCTGGGTAATTGTAGCTTCTGCACCCCAGTCTCTTCCTATCCCTCTGTGGGGAAAAGAGGTCTGCTGGGGCAGGACTGGAGGGCTGGGGCAGGACTGGAGGGCTGGGGAGGCTGGGGCAGGACTGGAGGGCTGAGGGAGGCTGGGGCAGGACTGGAGGGCTGAGGGAGGCTGGGGCAGGACTGGAGGGCTGAGGGAGGCTGGGGCAGGACTGGAGGGCTGAGGGAGGCTGGGGCAGGATTGGAGGCTGGGGCAGGACTGGAGGGCTGAGGGAGGCTGGGGCAGGATTGGAGGGCTGAGGGAGGCTGTGGCAGGATTGGAGGCTGGGGCAGGACTGGAGGGCTGAGGGAGGCTGGGGCAGGACTGGAGGCTGGGACAGGACTGGAGGGCTGAGGGAGGCTGTGGCAGGACTGGAGGCTGGGGCAGGACTGGAGGCTGGGGCAGGACTGGAGGGCTGAGGGAGGCTGGGGCCGGAGTGGACGGCTGAGGGAGGCTGGGGCAGGACTGGGGGTCTGGGGCAGGACTGGGGGGGGCTGAGGGATGACTACAGGCTGGGGCAGGACTGGGGGCTGGGGAGGGATGGGGTAGGACTGAGGATGCATGAACCACTGGTCTGTGAGCACAGAAGACGCACACACCAGATGGTATGACTATGCTGTTGAGTGAGGAGTCAGGTGGCTGAGCAGTTAGGGAATCAGGCTAGTAATCAGAAGGTTGCCAGTTTGATTCCCCGCTGTGCCAAATGACGTTGTGTCCTTGGGCAAGGCATTTCACCCTACTTGCCTCAGGGGAATGTCCCTGTACTTACTGTAGGTCGCTCTGGATAAGAGTGTCTGCTAAATGACTAAATGTAAATGTGAGTGCTCAACTCCTGCTAGCAGGGTGTTTTATATTCATCATGTTGACTTCAGGTTCATACGTTTCCCATCCTGTCTAATTTCATAAATTCCATTCCATCTCCTGCCAGCCCAGTTCTGTTTGTTAACTGTTTCCCCAGAAAAATATCATTATGCATACACAGAGCCCCAGGTTAGAATATATGGCCGGCTGTTGATGTTATGTACATATTATGTACACCCTTGGTACTGTGCAAGGCATCATGGTTCATGTAATGAATATTTGATGAGACTAGCTGTTGAACAAATGTCTAGCCATTCCACTGGGTCCATCTTGATATAGATGGAAATAAGTGTGTGTGTGTGTGTGTATAAATATATATATTCTATATATATATATATAGATAGATAGATAGATAGATAGATAGATAGATAGATAGAGAAATACATGGATATATATATAGATGAGAGAGAGAGAGTGTGGTGGAAGGGAGAAAGAGAATATGGAGATTAGAAGGCTGAGAGAGATAGAGATAGATAGGTAGATATAGATAGATATAATAGACAGTGCCCCCTGGTGTTGAGCCGGGGATGATTCCCTCGGCGAACACCGCGTCTGTTAGTGTCTCTACAATTAGTGATGATTACGAGGAGATTAAAAAGCCTGATCTGAAATGGATCAGGGTTAATAGGCAGCCGTCCCATATTCTTCTCACATATTCCTCTCGCTGGGACCTCCTGGGGACCACGTTAAATGAGTTTGTGGTTTGCGTTTCCCTCAAGCCCATTAGTTATCTTGATGATCAGCTCTCAGAGGAAGGTGCACATACACACACCCGTATTCATACACATACACAGACACACTCGTTCACACACGCGCGTACATAGACAGACACGTTCACATTCATACACACACACACATTCACTCACACAGATTCACACAGATTCACACGCAGACAGTTTTACACACGAACACATTCAATATTCATTTACATTCAGCTCAAGTCTCTACTCTAATATGAAAGCTGTTAGCCTCAGGTTAAAACCCTTATCTGTGAAATGCAAATAAGGATCATTGAAAGTGTTGAAATCCTTCCTTACAACAGATGCCAACAAATGCTGAGTGAATTTTACCATTAGATTTAAATAATACCGTTCATTGCAAAAAGCAATTACCATATAGAATAGCAACATTTTTTCAGATTTAGACATAATGAGTTTAATTCAATGAACATGACTACAGATGTTTTCACTTTTTCAAAGGTTTTGACAAAAAACAAACAGCATGAATTATGCTTTAAATGCCATCCCTGTAAATGAAGACTATTTGTCATGTCATTAATTTGTGTACCACAACAACGCATAATTAAATGTAATGTAGAAGTAAAAGACTGTCGTCTCTCTCCTTCACAGGCCTGCCAAGAGGGTTGTTCATGAGGATGTTCAAACACATCATCCTGGCAGACAGGTTCTCCTTTCTACCCTGGGGGGAAGGGGGTGGGGGTAGGAGGGGCGGGGCAAGGGAGGTTGGGAGGCCATATGTGTTGTCTAGTCCCCCCCCCCCCCCTGTCTTTGTTTATAGGCAATAACAGCTGTCACCTCCATCATGTTTTTAGAACTGTGTGTGTTCGGGTGAGTGTAGTGGATGTGAGTGTATTTGATGTAGTGTATGTGTGTATGTAGTGTGTGTGTGTTTGTTTGTGGTGTATGTAAGTGTGTTTGTAGTGTGTGTTTTTAGTTGTGTGTGTATGTGCGTGTATATTGTGTGTGTGTTCATCCCATGTTTATCCCTTTCTGCGAACCAATTTATTTCAGTCTTCAGTTGGGGGTCATATTGAGCAGTAATTTTCTCCCAAGGTGAATAACTCATGCTCTCTGCTGACAACCACCCCCCCTTCCTGGGGTTACAGTTCAGTCAGGGTGTGAAGTGGTGTGTGTGTGTGTGGGGGGCGGGGAGGGGTAAAGTATAGTAGTGTGTGTGTGGGGGGGGGTTAGGGTTAATACGATAGGCTAGCCAGGGGTGTAAGATGGAGATGTGTCTGTGTG
Organism: Hypomesus nipponensis; assembly: GCF_054491055.1. Classification (NCBI taxonomy): domain Eukaryota; kingdom Metazoa; phylum Chordata; class Actinopteri; order Osmeriformes; family Osmeridae; genus Hypomesus; species Hypomesus nipponensis. Next base: position 7,373,096 of record NC_140376.1, on the reverse strand, counting down.
CGTGTCTGCGTGTGTGTCTTTGTGTGCGTGTCTATCTATGTGTGCGTGTGTGCCATCGGAGTAAATAGGTGTGCAGGAGTTGTTGTCCCAGCCTAAGACCTCGGGGGGTGGGGGGGGGGGGTAGTCAGTGTGTGGTTGTTGTCTCAGACCCACTGGGGAAGGATAGTGTCTCTGTATCTGGATGAAATATGAGCTGCAGTCCTGTCAGGTCCTGTGGGATCACCAGTGACAGAAAAGGGCCAACCGCGAATAAATCTCTCTTTTATGGCTCCTTTTTCTCCCTCTCTGCCTCTTCCTGACTTTTCTTCTCTCTGTTCTTGATCAGTATGCAGTGTCCTCAAACAAAGGAAAATCAATATAAATCATAGTTTTATGGTTTTGCTCTGTATCCTCCTTCTGGTTCTTCATACCCCGGGTAGGCTGTTATGTTTGTTATCATAGTGATTCTGATTGTAAGATGAAGAAGAACTTACTGGCTCTCTGTCTCTCTCTCTCTCTATCACACACACACACACACACACACACACACACACACACATACATACATACATACAATTATAGCTTACATGTTTACAAAACAGGCAGAAATGTTGTCGCGGCCGATGATACAAAGCTAACAATAATGCAGACATTGACCAGGGTTTTTAAAAGTAGCGAAAAACCTAATACATTACATACACTAATGTTTATTAAGTCAGTTATTTATTTTCATGTTAAATGTAATGAATAATCGCTTAAGGAAGTAAATACTGCATCAACAACACGTGTAGAGTGTTACTCCCCCCCCCCCCCCCCCCCTTCCTCTACACATCACGCCCTCCACCACGAATCCACTCCAGTTCACTTCTTCATCATGGCGTTCGGGGAGTGCTGCCGGAGTTGTTTGCTCCTGTCTGCGCTTCTGTAACCGCGTATTCCCCGGCGAATAAACGTTTTTTTTTTTACTATTGTTAAATCAGGATACAGAGAGGCTTTGAAAAACAATTCCTAAAACATTTTGGACTCTCGAGGAGTCTCCGAACACATCTTTACTAAGTTAGCCAGCTAGCACATTCCTTGCTTGCGCTAGCAGAGAGGGGTCTAGAGAGAAATTCAGTTTTGAGAGGAGAGCTGGACGGAGGCCTTTTCTGAGGTAAGACTTGTTTTCAAGGACGAAACACGAAACACAACGTGAATATTCTAGCTAAGACATAACTCTCGGCGAGTCATACAGAAACACAAATTCGCATAGATTACAGCATGTTAACAAATAAACTGTTCACATCCAGTCAGTTAACCAAAGTATGACGCGCGAGTACTGTAGGGAAACAACTTCTTAAAACCCCCGTACTGTCGGGAGTTAGACTAGCCAAGTTGGTTGACGTTTTGTGTTACCCGTTAACAGTTTTATAGCCACTAAATAACTGCTTTAACTATGAGAAAACATGCAAACAAGAGACAAAATAGCGATTTTTTTGCGTTCATGTGATCCTCAAGCTTGCCTCAACATTAAGTTATATTTTCAGCGCTAGCTCGTAGCTGGGTTTGACTGTCGAAGCAGTACAATTGTACAATGCGCCGGTTTTCCTAGTCTCGTCTGGATGCTTGTTGTTATACCCGGTGGCTAGACACAGCTAGACCACGACGATTAACGTAATAAACCGGACAAAGGCACTGTGTGCCTCATCGCTGGTCTTGATTCCATTATCGTGCTGTTGACGGGGTTCGATGCTTAATGACCGCGGGACTGGGAGCAAGCAATATATTTTTTTTTTCTCTAAGCATCGGTACAGTGTTGTTAGCCAGCTGTATGTCCTAGCAGCGGGACTTTGGAATGTTACACTCGTGAACTTTGTAACATACCGCACAGTTTGTAGTTGTATAAGACTTGGCAAAGTTCTATAGAGACTGTGTGCACCGTGCAGAGTATATTAATTGGACTTGGATCGGAGACAAGAAATGTTTATGACAGCCATTGACCGTTTGTACGTTCCCTTTCTGTGTACTACAGCTACATGCTGACGCTATGGCCATAACCTCGGCATGGGAGTGACGTGACAGATTCCACAGTTTCCCGACACAAAGCTCAACACCTCCGCAATGCCTGTAGCACGGAAGTAGAAGCAACCACTCACAGAGGAGAGGACGGCGAGAATGGAAGAATCAGTGTTGTTGGACTTGCTGGAGTGTCCGGTGTGTCTCGAGCGTCTGGACGCCTCGGCTAAGGTCCTACCGTGCCAGCACACGTTCTGCCGGCGATGCCTTCAGGGCATCTTGGGTTCGCGGGGGGAGCTGCGGTGCCCAGAGTGCCGGACGCTCGTGGAATGCGCAGTGGACGAGCTACCCAGTAATATCCTCCTGGTACGGCTTCTCGACGGGATCAAACAGCGGCCTCGGAGGCCCGGCCCCGCCACCGGCGTCTGCGCCAACGGCACGGCTGTTCCCGGGGTCAGGGTGCAATCCGTCGGGCCGAGGGAGCAGGGGACACCTGGAGCGCAGCTTCAGAGAACTCAGTCCAAGAGCACGCCCGTGAGGGTGAGTAACAACGCTTTGTGGCTCGGTGTGTATGGATGAGCGAGCGCGAATGTGGTTTTGTGCTGGCCGGTGCCAAAACGCAGCGCAACATAACGTAATCTGCGGGGATAAAAAGCAGCATGTGTCGTTACTGCGCGCTTTAATCTAGATGAACAGCTATCATCACAGGGACCCGAAAGACAGCCAGCTGTCTTGCAGCGCTGAAAACAACATTGGCTGAGCCATCAGTAGTTGGGCCAACAGATATTTATCTCTCTTCCGGTCAGCTGCAGCAAAGCTACATCAAGGGGATAGGTTTGGCTCAGTGGTTAGAACATTTGACTGGAGATCAGAGGTTCAAATCCCCCTCTGTAGGTCACTTTGGATAAAAGCATCTGTTAAATAAATACTTCATTATTATTATTAGATCAAGCAGGGTGGGAATTACATAAAGGTCCAGAACTTAAGTGTTGTGACGTTTTAGCTGCACTGTACAATGTCATATTATAGCTGAGAATTTAGTGTTGCTCTGTAGATATTGTCATTGTTAGTAGCTGACATGTGGTTAATTTGCCCTGTGCCTGGTAAATACAGATCATTCGTTGACTGAAACACGCTTAGTTAGTACTATGTCACATGGATCTTTCCCTTCCTTTCTCTGCTGTCTGTCTACATGCAAACATTCATGTTTGGATCAAATGAGTAAAAGGTAATTGTTTGGCTGCGATTGGTTACCCAGCCCTCAGCGAGTCAGACGGGAGAAGCAGGTGTCCCTGACAGTCAGACTGTTCATCCAGCAGACTCCTTGATCCAAAGCAACATGCACATTGTGAGGGAATTAAACCAGTGGGAGATGGACGTCTGGAAGTGCGTTAGCTCTGACTGGATCATGGTGGTCAGAGTCAAGGAACGTTCTGGAGGGGGGGAGGGGGGGTTGACGGAGGGTGGTGGTGGTGTGTGTGTGTGTGTGTGTGTGTCAAAGTAGTGTGATCCAAAGAGGTGGAATCCTATTAGCTTGTTATGGAATTGAGCAGCTCTAGTCTGGGTTAAGCAGCTGACGGGAGAAAGTGTGTGTGTGTGTGTGTGCTGGATAATCACTTGTGAGAGCAGACGACTGAGCAATACTGGTAGGTAGTCGTAGCAGCAGCATCTCTGTGTGTCTGCCTCCATCTCTACGACACACAGGCCCGTTTTTAAACCCCTTAAATCTCCAGCCATCTTTTTGTCTCATGGCCCTTCCTGTTAATTCCTTCCCTGACCTGAATGAGGCCAGGTATATGAGACGTGTAGAGAGGCAGGTGTCTGGTGTTGCGACGCCGCGCTCCCTCGAAGCGCTCGTCTCCCAGGCTCCGTGTTCTGGAATGTGCCGCGAGTCGCTGGCGGCTCAGATAAGAGCCGTGTACTTCTGACTGCTCCATTATTTGTCTCCTTTGAGGTTTTTCACGATCTGTTACATGATCTTCCTTGCCCCCCTCGCCCCCCTGCCATGGTAAGGGGATAAAGGCTTCAGAACTAGCTACTGCCTGTTAGATTCCCGGTCCCCCCACACGCACGCACACATACGCACACGTACACACATGCGCTCAAAGACACACACACATACCGACCCGTGCACGTACAGACAGATAGGCACATACACATTTACACACGCATGTAGACATACGTGCACACACAAACTAGGAACAGACATAAATGTCTGTTGAGGCCTGCTTAGTCCAAGTACATCCCCCTTTCTCAGGGGTTTTGTGTGTGTGTGTGTGTATGTGTTGGAGGGTGGAGGGGTTGCAGGTGGAAGAAGTCTGAGGCCATGAGAGGAGGAGATCAAAGTCCTGGGTGTCAGCCCAGCCTGGTCCCTGGCCAGCCGGGAGTGCTGCTCCTCAGGGAGAGGCTAGTCTCCTTTAGCCTCCTTTCCTTTTCTCTCCTCTCTTCTCCCGTCCTCTCCTCTCCCCTTCTAATCTCCTCCCTCCCTTGCCCTCGTCTCCTGCATTCCCCCCCCTCCTCCTCCCTCTCCCCTCCTCCTCCCTCTCTCCCTCCTCCTCCCTCTCTCCCATTGTCTGCAGTCTTGGCCTCTTGGTTCCTGTGTCCTGGTCTTTGAACCGCCCCCCAGTCCTGATTCCGATCTGGGAGAGAGACTGGTGGCCGGGGGGCAGATCACTACAGGGTTTTCTTTTTCTTCTGATCTGACTTTGTGACCGACACGGACGTCGTGTGTGTGTGTGTGTGTGGTGGGGGAGGCTGCAGGTGGCCGGAGGTGTTCAAGGACCATATTTTAAAGGTGTCAGAAGCAAACGGGACAAATGGGCTGGTAGCCTTGTCCTCCCTTCCCCCCTCTCTCGCTCTCTCTCTCTCCCCCTCTGTCTCTCTTCCTCTCTCCTTTCTTTTTTTTCCTCTCTCTCTCTCTCTCTCTCTCTCTCTCTCTCTCTCTCGCTCTCTCGCTCTCTCGCTCTCTCGCTCTCTCGCTCTCTCGCTCTCTCGCTCTCTCGCTCTCTCGCTCTCTCGCTCTCTCTCTGTCTCTGTCTCTGTCTCTGTCTCTCTGTCTCTGTCTCTGTCTCTGTCTCTCTCTGTCTCTGTCTCTCTCTCCCTACCCACCTTTCTTTTCTCTGCTCCAACCCCCTTCCCTGTTCCTTCATTTTTTTCCCCTCCCTTGTCCTTCCTCCCCCTGTCCCCAGTAGACAGCTGTGTGACACCCTGGCTGAGGCCGGTCTCTCTCACTTCACTCAGGTGTGTGTGTGCATGCGTTGACTCATACAGCTGACTTTTCCTGGGTCATCCAGGTCTCCATTAACCCACCGGGACTGGGAGATCAGGCCAGTACAGTGGGGTCAGAGTTCAGGGCTGTTGGGGTCAGAGCCAGCAAAGGCTGGCTGCGTGTGTGTGCAGGAGAGAGGGGATGCTGGCTGTGCTCAGCTGAGGCAGCAGGGATAGAATCAAGCCGTTTTGTGCCTCTCTGGTAATGAGGGTTTGGTAACCGCTAATGGCCTCCCCATCCCACCTCTCTCTCTCTCTCTCTCTCTCTCTCTCTCTCTCTCTCTCTCTCTGTCTCTCTCTGTCTCTCTCTGTCTCTCTCGTGTATATATATATATATATGTCCATCTTCAGGAAATTGTTTTGTACCAAGGACGGAACAGAATGAAAAGCTGTCAATTTAGCTCCCGGCTGATTTGTATGAAGTTCACTCCAATTTCCTGTTCCCTCTCAGAAATAGCTTGAAATGTGTGTGCTTTTTTTTTTTCTTTCTTCCAACAAACAAAAAAAGAAGAAAGATGTTTTGCGCTTTGTTTTTTAGCGTCTCTTTGTAGCGGCAGTGTTTTTATAGAGAGCTGGAATGTTGTTTACGGTGTAGCTCGTTAAACCTCCAGGCTCCGCCCTCGTCTGAGGTTTGATGACTCACGCTGGCCCTCTTTTATGACATCATGCTGTTGTCGGAGCCTTCCCCCCTGGTCGCCTGGCTGACCTCAGCTGTGTCACGGAAACCCCTCATTACACGGTGACACACACAATCTGCCCACTTACTGACACGAACATACACGCACGCACACACACGCACAGCCACACTGGGAATGTTGTTGAGTTCTTTCTTTTCTGCTGTTTCTTTCTCTCCCTCTCTCTGTCTTTCTCCGTCACTCTCTCTTACACACTTTTGTACAAACACACACACACTTAGTGGCTGATCCTGTCCGGTACTCTTTGATTGTTTGTCTAGGGAGTGGTACGGTGTTTGTTGTCTGTGGTCTTCAGCAACCTCCGGTATAATGTTCTCCTGTGTTATACTCTCTCTCTCTCTCTCTCTCCCCCTCTTCTCTCCCCCCTCTTCTCTCCTCCTGCTTTATCCATATTCTCTCTCGGGTTAGACTGGAGCCAGCCTCTGTCCATTAAAATGCTAATGAGATTAGTGTTGATTGGACAGTGAGCCCACATTGCTTTCAGCAATCATCTCTGAGAAACTCAGAGTAGGCCTGTGTGTCTGTCTGTCTGTGTGCTTGGTTATGCTGTGTGTGTGTGTGCTTCGGTCTTCTGTGTGTGTGTGTGAGTGCTTGGTTATGCTGTGTGTGAGTGCTTGGTTATGCTGTGTGTGAGTGCTTGGTTATGCTGTGTGTGTGTGTGTGTGTGTGTGTGCTTGGTTATGCTGTGTGTGTGTGTGTGCTTGGTTATGCTGTGTGTGTGTGTGTGCTTGGTTATGCTGTGTGTGTGTGTGCTTGGTTATGCTGTGTGTCTGTGCTTGGTTATGCTGTGTGTGTGGTGTGTGTGTGTGTGTGTGCTTGGTTATGCTGTGTCTCTGTGTGTGTGCTAGTTATGCTTCCAGGTGAACAGATCAAAGGACTTCATCATGTGATTAACGTGTAGCTATGGTTACCACCTCGTTATAGAGTCCATATTTGTCCCCCGGGGTGGTGTGTGTGTGGTGGGTCTGTTTGTGTGTGTGTGTGTGTGTGTGTGTGTGTGTGTTTCCCGCTTTCCAAGATGTTTCACATCAGACAAAACCGAGGAGAAAAGAACTAGTCTCTCTAAAAAGATGAAAGACCTGAGAAGGTGTGTGTGTGTACCTGTGTGTCTTAGGAATGCCACAGGGAGTCATAGGTCCCTGTTTTTCCTCTAAACACCAGGCTTGTTTGGTCTCGTCGAAACTGCCAACTCACACTCCTCTCCTACTTCTTTGTGTGTGTGTTGTCCCAGTGCAGTGGAGTTGATCATATTTAGGTGTGTTTGGGGCCTGGGGTTACTGTGTGATAAGAGGCTGTAGCTGTGTGCGTGACCTGACAGAGGAGACAGGCAGTCAGACAGACAGTGAGACAGACAGGCAGTTAGACGGACAGGCAGTCAGATAGTGAGACAGACAGTCAGAAAGTGAGACAGACAGACAGTGAGACAGACAGGCAAGCAGGCAGTCAGTGAGAAAGGCAGTCAGACAGGCAGGCAGTCAGTGAGACAGGCAGTGAGACAGGCAGGCAGGCGCCAGGGCTGCTGGAAGCCTGAGGGTAGACTCACCTGCTGGGGGAGGAGGAGCGTCTGGTGCTCCCTCACCTGGAGGGTCCTCACCTGTTATAAGGCCTGCTATTGCTAGTCCTCCTGGTGGAGGACTGTTATTGGCTGGAGGAGAGTGTTTAGGCCTGTTATTGGCTGAGCTGTACCAACTGTAGCTTGTGTGCACAGGATCACAGGATCACAGCTTCAGCTGTTTGTTGTGCGTGGAGATGTGATGGTTTACCCTGGTGTTCCAGCTCTACTCACTGGGTGGTCTAGCCCTGCAGTCTCCCAACCCCAGCCTCGTCCTCCCAGCCTCGTCCTCCCAGCCTCGTCCTCCCAGCCCCAGCTTCTTCCTCCCAGCCCCAGCCTCTTCCCCCCAGCCTCTTCCTCCCAGCCCCAGCCTCTTCCTCCCAGCCCCAGCCTCTTCCTCCCAGCCCCAGCCTCTTCCTCCCAGCCCCAGCCTCTTCCTCCCAGCCCCAGCCACGTCCTCCCAGCCTCATCCTCCCAGCCCCAGCCTCGTCCTCCCAGCCTCTTCCTCCCAGCCCCAGCCTCGTCCTCCCAGCCTCTTCCTCCCAGCCTCTTCCTCCCAGCCCCAGCCTCTTCCTCCTCCCAGCCTCTTCCTCCCAGCCCCAGCCTCTTCCTCCTCCCAGCCTCTTCCTTCCAGCCCCAGCCTCCCCCTCTCATCCCCAGTCTGTAGGTGGCACAATCATGAGGTCTAAACTCACCCAAATGCTCTCAGTCATTTTACACCTGTTGTGACAAACTGTGGGTGGTCAGATTGCCAGGAACACAGCAAGTGTTTAGAGAACACACAGAATAGCCTCCATTAGTGTTTATGGGTGCTGGTTAAAGTCCTTGCATATGATTGGTCCTCTGCCAGTGTAACAGCATCTGATTGGTCCTCTACCAGTGTAACTGTGACTGTGTCCTATGTTGGGAAACCACCACAGTATGGTCTCGCCCCCCTCCTCCCGCCTCATCCCTCCCTGTGTTTAGCCTAGCTGCTTGACCTATGACCTTGTGTTGTGATTGGTGGGCCAGGGTTGGATGTCCATGGGCCATTGGCTGCATGGCATGTTAAGTGTTTTGTTCCCGTCCTGAGGGTCTGATTCCTGATTGGGTGGGAGTAAAGTTTTCACTAGTTTGACCTTTAACCCCTGGTCCATTACTCTGGCCTCTGTGTGCAAACTCTTTTCCTCGCCTCTCTGGAAGCTCGCACAGATGTGTGGTCTCCTCGCACACACACGCACACACACACACACGCACGCGCACAAACAGAGAGAGAGAGAGAGGGAGAGAGAGAGCAGGCTTGCTGTCTCCTCCAGATCTCCTCGTTTGTTGTTCAGCAGGGTGCAGATAAGGTTTCCAGGGTTGCTGTGGAGCCCGGGGGCCCAGTTAATCTGGGTTTGTCCCCTGAGTGACATCCCCTCTCCCCGCCCCATCAGGGGGGGGCTACCAGGGGAGGAGGGCCGGGAAGGGGGGCAGGGCAGGGGAGGGGGGCATGCCGGGGCCTGGGGGGGGGCGGTGCGGGAGGTCTGTGATTAGGGGTGTTAATGTGTGAGAGCTCCAACATGGGAGGGTGTGAATGTGCTTCCTGGAGGAGGGACACCCCTGGAGCAGGCTGGAAGGTCAGCCTCTCCTCTCCCATCCTCTCCGCTCTCTACTCCTCACGTCTTCCCTCTTGTCTCCTCGGCGGAGGGAGGGAGGGGGAGTGTGTGATCCATAAGGGTCTTCTTCCAACATGGAGCGTCTTCGATCCCTAACATTCTCACAGGAATAGAGAGGTCCAATGTTCTCGTGTGTCTGTGTGTGAATAATTACTGAGGTGGAGCACAGTCTCTTAGCTCTGATGCACCGTCCTGTTATACCTATACACTCACCCGCAGGTGCTCACAACACATACACACACACACACACACACACACACACACACAGAGGCAGGCGTCTGGTGACCTATTTGGAAGAGCCCAGAGCTGTTTGTCTTCATGTCTCCAGGTTTGAGCTGGTGGATTTGAATGAGGACGCACCCTCTCTCAAACACAGGTGCAGCGTGACGCACACACCCCTCCCAGTCACACACACAAACACACACACCCCTCGCAATCGCATGTATTGGCTGCTGCAGAACAGTGTTATCAGTGCGGGTGGAGGGTGTTGGTGGAACTGGTCAATATCAGGGAGGGTCAGGAACAGCCAGGGGGGGTCAGGGAGAGGTCAGACCGGGTTGCTCTTTGGATCCTCTGGGACACGACAGCCCATAATGTCCCTCCGTCAGGCTGATCCGGATCCAGGACAACCTGTGGAGAGGCAGATCTGTCGTGGTCTCAATCACAACCGGAAACAGCTGGTGGATCTCTCTCTTTTCCTTCCTTCTCTCTCCCTCTTTCGCTGTCTCTCCCTCTCTAGCAGCTAGACGTTAGATCTCAGCTGTGGGTGTTTTGGAGGTGGGCACAAATACTGGACACACACACCCTTGTGTACTGGACACCCTGTCTCCCTGCCTGGACCCTGGATCCCACAAGTCTAGTCTTGCCTAGGAAGGGTTTCATAGTGCCGCATACTGCATACAAGGCCCGCCTCTGACGGAGGGAGGGAAGCGTGGATGGAGGGAGAGAGAGAGAAAGTGGTTGTTCAGGCTCTCAGAAACAGGGCTGCTGTAGAAACGCTCTTCAGGCTCTCCACTCATCACGACACGCACATCCTCTCTGCTCTGTCTGTCACACCCACACACACACACACACACACACTACAAAGCAGGCAGCCATCAACCCACCTAGCGAGACAAGCATAGAAGAAGAGGAGGAGGAGGAGGAGGAGGAGGGAGAAGAGAGGGTGAAGTAGAGTTATTTTGGAATCATTTCTCTCTCTGTCTGTGTGCGCGCACACCAGATCTGTGCGCCCCAGTAGAAGCAGGGGAGCTCTGCCAGGTGAATACATTACAATAACTTTCCTTTTCTCTCCACTCTGCATCTCTCATTCTACCTCCCTGCCCAGGAAGTTCTCTCTCCCCCTTTTCTCTCCACCCCATCCTCCCTATCTAGCGTTTTCTCCTTGCCTCCTGCCCTTTCTTTCCTTCTCCTTCCTTCCAACTCTCTCTCTCACTCTCCTGTCCTGCTCTGTAATGTGAGTGGGCTGCAAGTCCTGCACTGCAGCTCTGACAACACAGAGAGAGAGAGAGACACTGAGAGAGACAGAGGGAGAGAGGGAGGGTTTGGACTCCCACCCAGAACTGACTGCTGGAGGGAGGTCTGCCAGGTAGACGACTCACACAACGCGCGCACACACCGCCTCATACACACATACTGTCTCACTCACACTGTCTCACACACACATACTGTCTCACACACTGCGCTTATATATAAATGGTAAAAGGTTTGTACACAGAGATGCAGAGTTGCATAAAATAACACCTTTGCTTTACAGGAACACAAACACACATCCACACGCACAAGCAGCTTTATGAAAACCTTCTGGCCGACTGCTCTGTTGCCTCAAGTCTCCCATAAAGCCAGGCCCCCTTCCTGGCAAAATGCTTTCTTTTTGATGACTAATCTGTAGCTTACTAAACGATCCCGCCTCTCCAGCTTCCCCGTGTGTGATGTTTTTATAGATTTTTCCCTCTTTAAAACTCTCTCTGGTCGTAGTTCCTAGGCCTCCCATCCTCTCTGCAGGAAGCACAGCTCTGATCCCCGCCGGGGACTACAGCTCCCATGAGGCCTTGTTCCGGGGGCCTTGTAAAGAGGGTGTTTTTTTGTAGGGGTCTGGGGTCAGCGCCTGGGTAGCACTGAGGTGTTTTGTGCCCTCCTGGGTGGGTGGGCGGAGGGGGGGGGGGTGGTGGAGCAGGGGGTGTGGCCCAGAGAGCCACACTCACTCCGCCTGCTTGTCGTCTTCCCACAATGCATCCTGGTGCCGTCACCTCCCCCAGGTAAACAAAGCCCACGGCCGTTCCACGAGATGTCAAAGAGAACGGGACTCATCGGAGCAGGGGTATATCTGTGTCCGGGAGGAGGGGGTGGGGGTGGGGGTGGGGGGGAGGGATGGGATGGGAGGCTGGAGGGGTAAGAATATCTGTGTTTGTTCATATGGAGACACTCGGTATCAAGATGAGAACTGAAGCTACCAGATGCTCTGCTCACGGTCATGTGTCACCCAGGCTTCCATCTGGCCGCCGTGTGTGTGTGTGTGCGTGTGCGTGTGTGTGTGTGTGAGTGAGAGAATGTCTGTGTGTGTTTCATCCCTCAGTGTATCGTGAGACTTTTAACTGGAAGTTAGAGGGAGCTGGTGCAATTAGTACACTTGTAATACAAACCACTTCTACCCTCCACGATGAAGCGGTCTTCTGGAGAACTTGGGCGTTCTGTTTTAGTCTGGTTGGTTCTGCGTGGGCCTCTCCTCAACCAGAGAGGGGCATTCTTCTCCCCCCACTCCTCCCCCCCTCCCCTCAGTCTACATTCTCACCATAAATAGACTGCTGCACCCCGCTGTGATGGGTTGCCATAGGAACCGGGGTACACGTTTTTGTGGGTTTCTCTCTCTCTTTTGTTTCTTGGTTTCGACGTGTGAGAAAGAGAATAGCAGTGATACAGAGAGAAGGAGGAGGAGAAAGCAGGCGGGAGGGAGGTGGGTGGAGGGAAAGGGGGAGAGAGAGAGAATACCTCTGCTCCTCGTCCTCCTCTCCACCGTCAGGTCTGCGGTCCTGGGCCTGGTCCTGGGCGCCCCTGTGTGAGCCGGTGGGAAACCCCTCAGCATGGGGGGGTGTGAGGTGGTCTCGCGGCGGTCGTAAACAAGGCTGTTAGGAATCCATTTAAAGTCATGGAGCTCTAATGAAAACAAGATGGCCGCTGCCCCTCAGGCGTCTGTGATGACTCCCCCGGGGAGCTGGACCTGCTGCATCTGCAAGCACACACTCTGGGGCTGGGGGGGCTGGGGTTAGGGCTGAGGCTGGGGATGGGGGGGCTGGGGTTAGGGCTGGGGTTAGGGCTGGGGCTGGGGATGGGGATGGGGATGGCAGAGGCTGGGGATGGGCTTTGCTCGGCTAGAGTGAGGCTGCACCCTGGCTAGGAATGTGTGATGGGAGGGTGGGGGGGGAGACGAGGCAGACCCACTGTCTGGTGATGAGGGAAGAGGGGGGGGTTGGCTTTAATGAAGACTAGTCTGGAACTGGGGTAGGAGGTTTCTGCATATACACATACACACACACACACACATACATATATACATACACCATGTACACACACACAGGTGTAACTACACTAAGCGAACAGCCATTTTGTCTTTGTTGCGCTACAGCCAGTGACCCGATCTGTGTGTGTGAAGACTGGGCAAAGTCATTGAGTGTAGCAGTAATGCTATCTGTTTGTTTGTACATAACCGTGTGTGTGTGTCTTCCTGTAGACCAGCAGAAATAACCGTGTGTGTGTGTGTGTGTGTGTGTGTGTGTGTGTGTGTGTGTGTGTGTGTGTGTGTGTGTGTGTGTGTGTGTGTGTGTGTGTGTGTGTGTGTGTGTGTGTGTGTGTGTGTGTGTGTGTGTGTGTGTGTGTGTGTGTGTGTGTGCTACCCGACAGAGGAAGTGAGGACCCAGTCCTCTCTCCCGGGCTTAACTGTGTTGGTACAGATCACGGCTGGATGGTACACACTCCTCTCTCGCTCTAGGTGGGAGCCTGCTCTCTCTCTGTCTCTCTCGCATGCACGCACACATGAATGCATACATACATACAAAAATGTACAGCATACATACGATGAATACACATGCTTACACACTTCCTGCCGCCCCCCCCACCCCTTTTTTCTATCCCTCCCCCTCCTTCTCTCGGAGTTAAGCCGGGGGAATATGAACATGTGAATGTGAGGCCAGAGGAGGGTATCCACCCGGAGGGAGGGAGGGAGGGAGGGAGGGAGGGAGGGAGGGGTGTGTGCATAGACCACTGCAGGCCTCGTCTTTTTATGAGTGGCGGTTGGATTCCTCCTGCTCTCCAGGCCCAGCCCGAGCAGTTTGAAACAAACAGTGGTGTTTTTCATTCATTAGCATCAACATGACAAAAGCATGCCCCCGGCAAGCTGGGCTGGACCAGAGGCCTTCGCTTCCCCTCAGACGAGCCCAGCTCTGCTGCAGGGTCCCTCCTCCTCTCCAGCCCTCCACCTCCCCTCTCCCTCCCTCTCTCCTCCTCCCCTCCCTCTCTCCTCCTCCCCTCCCTCTGTCCCTCTCCCTGCCCCCCGGACCCCTCTATCCCCCCCCTCCCTCCCTCCCTGCCCCCACCTGACCACGCTGCAGGGTGATTGGCTTAGTGGTTCTGGCTGTGTGATTCTGAGCAGGGGGGCAATGTCAGCCTGGCTCACCATCAGTCCTCTCGCTGTTTCTCTCTCACTCTCGCTTTCTCTTCTCTCTCTCTCTCTCTGTCTCTCTCTCTCTCTCTCTCTGTGTGTGCTCACTTTCTTTGCTCTTAAAATGCTTCATTAGCTTTTAACAAGGCCGTAGCTCTGCTTTAATCTCTCTCTATTCCCTCTGCCCTGTCCTCTCCCTCTCTTTCTGCCCGAGTTCACCATCTTCCCCTCTTTCTGGCCTGTTTTTCTGTGCCTCTTTCTCTCCTCTCCTCATCTCTTCCCATCACCTCCCTCCATCTCTCGCCTTGTCTGGTTGTGATTGTAATTCTGAGTACTTGGGAGCTAGTGAGAGGAAGGCAGGGGGGGTTGGAGGGGCTGGGAGGGGTCTGGGAGGCAGGAGGAGGTCTTGTCTAGGGGGGTGGGACGGGGGCTGGGGGCTGGGAAGGAGCTAGGGGGTGCCGCATGAGAGGCTCTTGTATATGGGGGCTGGAAGGAGAGGGCAGGGGGGCCGGGGGAGGGGGGCCGCAGAAGGGGGTCCTGTGTAGAGGGGCTGGGGGCGTCCAGGACCCTGCTTTGGACTGCAGCCATCGTCATGGACGACCGTCCTGAAAGGACCTCATTGAAGTTCCTCTCACACACTCACACACACACTCTCACACATGTACTCTCACTCACATACACACTTTCTCACACACAATCACAACTCGCATATTAACACACTCATTCACGCACACACACTCTCTCCTGCTGTACTGCATCCTGGCCAGCACCAACCACACTGTCTCTGCTGTGGGTTTCCATAGTAACTACTCCTGCCTGTTTGGGACCAAGCTTCTTCTAATAATTGGGCCTTCTCACTACTCCTCCCTCTCTCTCTCTCTCCCCCTCTCTCTCTCTCTCCCCTCTCTCTCTCTCTCTCTCTCTCTCTCTCTCTCTCTCTCTCTCCCTCTTTCTCCATCCCTCAAAGGAAGGAAAGAAAGGGAGAAACAAGTGGAGCTTCGAGAGCGATTACATGCAGTGTGTGTGTGTGTGTGTGTGTGAGAGAGAGAGAGAGCCCTCTTCCTCAGTCTCCAGTGTTTAATGAATGTGGTTCTGAGTGCTCCTCAATTATCCATGACTGCTGATGTGGACCAAGACTCAACTCTGCCTCCTCTTCCCCCCCACCCCCCCTCTCCTCCTCCCCCCACCCCCCCTCTCCTCCTCCCCCCTCCCTGTCTCCAGAGTGTCCTCCAGCTCCCCTGTGCCAAGGCCCTCTACAATTATGACGGCAAGGAGCCGGGCGACCTTCGCTTCGCCAAGGGCGACCTCATCATCCTGCGCCGCCAGGTGGACGAGAACTGGTACCACGGCGAGCTGGGCGGCGTCCACGGCTTCTTCCCCACCAACTTCGTCCAGGTCATCAAGCCCCTTCCCCAGCCGCCGCCGCAGTGCAAGGCCCTGTACGACTTTGAGCTGAAGGACAAGGAGGCGGACAAGGACTGCCTCCCCTTCTCCAAGGTAGGACCACCCCCCTCCCTCTCTGGTCTCCAGGGGGTCTACGCGCTACATTGTTTTTACACCGTATAAGCACAGAAAGTCAGTTCTAGTACAGCAAAGTGCTGATCCAGCTCTGTGTCTCAGCAGGGTTCTGAATATGGCCCCCGCGCCACGGGCACTTCCTGTTTCATAAAACACGGCCGCCTCTGTTCCTCACCCTGTGCGTCTCCCTGCCTGCTCATGACTAATCTGCCCGGTAACCACACCCTGTCCCTTGTCTGTTTCAGGACGATGTGCTGACGGTGATCCGGAGAGTGGACGAAAACTGGGCCGAGGGCATGTTGGGGGATAAAATAGGGATCTTTCCCATATCCTACGTGGAGGTGAGAAGAAGTTGCAGTCGGGAGGGGGAATAAAGAGGGGGGGGGGGGGGGAGACGGGTGTTCCATTATCCCCCTGTAGCAGAGGAAGATGCTGAGTCATGGCTCTGCCTTAGTCTTCCTGCTAGCTTGACATCTTTCTAAATGTGCACATTAGCTCTCCGCTCACCTGCCACTGTGTTCCGCAGCCTTTTCCTTCTTTTTCTTCTTTGCTGAAAGTAGTAAACCCTGGAAATAAAGTTGCCGCCGGTTCAGCACCTCCTAATGTGTTCCGCCGTCTCCTCTGAGATTCTGCTGAGGCCTCTGATAAAAAACACATTTGCAGATCTTTTTATCCTCTCCCCCGTCTCTCTAGTCCCCCCCCTTTCCATTCCTCGCTCTCTTTCTCTCTCGCTCTCTCTCCCCATCACCCCTCTCTCCCTCCTTCCCCCTCCCTCTCTCCCCTCTCTCCCCCTCCCTCTCTCTCCCCCTCCCTCTCTCTCCCCAGTGATTCACCTCCTCCCTGTTTGAAGTGTTGCGGGCCCGTTCCTTAGAAAGTGTCTAATGGTTCCTCCCTCGCGTTCATAATAGTCCCTTGTAAACATGCGGAGGGCTCTGTGTTTGAGAGAAGCGTCTCATAATAGCTGCTCTCTCTTCAGCGGGAGACGCGAGGCTCGCCCGAGGTAGGTCAGGGCTGGACAGGAAGCGACGGCCCGTCTCAGGAAGACTCCTTCCGGCCCCAAAGCTTGTTGTCGTGTTTTGAATTGTCAAGTACAGAAGTTGAAGTTTTTTTTTCTTTCCAAGGTTAAGGACAAATCAAAAGTATTTAGTTGGTCATTCGCACTTACATTTGACAAGGGAACACCCACGTTGAACTTTGGCAGAGCTCGATAAACATTAAACAGGGTGAGGAAGGGTCGCCCGGCGCCCTCGCTTCAGATCGAAATGTCTGCTAAATGAATGTCATAGTAGACCTCTGTCTTCGTCTGGGGTAGATGATACACGCAGCCCTCTCCAGCGAACAGGACCTCGCAGGGACTGAATCACACCTCTAACAATCAGAATATTATTAAAGACGAGAATCATGTTGTTCATTGAGCACTGTTGTTCATTGTTGCTTCGGACACTTATCCGAAGCAACGTACACAGCAGGAGATTGGAACCTGTGACCTCTGAACCTCCCCATCTCTCCCCATCCCCCCCTCCCCCCCCTCCAGTTCAACTCCGCCGCCCGCCAGCTGATCGAGCTGGACAAGCCGTCGGACCCCGGGGGGGACTCTGGGGAGGGCGGGGCCTCGTCCTCGTCCCAGACCAACGGCGGGCCGCGGGACAAGAAGAACACCAAGAAGCGGCACTCGTTCACCTCCCTCACCATGTCCCACAAGCCCTCGCTGGCTGCCCCGCCCCAGAGACACTCCATGGAGATCAGCGGGCCGGTGCTCATCAGCTCCTCCAACCCCACGGCGGCCGCCCGCATCGGGGAGATGAGCGGGGGGCTCTCCTGCAGCGCACCTTCACAGGTAAGGGAGGGGGAGGGGGAGGGGTGGGGGCTGAACACTGGGGGGGGATGAGAGGACAGGACTCGACATGTACTCTTGCCTCTCGTTTCTCTCTTTCTGAAGGAATCTCTCCACAACCGTCCCACTCCACGTATCCCTGCTTGTTGTATTTGATGTCTGAATGAGAGAAGTGTGTGTGTGTGTGTTTGTGTGTACTGTGTGGGTGTGTGTTCTTCCCCAGCGCTGTAAACATGCTCTCTGTTTGCATCCCCACAGTCACGCAACACGACAACAACCACCAATCCTGTCTCACCACATTTGTTTGTTGCTTCGCTAGAAATTCCCCACTCTTCTGTCAGTAATTATCCACCCCTCCTCACCCTCCATCCAGCCCTCCTCACCCTCCATCCAGCCCTCCTCACCCTCCATCCAGCCCTCCTCACCCTCCATCCAGCCCTCCTCACCCTCCATCCAGCCCTCCTCACCCTCCATCCAGCCCTCCTCACCCAGGCACATAATTCCAAACAGCCCTCCCCCCCCCCCCCCACCGCTGCCCCACCCTGGCTGGTTCTTGGTTCAGGCGTTTGAACTCATAGAAGCGTGACTCCACTTGCCCGCAGTCAACTCTCGCTCCGCCCCTGGGGTTTCCACGGCAACCCTGGAATGGCATACTGGGTGGTTGCAAGGCTCTGAAGATAGGCGGTTGGGGGTGGGGGGGGGATGGGATGTGGCAGACAGATAGACATGGCTTTCCCACCATGCTCTGTGGTACGCAAGGAGCATGCTTAATGGATTCATTTAGCAGATGCTTTTATCTAAAGTGAGGGGGAAATCTGCAGTCAAATGCTCTGACCACCGATCTACACACACTAAAGTACTCCCTGACAGACGGACAGGTGAGCTGCCATGTTACCATGACACACACACACAGACACACACACACACACAACTGGCTTCACTCAGCCAATCACAGTGGAGGCTGAGTGGGCCTGTGACTAAACCCAGCCAATAGGATCTCCAGGGCCCTCACTGTTGTGGTTCAGTCAGCCAGATGCTTCCATGCGAAGGGCCGTTTTTAGGGCAGATGTACAGTCCTGCTCTAACATGAACCAGACATGCGGGATCAGATGGATGAAGGCACATCCAAATGGAGAAAATCCCTCTTCCTCCTCAGTCTCGTCCTCCTCCTCCCCAGGGTTCATGCTCAGTTCTCTCTCCTCCTCAGGTTCACATCTGCACCACCGGACTCATTGTAACCCCGCCCCCTAGCAGCCCCGTCACCACGGCAACCGTCTTCACGTTCCCCCCGGAGACCAGCTACGCATCCATCCCTGTGGTAGGTGGTGTGTGTGCGTGCTTGTGGGTCTGAAAGGCTGGTTCTGTGTATGTGTGTGTTTGCATAGTTCTGGGAAGTGACTATGGATGGACCACAGCTGTACAGCAGCAAACATTCCTGTTCTGTGTTTTAGCGTTTCAAAAGTACTTAATTCATGCAGAACAGCTCATGGATCTGAAATGAACCTGAGCACTGAGGCCTGCATGTTTCCAGATTGTTCTTCAGCCCTGTGCCTGGGTGTGGGTGTTTGTTTAGGTGCCTGGGTGTGTGGTGTCTAGGTGCTGGAGTTTGGGGGTGTGTGTGTGTGTGATGTCTAGGTGCTATTGTTTGGGGGTGTGTAGGATAATTAGTGTCTGAAGACTGTCTGCACAATCTACCTCATTCAGCTGCATACCAACACACACACACAGAAACAGAAGACATCAAAACACACAAGACATTCATTCATACACACGCAACTACACAGAAACATACACAGACACACGCGCACTCAAATTGAAACACACACACACACACAGAGAAACACACCCCTCATCCCCAGGCTCCTCAGGGCTGTCAGACGTAGACAGGGTCTTTCTGCTTTCCAACAGCTCCTGTTTGCTGTCTGAGACAAGGTGTTTGCTGGGGCTGGGGTGTGTGTGTTTGTGTGAGGGAGGAAGAGGGAAGGAGGAATCCCTCGTCCTTGCAGTGTGAGGGCTGGGGCTCGTCATGGGACAAACATTGCGTTTATGACTCAGTTTCTGGCTGATTAGGGTTAGGAAGAGCAAACAAACAGGCGGACGGAGAGGGAGGGGAGGGAGGGAAGGGAAGGGGAGGGAGGGGAGGGAGGGGAGGGGAGGGAAGGAGTGGGAGGGGAGGGGAGGGAGGGAAGGGGAGGGAGGGGAGGGAGGGAAGGGGAGGGAGGGGAGGGAGGGGAGGGGAGGGGAGGGGAGGGGAGGGGAGGGGAGGGGAGGGGAGGGGAGGGGAGCGGAGCGGAGGGAGTGAGAGAGAGCAGGCAGTTTGCTGGTGTCTCTTGGTCCGTGTTGCTCTGCTGTGTTGAAGGACGTGTCGTTCGTGTCACATGTTACCAGTTAAACTGTCCTCACCACTCGGCACGCCGTTACCTAGCAAGAAACAAACAACCCCAGACATCAGGAAGAGCAGAGGGAGGAGGGGGGGGGGACAGGAGCAGGAGCAGACTACTGTACCAAGACAACCCCTGCCCTGGAGAATTGGATCTGTCTATCTCTGTCCGTCTTTCTTTCTCCACCTCCCTCTGTCCCCCCCACCCCTCTGTCCTCTGCTCTCTCTCTCTCTGATCTACTGGGTTCTACTGGGTTTCTAGTTGCTGATCTGTGTGTGTGTTGCAGGACGCCCTCCCCCCTCCCCCTCCTCCGCCCCCCCAGTCCTCGGCGCTGGGAGCTGCCTCGTCATTGGCTGCCGGCCAGAGATCCTCCCCCTGCACCAGCGACCAGGGCAGCAGACAGAGACCCACCGTGTGAGTGCACACACACACACACACACACACACACACATGCAGGTACACACTCACTCACACACACACACACATATATGCAGGTACACACACACTCACTCACACGCACACACACACATACATGCAGGTACACACTCACTCACACACACGTACACACACATGCAGGTACACACTCACACACACACACACACACATGCAGGTGTGCAGGTACACACTCACTCACACATGCAGTCACACACACACCACACATGCAGGCACACACACTCAGACAGGGCTGCTCAGTGTTACATGCTGTGTTTATGTTCTTGACACGACGAGATGAGGGTGACCCCTTACCTCCACACGACCCCGAGCTACAGGCACACACACACACACACGCGCACACACACACACATGGAGGAAGAACATGCGTATCTAATTCCCATCAGATGCGAGGGGTGTCTGGCAGGAGTAATGTGCCAAGGGGTGAGGGGTTAGGGGTGAGAGTGAGGCTCTGATGAGACCCTGGAGACGAGAGGCCAAACAGGTGTTGACCCTTGACCCCCCCCTTCCCCCCGTACCCCCGCCCCTCTGTCAGCTGGGGGTGTGGGTTTGTGTGTGTATATGTATTTATATATGTGTGTGTGTGTGTCTCCCTGCCCCCAGCTACGTGGCCCTGTTCCCCTACAGCCCCCGTAAGGAGGATGAGCTGGAGCTGCGGCGGGGGCAGATGTTCCTGGTTCTGGAGCGCTGTCAGGACGGCTGGTTCAAGGGCACCTCCATGCACACGGGCCGGATAGGAGTGTTCCCCGGCAACTACATGAGCCCCGTCAGCAGGTCCGCCCCGAGCTCACACACACACACACACACACGCACATGTTTACATTTAGTCATTTAGCTTTTACCCAAAGCGACTTACAAGAGAGAGCTTTACAAAAGGGTCAGTGATCATAAACAGCATACATTGTGAAAAGCAAATAAGAGCCAATGGGTGGAACCAGAAGAGCATGTAGATAAACAAGTTACAGTTAAACGACATGATCCTCTAAAGTGACAGAGTGTACCTGGGGGAAAGCAAGCAACAATAATATAATTCACAGCGAGTACAAGTAGTTAAATCAGTTACAGCTGACCAACAAGTGCAACAAGTCCCTCAATAAGTGTCATTGTGTTCCTGGAAGAAATAAACTAACATCTGATCCAACAAATCTTTCTTAAAGATCCCATGAAATGCTGTTTTTGGATGCTTTTATATAGGCCTTAGTGGTCCCCCAATACTGTATCTGAAGTCTCTTTCCTGAAATTCAGCTTTGGTGCAGAATGACAGCCACTACGAGCAGTCCCACAATGAGCTTTCCTCAGGACGTGCCATTTCTGTGCTGTAGCTTTAAATGCTATGAGGAGAGAGGCGGGGCTAACTGCCATGCTTCGGTCGTTTGCAAGCCATGATGTCTCGAGGAAAAAACGATATCGCGCTCGCACAGTTGTAGCTCATTTTCTGAAGGGGAGGTAACCTTCCTCCTTATGACGACATACGGAGAGGATTTTCAAAACCGAGCGTTTCAGCTTTCATTTTCTCAAAGGCAGAGAAGAATACCCAAGGCTTGGCTTACACTTATTGACATTTCTAGCCACTGGGGGACCAAAGGCAGGCTAGGGGAACTCATATTAAATTTAAATAAATAATGTTAAATAAATAATGTTAAATTTCCTAAAGTGAACATTTCAACTTTCATGGGACCTTTAAGTACCATTGTACTCCCGGAACAAGTGTGTCTTTAGCCTTTTCTTGAAGGTGCAGACAGTCAGTGTGTCTGATGAAGGTGGGGAGATGATTCCACTATTGAGGGCCCAGACAGGAGAAGAGCTTGGCTTGTGATTCACACACACACACACACACACACACAGACCCACCACACTCCCATCCTAACCCCTCTCCCCTCTCCAGGACTGTGTCAGGGAGTGTTCAGCCCAAGCTGCCCCAGAGCGGGACCCCCCCGGCCGGCCGCGGCACCACCTCCTCCTCCTCCAGCACCCCTGGCCTTGACAACAAGCCCCTCCCCTCCCTGTGCCCGGGCCCCGCCAGTCCCCTCCCCACCGCCACGGTAACACCAGCTGCAGTGGCAACCAGCCAGCAGCCCAAAGTCCTGGTCAACTCTCAGATGACTGTCAACCAGGCACGCAACGCTGTCAGAACGGGTACGTACTACGTGGAAGGGGTGTGTGTGTGTGTGTGTGTGTGTGTGTGTGTGTGTGTGTGTGTGTGTGTGTAGACCGTGTGTGGTAGATGAGTTGACTGTTAACCAGGCACTCAAGGGTGTGTGTGTGTGTAGTAGGGTTTGTGTGTGTAGAACATGTTGGTGTGAGTAACAGTTCCCCCGCCCTCCCCTCCAGCAGCGACCCAGGACCGCCCCACGGTGGCCGTGACGCCCCTCCAGTCCCAGAATCCCCAGCCCCACCTCTCCGTCTGCCTCGTCTCCTCCTGCCCCGCCCCCTCGTGCCCCGCCCCCCCGCGCTCCTCCTCCGTGGCGCTGGGCTGTGCCGCCGCCTCGCTGACGCCGCCCAACGTCAGCGCAGCCTCCCTGGAGGTTGCCCCCGGCAACGGCGCCGCCGCGCCCGGAAATGGCGGGGCCACCGCCGGCAACGGGGCTTCCCTAGCCTGTCGACTGGACAAGGACGGCAAGGTGGGTGTTGCTCGCTGTCTCTCTCTGTCTCTGTCTCTCTCTCTGTGGTAAGGAGCGGAGGATAGTGTGTGTGTGTGTTCATCTCCCTCTGTGTGTGTGTGTCTGCAGAGAGAGAAGAAGGGTCTACTGAAACTCCTGTCGTCCAACAAGAGGAAGGCTCGCCCCTCCCCTCCCTCCTCCCCCACGCTGGGGGCGGAGCTTACCGCCAGTGAGGGGCTCCCTGGGGCGCTAAGCCCCGAGACCGCCTCCTCCTCCTCCGTCTCCCCAGGCAACCACAGTGGCAGCCGTGTGGAGCCTGATCCCTCTTCATCATCATCATCCTCCTCAGCACCTGACTCCTCCCAGCGCAGGCCCAGCCCACTGGACGTGTGCGCCCCCATAGCTCCGCCCCCTCGCCAGGCATGCTCCTCCCTCCTCTCCCTGCAGCACGACGCCCGGCCAATCATATGCGAAAGGTAGGTCCACTCCAGCCAATCGAATACTGTAACAACACTAATTATTATTATCGGGATGCTGGCCTATCAAATCCTGAAATAATGATTTATTATGGTGATGTTGGTATTATTTATTATTACTGAAGGGGATGTTTGTATGTATGTGTGTTTATGTGTGTGTGTGTGTGTGTGGGCAGGTACAGGGTGGTGGTGTCCTACCCCCCCCAGAGCGAGGCAGAGCTGGAGCTGAAGGAGGGGGACGTGGTGTTTGTCCACAGGAAGCGTGAGGACGGCTGGTTCAAGGGCACCCTGCAGAGGAACGGACGCACAGGCCTGTTCCCTGGCAGCTTCGTGGACAGCATCTGACACACACACAAACACACACTATATACAGAAACTCCACACGATACAAACAATATACACTATGTATACACACACAAACTAAACACAAATTAACACTAAACATGCACATAGATGCAATACATATTCCCATGCGCACAAACTAAACACATACAATCACTGCACACACACAGAGACGCACGCACACACACACACACACACCCATGCTAGACCAGGAGCACCACAGGGACTCCTCCGACCGTAACCGCCTCCCACCTGGTTGCCGTGCTGAACTCTCGCGGTTGCCATGGCGGCGAGATGAGGCGGCCCCAAGCGGAGGACTATTCTGGGCTGGCTCTCCCCAGCGGGGGGCCGTCTCCAGAGCAGCTTGCAGAGGCGCTGGAGGAGAGCACAGGACTCACTGATCTCCCTTATTTATGTTCCTGTAAACAACCAGATGTTAATTGTGTGCCTTGTAACTGTTCCTCACTTTATTGTATATATGGAAACTTGAGATTGTGATCGAAAGTGACGTAAACAAACGCTATGAACCGTTGATGGACTGAGATGTGTCAGATTTTAACTTATTTCTTCAAGGGTTTAGTGTTGGGAAGGGCGGGAGGTGTAAAGTTTATCTGGGTTGTGTTGGGGGCAGGCACTAGGACCCTGCGTCCTTGTCTTCTCCTGGCCCGACCATTGGACCAACATGGAGGCTGAGCAGACGCTCTGCTGTGACCTCTGACCCGAGGGTTTGCGGAGGGGGGTCGAGCCCCAGCTGTGTGCTGTGTGGGCCCCCTCTCTCTCCCCCAGACCGGGTGGAGGGGGTCGGGGCCTCTCCGGGTTTGGAATCGAGCCCCTCCGACGATGACGAGGGGTCACTATGGAAACCAAGTTGTCTCATTGAGGAGAGGGGGGCCATGGAAACCATCTGCTGTGTGTGTATGGGGGGAGGGGGGTAGACGGTTAGGTTGGGGGTTTTTTTTTGGGGGGGGGGGCGGGGGGGGTCTTGCCTTTTACTATGTTCAACCATACACTCCATAATAGATTTATTTTTTGTTTTGTTTTTGGCCAATCAAGCGTTACTTCTAGGATTGCATTTTTGTACCTGTTGACCAAGGCAGCTGCTCCTGCAGGACACAGCTCACCCGACCAGACACAGCTCACCCGACCAGACACAGCTCACCTGAGCCCCACTCACCTCCCACTGCGTCAGACTCTTCTATTCGTGTCCAGGTGGATCAGTAGCAGGCTAGCACAGACAGCACAGCCAGGAGACCGGAAATTAGCTCTCTCCTGTCTCCTGCTCTTCTCATTCCTGACTCAGCACTCATCGCTGCTCACTGACCGAGCTAAGGTCGTTCTGTAGGAAGTGCTCTGTTCTGGACAGCATTCTCTTCCTGCCTGCGTCTCCGTGAGGAACAAGGTGGTCATTTCCTACCCATCAAATATAATGACTTTCTCACTTCTGGGGTTAGCTGTCGGGTTTCGCTGTATAGGACTTTTGTGTACGATGTGTTGGAATTCAAATTGTTCTCTAGACTTGAATATGACTTTGGATCGGGGTTGGTATTGTTGTTTGTTTGTTGATGTTTGTTGGCGTTTAAAGCACAAGATGTGATGGAGCTGGTTCAGAACCCCGGGTCCTGCAACACTCTCTCTGTCTCTGTCTCTCTCTCTCTCTGAGCCTTTTCTAGAGACTATCAGAAGAACATGGACCCCACTGTCTGGTTCTGCTGCTGGTTCCTGTCTTGATTCTGATTCTGCTGCTGGTTCCTTTCCTCGTTTCTGGTTCTGTTCCGTTTCAGGTTCAGACCGGCAGCAATAAGGCTGATGGACAGAACCTGGAGGAGCTACAGGAGAGCCAGGCTTCTCCTCCCTCCACTCTCCTCCCCTCTCCTGGGTGTCTGTATTCCTGGTAAACTCCGTTGTTGGATGATCCAATAATTATGGTTGTCTTTTTTCCATGACCGTTTAGGACAACTGGGACAGTTGCTTAACATGTTCTTGGCGTGTTCCTTTGACCACAACATGCTGTTGTTACTGTAGTATTGGCCTTGTTGGAACACAAGGCGGCACTAAAGTCTGCTATATTAAACTGAACATGTTCTCCTTATGCCAAGGTGACTTACTTGATTTTCTGGTGTTGATGATGATTAAATAGTATATTGTATGTCTGATGATGGTGACATTGGCATCCGCTTGTCATGTAGCACAAACCTGTGCCCTAAACATTCTAGAGTCAAAGAAAAAAGCACATTTTGTAAAAATTACTATAACAATAAAAACTAATGGTTTCCACAGGGAAGTGCCAATATTGTGGTGTGTGGTGGGCTGGGTGTGTGTGGGTGTGTACAAGTGTGTGTGTGTGTGGTGGGTTGTGTGTAGGGGGTTTGGTGTGTGTATGTGGTGGGTTAGAGGGTTGTGTGTATGGTGGGTTAGTGGTGGGTTAGAGGGTGTGTGTGTGTGGCAGGTTAGAGTGTGTGTGGTGGGTTAGAGGGTGTGTGTGGGGGGGGGGTTAGAGGGTGTGTTTGTGTGGTGGGTTAGGTATCACTCTGGGTGTGCTCCGTTTTTACCTTGTGACATCCTGCCAGGGTGGAGCATCTCAACATGAACCCAGACGAGGACCTCAGCAGACAGTCCAGGCGAGTCTCTTCCTCGGCTCTCTCTCCTGTTCCACTTCTCTCCTTTCTCCATTCCCTTCTTTCCCTCCCCTCTTTTCCCTACGCGTCTTCTTCCTCTTCCTCCTCCCTTCTCCTCCCCTTCCACGCAGGAGGCGTGTTGAGCATACCAGTGTGATCCTGTGTTACAGCAGTGTGGGAGCCTCCATCAGATCATTATAGAGAAGCGCAAAGCTCAGCTTCCCCCGCTATTGAGGTCAGACACAAAGCCCTACACAGGACCCTCCACAAAATCTGACACACACACACACACACTACCTGCCTCGGTCCCCAGGAAGCAGTTTGGGGTGCGTGTGTGTGTGTGTGTGTGTGTCTCATGGAACTGTGTGTGTGTGTCACAGCTGCAGCAGAGCAGAGCAAGGCCAGGTCCAGTTGGACGCCCCTGTAGAGGAGAACTATCCGTCACCCTGTCTACTGGAGGTGGGGAGGGAGTTGGGAGGGGAGAACTGTCCCACTATGCTGGAGGGGGATGGAGGGTAGGTGGAGGAGGAAGGAGGTAGCGGAGAGGGAGATGAAGAGGGGGGAGTGGGAGAGGTGAAGTCAGGAGGAAAGTAAGATGGAGTAGAAAGGTACAGTATGAGGAGAGGAAGACATGACACCTTGTGTGAGAGGTCACCATGGAGACACTTCAGGCCTCAGGTGAAGGATGGTATGAGAAAGAAACATTAAGAGAGCGTGTGTGGGTGGAGATGAAAATAAATACAAACATTGCAGCTATAATTTGCTGGTTTGAGAGTAGGCTACTTGGACTAGCTACAAACTAACTTGCAACCTGGTGGACATGTAATGTGAAGACTAACTAGTAACCGAATGTGACTTCCGCCATATTTCCTACGTTTGGTTTGATTTTATGAATATTTAAGTGTGAATACAACGCTGCGGAGTGTGGATGGAGGGAAGAAGGGAGAGAGAGGTGGGCTAATGTGTGGCGGTTGGCAGGCATCATTAGACCACAGAAGTGTGAAAGAAGAAAATTAGGTGCCTGATGTTCTGCATGACGATCTGAATACAAATCAACTCTCATTCACACACACACGTACACCAAGCACCTTTTATAGCGCATTTGTAAATAACATTGGAATGTGAATACAAAGTGTGACATTATTGTCATGAGGCCCGTAACAGCGGAGTAGCTAGCCTAGGGGCCCATTACAGATTGTAACACCAGCCTCTTTGCACCAGTGTTATTTTTGACATGGTGCTGTTACAAGTAGCGTGTGTGTGAGACGTCACAAAATATATTTGCTCATCTATCGCTCCCCCGTGTGTCCACAATTGGTAGTGTGTCGAGACTGTAGAAAAGTGGAGAAGAAAAATGGCGACTTAATTGAGTGCACTGTCAACTGCTTGCAGGCGTTTGTAAGATAGCTAACGAATTGTCAACAAAGTTCACGGATAATACCTCCGGCTTCACTGACTCGAATTTCTTCTTTCTACCTTGTTGGCCTCAGAGTAAGTCAATATTCGTTCTACGTTAATGACAGTTTGTTTGCCAGTCTAGCTAGTTAGTTAGTTAGCATCCGACGCATTGACTTAACTAGCATGCTGAGAGCGTGCTAGGCTCTGGAAGTTCTGCATGGAGTTGAACTGGAGTAATTAGACCTACTTTAAGATAGACTGACCTACGTTTCAAGAGTTGTTTATACAGATGATACTTTTACATTTGTATGTTTAGGCTATAAATATGAGGACGTGTTATCTATCTGGGGTCTCTTATGTTACGGTCTGCCCGCCAGGGACCATGTCCAGGCTGTGTGTGGTGTGCGGGGGCTCGAAAGGTATCGGGAGAGCTGTGTCTCGCCTGCTGGCAGAGAGGGGCTTCCGAGTAGCCGTGCTGTCCAGGAACCAGGACGCGGGGCGGGCCACCGTTACATCGCTGAAAGGAGGTCGGTACCGACCGTATGTTAAAGGGCTTTGCTCGCCATTAATTGCGCAACGCCTACAGGTGAAATGAGGGATTAATCAATGGAGTTGTAATTCACATTATTCATGTGACGGGTTAGTCTGACCTCTCCTGTTCCAGTTGACCACCTGGCGTTCAGTTGTGATGTTTCCCAAGAACAGGAAGTGCAGAAGACGTTTGAGAATATCCAGAAGACCTGTGGAAACATCTCCTACCTCGTCAATGCTGCTGGAATCAACAAGTAGGGTGTGTGTGTGTGCGAGCACGCATGGTTTACTTGAGACAATCACAGACTTCCATGTTGATTTTGTGTAATGTGTGTGTATATCTGCGTGTGTGTTCAGGGACAGTCTGCTACTGCGGGCCAGGCCAGAGGACATGGTGTCTGTCCTCCACACCAACCTGCTCGGCAGCATGTTGACCAGCAGGGCGGCGCTCAGGAGCATGCTGAGGGCTCAGGGGGGCGCCATCGTCAACATAGGTACACAGCCGCCTCACCTGGGGCCTGACAGCTACCCTCAGGGTTAGAGGTAGCCCCTTCCTGCATGTTGTGTTTGAGATCATGTCCACCTGCAACACAAGCCTCCTAACCTACCTCACACTAATATATCTATATGTCCACTAGGTGGCAGTAGAGATCCATTGGAAACATTGTTTAGTCGATTTTATCCAAAGCGATGTCGTGTGTGTGTGCGTGTGCAGGCTCGGTGGTGGGGTTGAAGGGGAACTCTGGACAGTGTGTGTACAGTGCCAGCAAGGCAGGACTGGAGGGCTTCACACGATCTCTGGCCAAAGAGGTCGCGTCTCGCAACATCCGTGTCAATCTCCTGGCCCCAGGTATGGCTACTCCTCCTCTCTTTCTCCTTTTATTCTCTACTCCTCCTCCTCCTCTGGTCTGTCTGTTTTCACCCGAGGGAGGGGGCTGCTCTGACTGCTCCTGTATTGTTTCACCCCCCCCCCCCTCCCTTAGGGTTCATCCGTACCGACATGACTGCAGGGCTGAACGAGGAGGGCGCTCGATCTATCCCCCTGGGCCGCCTGGGAGAGCCGGAGGA
Source organism: Hypomesus nipponensis (assembly GCF_054491055.1). Taxonomy (NCBI): domain Eukaryota; kingdom Metazoa; phylum Chordata; class Actinopteri; order Osmeriformes; family Osmeridae; genus Hypomesus; species Hypomesus nipponensis. The sequence continues at coordinate 7,344,101 of NC_140376.1, read as the reverse complement.
GGTGGCCCAGGCTGTGCTCTTCCTGTTGCTGTCTCCCTACGTCACAGGACAGGTGCTGGCGGTGGACGGGGGCCTGCAGCTGGCCATGTAGCACACAGACACAGAGAGAAGCTGTGCCTGGCCATGTAGCACACAGACACAGAGAGAAGCTGTGCCTGGACAAGTCCAGGCTGGAGCAGGGGACACCAGGATGGCTGGTGCACAGAGGGCCTGCTGGGGAGCCCACAGCCCTGTTGGTCCCTGGGTGGTGTGGAGGAGGACTCTTGAACTGGCCAGTGTGCTACAAAATGGCTGTAAGTGTTCTGAAAATGCACTACACTGTTTATTCATGATGTAAAAAGCAATGTTGGATAATAGAAATGGTCCAGGTTCATTTAATGGTTCGAAGTCATTCATGGCTTCTACAAAGCGCATGTTACATTTTTTTTGCATTGAATTGAAATGTATTTTTGCAGTGGGGTGGTGAGTGTTAAGTAGGGGTAGGAATCTTATGGTACCTCACGATTTGATTCTTGGGGTCACGATCGATTCAATATATGCTTAGGTTTAATGTTTATGTAAAAAAAAATGTAAAAATTAGAAAATCACTTTTTTAAATGTGTGAATCGCTAGAAGACTGAATAGCGATTCATATGAATCGATTCTTTCCCCCCACCCCATAGTGTTAAGTCAAAATAAATGTTAAAATGAACTTTTTCTCTGCCTCCATGACTCGTAGCCATCATTTCTCTGTGTGGTTCTACTGTCCACATCCTGCCTCTGGTCCATGCTGAGTCACTGGGTCCTGCTCAGCCCAGGGGGCGTGTCCTAGTTTGAGTGACAGGCCGTGGTGAGCAGACTCCAGAATGTCTGGCCGCCGGGAGCCGTCTTTGATCAGCAGATTTAATGCTGTTAGTCTTTCCAAGACGAGGAGGTTCTCTGGCTGACCAGAGCTGCTTGGGTTTCAGCCCTCCACTCCTCCCCACATCCTCCCTCCCTCTTCCCCCCTCCTCCCCAACTCCCTCCTGCCTCGGTCTCTCTGTGGGGGTGAGGGATCAGCCTGCAGTGTGTGTCGCAGGGTCATGCTCTGTACACACATCTCAGCTCCTGTGATGTCATCTGTTCTCCCCTCTGGTTCCTCTCCACGCCACTAACATCACTTCCTGTACGCGTTAGGCGTCCCTGACAGTCCTGCGTCAGCCTCCGTTGCCTCGTGTGCTGGGGAGAGGTTTGCACTGGGACTCTTTCCTCAGCAATAACTTACTCACACGCTTCCATTTGTTTATATTTTATTATCTTTCATAAACTAACACAGTGTCAATAGATTCATATACAGGCACAGATTGGCAAAGAAAATAAGAACATTGTAGCCAAGACCATCGCCCGACAGAGAGAGGCCCATGTTGGTGAAACACAAAGGCGACATGGTAATATACAGCTCACTTTCCTACCTAAAACTTTGTAACTGGTTAAACACTGAATAATGGAAGCATAAAAAGTTGTACTTAGGTTAACCGATTTGTAATTTGGCACTGTATAAGTGGTGTATAATAGCATGCACAGACGGGTGATCTTAACAGGTCTTAACAAGTGATTGTTTAAGGACAAGTATACTTTGTTCCTAAGCAGGATATTCAATGCAGGGTTATATGTGAGACATCAAACTGATCTGGTGTCGTTTTGTCCCTAGAACCTGGATCCATCTTCATCATACAACAACACCTGGTGTGATCAGCACTCTGACGCCTGGATCAGGACGTGTAGACAGACACCCTACATCAACAACAAACTTCCATCCGTCCTGAGTCATCCTGAAACACTTCCTGCCTCATCATCGCTCTCATTGGACCACACCCGACCCCTACCAATCTCTACTTCCCGTGTCCTTACTATACCGTCACTCTCCACCAATCAGGTGAGGACACCGACCAACATTCCATCTCACATACACAAGACTCCAAACAGCTTCAACTTTCAAAGTCTTTTTTAAAAACTCAAAATCAGCAAGAAAAGAATATAAGGGCCGGCCTTGTGAAATATCAATCAGTAATGGTAATACTCTATAGCTACAGTACAGTGGGACAATGCTGATGTCTAAGATAGTATGCTCCCATGCCCCTCCTAGACCGCTGCCCTAACGCCCTGGGCTCCCTCCCCTCCCTGCTGCACCCCACCCTCCTCCTGGGATGTCCGAGGGGGGGTTACTTCTACATTTACATACAGTATATTATGCATATGGTGGGAGATTAAAATGGCACCTTTAACATGCAAAATAATGCTACTGTTTTCAGCGTGAGGGCGGTGTTCGCTGATCCTCTGAGGAATCTCAGGCACTTCGGCGGTGACGAGGACAGCCAGTCTTCAGCACGATGCGCCCGCCCGAAGGGCTGAGTTCAGCTCCTCAGGACTGGCGGATGATGAGGAGGCTTAGGGATACATACTGACATATCAAAGGGGAAGGGTGACAGACAGGACAACATTTCCCATCAGTCATCTGGTACATGTGGCCATTATCATGAATCCCTTGGATGATGGGAGTTGTAGTTCCTGTCCCCTGCATGGTTTTAGGTGGACAGGTGAGGGGGTCAGTTCTCAGGGTTGGCGTGTTGCACCCCCCTCCGTTAAGCTCTACAGGTCGTCGCTCTCCACCAGCCCTCCAGGCTGCAGGGGGGAGGAGTCGGGGAAGAAGGGGGCGGAGTCAGGGAAGAAGGCAGCCTTGACGTCCAGGCCTCTCTCGGTCAGCGCGGCGTAGCGACTGGTGGATGGACGCACCCTCTTAGGTTTTGGTAGGTTTGGCTGCTGCCACTGGGCTGGGGGGGAGGAGGAGAAATAATTGACATTATTATAATTGTGTGTTTGTTTTGTTTTTGTTTAAGACGACAACGACGACGACTCACCATGGACGTCGAGACGTGCAGTGCTGGAGACGATCCCAGCTTCGTTCTTTGCAGACACAGTGTACCAGCCTGCATCCTCCTTCATGGCCGGCTGGATGATCATGCACAGGTAGCCACAGTTGTCCTGGTGCATGCTGGGGACAGGAGTTTACACAACACGGTCAACAAAAATGTGTACCGCAGCTTAAACCCCCCCAAATGAATAAGGGACATGGGACCCAGACGTACCTGACCCTGTCCGTGCTGTGGGTGAACGACTCGTTCTCTCTCTTCCAGAAGATCTGGGGGTTGGGCGTCCCCGACACACGGCACTCCAGGCGTACGGGGTAGCCCTCAGCCACGCCCGTGTTCTGCAGCTTCTCAATGAACGTGGGGGCCTTGTGCATCTCCTTGGCTGGGGGGCACAGGATCTGGGTCACTATGGTAATGGTGTGTGTGCTGGGTGGGGTGTATGCGTGGGGGGGTGTGTGTGTGTGTGTGTGTGTGGGGTGTGGTGTGTGTGGTGTGTGTGTGTGGGGTGTGGTGTGTGTGGTGTGTGTGTGTGGGGTGTGGGGTGTGTGTGGGGGGTGTGGGTGTGTGTGTGGGGTGTGTGTGTGTGGTGTGTGTGTGTGTGCTGGTTGGTGTGTGTGTGTGTGTGTGTGTGTGTGTGGTGTGTGTGTGGGGTGTGTGTGTGTGTGTGTGTGGGGTGTGTGTGTGTGTGTGGGGTGTGTGTGTGTGGGGTGTGTGTGTGGGGTGTGTGTGTGGGGTGTGTGTGTGTGGTGTGTGTGTGTGGGGTGTGTGTGTGTGGTGTGTGCTGGTTGGGGTGTGTGTGTGTGTGTGTGGGGGGTGTGTGTGTGTGTGTGGGGTGTGTGTGTGTGGGGTGTGTGTGTGGGGTGTGTGTGTGTGGTGTGTGTGTGTGGGGTGTGTGTGTGTGGTGTGTGCTGGTTGGGGTGTGTGTGTGTGTGTGTGTGTGGGGTGTGTGTGGGGTGTGTGTGGGGTGTGTGTGTGGGGTGTGTGTGGGGTGTGTGTGGGGTGTGTGTGGGGTGTGTGTGGGGTGTGTGTGGGGTGTGTGTGTGTGGGTGGGGTGTGTGTGTGTGTGGGGTGTGTGTGTGTGTGTGGGGGGGGGGGGGGTATATGTGTGGGGTGTGTGTGTATATATATAGACACTGTGTTTGTTTACCGTACCTGCAACAATGAGTTCTAGGTTGAAGGAGTTCTGTCCAGCCCGGTTCGTAGCGATGCAAGTGTAGATCCCAGCGTCGCGACTGGTCACCGACTCGATGACCAGTGAGTGAACGCCGTTTTCCCTCACCAGCATCTTGTGGGCAGAGTCAGGGCGGATTGTCTGGCCGTTCAGCTGCCAGATGAGGTCTGGGGTGGGCAGGCCACTCACCTGTAGGGGGCAGAGCTTAGCAGTCAGGTACACAGTTCACGTGACTTTTGTTTGTGCGAGGGTGTCTGGTGGAATGCATGTTCTCATGGGAATGGGTTACCCTGTGAAAGAACCGGCCTCTCCCAACACCCACAGAAACATTACACCTGTGTGTTTACGTGTGTGTAATCAGTAACAGCAGTAACCCTAATTATCAGGCACTGTTCTCCTTCAATGAGCTTCCCAGAGAAGGTACATTTTTGGCATGGAACATTTAGAAACCAACAAAAAGAGGGAGTAGTAGGAATAAAGATGGTCTATAAATACAACTGACATTCAGTTACTGGAGACTGTCTGTGTGTGTGGAGAAGGAGACAGTCTTTTTATAGTGAGTCAGTTCCCTGTATGGTGCTGCACTGGTTTAATAGCCTCCTGTAACATAGCTTTCTTCTGTTGACAGACACGAAGGGCGGAGCCGGGATAGAGAGACAGAGAAGAAAGGAGAGAGACAGGAAGAAAAGAGGGGGAGAAGCAAGAAAAACAAGGCAGAGATAGAAGTGAGAAAGAAAAGATAATTGCGGAGTGAGAAACTGATCCCTCTTAATCCAGGACAAGTGAAACCCTCCTCCTCCTCTCTCTAAGATATCCATCACACTGGGGTCAAACACTCCCCCCTCCCTCATCCTCTACAAAACCAGGAATGTACTGGGAGAACACACAAGGATGACAGAGGATGTTCAGGAGGGGAGGGGCCTATGGTTGGGGCCGGGGTCTAGGAGGATGGGAAGGGGGCTATGGTCGGGGGCAGGGCCTCACCTTGCAGTCCATGCGGCACAGTTTCCCCTCCTGAACGATGAGGTCGCCAGGAGCCTGCAGGAAGTGAGGGCGGAAGTGGCGTTCCTGGATGTTCTCATTCTCATCTCCACTGTCCCGGGACCTGGACCTGGGTCTGGAGGGGGGAGGAAGGGCGATGCAGAGAGGGGCACAGAGGAAGAGACAGAAGAGGTGTAGAGAGATAGGGAGGGATGGAAAGAGAGAAGTGTTAACAAAGTTCACCAGGTTTCCCCTGAGTTCATGTGTGAGCGAGGTCAAAACCTCAAGGCGCTACCTGCTCTATCACAACAATGACATCATCCCTGCTCTGCTCAGAACACAGACCTGCGGGGGTTAAACAGAGAGAGAAAGGCTGGGCTCTGATAGAAGGGAGAGAGGGAGAAGTAAATAAAGAGAGCAATAAAGAGGGCCCTGATGGATATCTTAAAGAGCTGCAGTCACACAAATCAGATAGGAGCCCTTATCTACCCTGGGAAGGACTCATGGAGTACTCTGTGTGGGTGTGTGAGTGTTCTAGATAATGTCTCTCCTGAACTCTGAATTAGGGTGGCTCGTGTAGTCTTTGTCTATAAAGCTTTAAAAAAAAACTGTTTGATGTGGTGAGTTTGTACAAATAAAATACATTCAAATGACCACCAAGCGTAAATCAAGGTGTTTTCGGATACATGATGTTGTACAGTAGACCAGCATAGCTACAGTGCTGTAAGAGTCCAATCTGTCTTTCAATCTGTGTCTAATCTATCCATCCATCTCGTGTTGGAGCCCAAAGGTTGTAAACAGGAAGTAAAATATGTATCATTATGATCGACAACCAATCGGTTGGTTAGGGTTACACCCTTGGCCTGTGTTGTCTCTGATAAATCCCAGAGGAGTTCCCCATGATCTCACCTGCGAATGTGACCAGGTGTGGACCGCTGGCTCCGCCCCCTCTGGTTCACTGCCTGCACCATCATCCTGCCAGTACAGCTGACCCTCCCCTAGGGGGAAGAGAGAGAGAGAAAGAAAGGTTTGAATTAAAGGAAGTTGGACAGGCTGTAATGTACCTAACCTTGTGACCCTGGTAAGCTGTAAGGACTTCCTGTCTCCTGGCGCCAGCTTCCTGTCCTGGCTGTCATCACTCCTCTTATTCTGCTGGGGACGGCTGCCAACACACTACATCCTGCTGTGTGTGTGTTATGTGGGTATTGTGTTACAGTGTTTCTACTGTGTGCTGTGTGTGTTGGTGTATTCTATGTACAGTGTGTGTGTGTGTGTGTGTATTCTATGTACAGTGTGTGTGTGTGTGTGTATTCTATGTACAGTGTGTGTGTGTGTGTGTGTATTCTATGTACAGTGTGTGTGTGTGTGTATTCTATGTACAGTGTGTGTGTGTGTGTATTCTATGTACAGTGTGTGTGTGTGTGTATTCTATGTACAGTGTGTGTGTGTGTGTATTCTATGTACAGTGTGTGTGTGTGTGTATTCTACGTACAGTGTGTGTGTGGGTATTCTACGTGTAGTGTGTGTGTGGGTATTCTACGTGTAGTGTGTGTGTGTGTATTCTATGTACAGTGTGTGTGTGTGTATTCTATGTACAGTGTGTGTGTGTATTCTATGTACAGTGTGTGTGTGTGTATTCTATGTGTAGTGTGTGTGTCGGTATTCTACGTGTAGTGTGTGTGTGTGGGTATTCTATGTACAGTGTGTGTGTGTGTATTCTACGTGTAGTGTGTGTGTGGGTATTCTATGTACAGTGTGTGTGTGCCTCACCAGGGGGTTTCCAGCCATGATGGTGTAGTTGCCGTCGTCGTCCAGCGAGGCACTGGCGGTGTGCAGGGAGCACGTCCCGTCCGCCTCGCGGCTGATACGGTAGTGCTCGCTCATCTTAGAGATCTGCTTCCCGTCCTTGAACCAGTACACCTTCACACACACACACACACACACACACACATCACTACCTGGTCACACATTCCTACCTGTGCAGGTGTGTGTGCGTGTTATTTATTCTACACCATCACCCGTTTGACCTCTGACCTTGGGCTTGGGATCTCCTGTGACCTTGCAGGAGAAGGTGACGGGCATGCCCTCGAACAGCTTGTAGTGTTTGAGCTTGTGCAGGAAGCAGGGCGCCCCCCCCTGGTCTGGAGGCTGGTCATCATGCTCCACATCATCGTCAGACTCCTCCACTGGAGAACGCTCCAGACGGAACTCTATCTCGCTGATCAGACGCTGCTCGAAGCTGGACACCTTGTACTCCTGCAGGGGGGGGAGGGAAGGTAGGAGGTGAGGAGGAGGTGAGGAGAAATACCTGGTAAACACAGGATTCTATCTCCTAGAACAGATCCAGTCCAGAGGTAACACAAGATGATCATTCATTCTGAACAAGAAAGCACATTCCACCAACAAGCTTCTTCCCCTACAGCTCCCCCTCACCACCCTTGCCTGCTCTCCTTCTCAATCTCTCTTTCCTGTTCCCTCTCCATCTCTCCTCTCTCTCCCTGACCTCCTCTCTCTCCAGATAGGAGCAGGGTCCTATACGGTGCCAGAGGATCACCCTCAGGCCTGCTGGTGACGAACATGCAGACAGGAACACCACTTCCTCACACTGCCTGTCAATCAAGCATGCTGCTGTCAAGGTGCTGACTGGCTAGTGGTGGCCGATCTGTGACCATGGTGATAGGTTAGGACAGGAGTGGAGACCACACACAGGGAGGAGGAAGGAGGAAGGGAAGAAGGGTACATTGAAGGGGAGAAGGAGAAAGAGAGGATGATAATATTAAATAACCTTTTGTGGGACAGATTCTATATCAGGAGATCGGCTGCCCTGTGAAGAGATAGAAGAACAAGGAGGTGATGTCTGCTGCTGTGAGACATCAAGAGAACACACTGATGTGTGTTCCCAGACAAGCCAGTGTGTGATATCATCATCATCATGGGTACACACTTTCTGTTAACTATAACAGGCACATTAACGTTCCCAGACAGGCTAACAAGCTGACAGGCTAACATGCTAAAAGCTAGCATGCCAACAGGCCAACATGTTAAATGCTAGCATGCTAACTGTCTATAAGGCTGGAAGGTTGAAATGCTAACAGGCCAAGATGCCAGTTCCGGAACCAGTCTCTCTTTCATGACTTCCAGTATTACAACGTTTACTACCGGCTGCTAATGTACAACATACCACAGTGTATGTGTGTACCTACCTGTGTGTGTGTGTGCGTGTGCGTGTGGGTGTGTACCTGTGTGCCAGGCTCATCGTCTCCCTCCTGGCTCAGGACAGTGGCAGCGTTGTCTGCTCCCAGCAGCCTGCGAGCCATCTTCTCCTCGTACGTTAGCCTCTGCAGAGCATTCAGCTGTTAGCTGGGTTAGTGTGTCAGTCCGCCGCGCCGCACACACACACCTGGTATCCACTAAACGCACTCTTAATAGCACCATCCTAGCTGTGTACTAGTACTAACCTCTAGTGCCAACTCTATTCTAGTTGTGTACTCGTACTATCTATTTTAGTATACTTGATCCAATTCTGTTCTCGCTGTGTACCAGCACAGTGTTTCTGGTAGCAGGTCCAGGTTGATGAGTGTAGTGTTGGTTAATGATGTTAAACCTCTGTTACTGGCTGCACACTGGCTGTTCCCTGGGAAACTACATGCACGCACTCACACACACACACACACACACACCTGTTGTCCGTTGCTCATGCGCTCCTCCTTGAAGCGCAGCTTCCTCTCCAGGTCCTGGATGACGGCGTCCTTGGAGCCCTGGATGTCTGAGTCTGACGCCAGGCGAGGGGTCCGGGGGGTGGGCCGGCGGGGCATCGCCCTGGAGAAACCCCAGAGAACGTTAATGAGGTCACAACATGAGATTGAGATCTACCATCCCTCTCCCTGTGGTTGTGGTGGGGGTTTGCGGGCACGTCGCTCCTCCGCTCTCTTTGTCTCTCTTACTCTGTCTCGTTCTCTATCAGTCCTCCATTCTCTCTCTTTTTCTATTGCTGTTAGTTCTCTGTCTTTTTCTGTCTCTCTTTCGCGCTCTCTCTTATCAGGACATTCCAGGCGTTGTCCTGTAATCTTACCTCTCGGGGGAGGAAGGACAGAGAGAGAGAGTGGAGGACTGATAAAGAGAGAGAACGAGAGGAATAAAGACAGAGAGAGAGATACAGAATTCCCCTCTATGACATCAGGAACCAGAGAATGACCCCCACCACAGCTCCTGGTGTGAGGAGGAGGAGGAGGAGGCCTGGAACCTGAGATTGGCTGGAAACCCTAAAACTAAACTGTTTCTGACAGCAAGCCTTCTTTCGAGACAGTATATTTTTGCAGCATATGATGGGGCGAACACTGAACGCCACGTGCACACACACGTGCGCAAACCTTAGCAGGACCCTGGTGGTCTGGGCGGAGTGTGTGTGTCTGTGTGTGTGTTTAGTGGCGAGCAGAGAGCTGTAAACACGCTGTGTAAGAATGTAAACATGTCATCTTCTACCTCAGAACCCAGCCTCAGGCAAAGAGTGGAGGGAGGAAGAGGGGGAGAGAGAGAAGGAGAAAGAGAGGGAGAGACAGACAGAGAGAGAAAGGGAGTACATGTGCATCTGTGTGATGTTGCATGTCGTCCAGTGTGTGTGTGTGTGTGTGTGTGTGTGTGTGTGTGTGTGTGTGTGTGTGTGTGTGTGTGTGTGTGTGTTGTCCAGGGTACTTACACAGTCCCATTGCCTTTGGGCAGCCCCAGAGCGTTGACGGTCGGGGAGGCGGGTGAGGAGGTGGGGGAGGGCAGGACAGAGGAGAGGAAGCTGGAGGCTGGGGACTGGGGGGTGGAGGAGGAGAAGGAGGAGGAGAGGATGGGCGGGGGAGGTGGGGGAGGCGGGGGAGGGAAGTCTTGGCCGGAGTGGGAGGACAAGGTGCTGGGGCTGAGGAAGGGGGGAGGAGGAGGGGGGAAGGAGGGAGAGGAGGGGGAGTCCAGGCTGTTGGTCTTACTGAAGGGGGGAGGCTGGAAGGGGGGGAGGGAGACCTTACTAAAGGGCTTGTGTGAGGCAGAGGGGGAGAGGGGGGAGGAGAGGGTGGAGGAAGGAGAGGACTGGGTGTTGAACCCCCCAGAGGCCCCTGCCGGGCCCTGGGCAGCGATGAACTGCTTGGGGCGGGCGTAGTTAAAGGTGCTGGTCTGCATGGCGCTGCTTTCCAGCTCCTGGAAGGAGGGAGGAGGGGGAAGAGGAGGAGATGGAGGTGGGATTTCCTGCGGAGGGGGAGGGACTTCCTGCTGTTCTGCCTGCTCCTGCTGCTGCAGGAGCCAATCGGCTGCTTCCTGCTGTTCTAGAAGGATCTGGTCCTGGAGGTGCTTCAGCTGGGCAGCGTTCCTGAGGGGGGGGGCAGGTAAGGGGGAGGGAGGTAAAGGGGGGGGGGGGGGGCGAAGCACCAGTTATTTTACAGAACATCAGAGAGAACATCAGACATATGAAACATATAGAAACATCTGGTTGTGTTCAAGCTGCCATGCTGGAGCAGGCAGGGACACTGTCTCTCGCTCGCTCTCTCTCTCTCAAACACACACACACACACCATGCTGGCCCCCCCTGACCTGCAGTCAACACTGGACAGAGCTGGAGCCGGCAGGGATACACGCACATACATGTACAATGGCAGAGAAGTCACACACAAACTGACAGACACCACCCAGATGTACTTCAGGGCTTGCACAAACACACGGGGGGGAGGTCATTGCCCCCCACCCCCACCCCAAGGTCTCCAATCAGCACATAGCAGACATACCCAGACAAACCTCTGCATCCTCTCTGGGCCCTTCACTCACACACTCATATGGAGGCACTACACAAACACACACATTATCAGAGACGACACACACACACACATTATCAGAGACGACACACACACACATTATCAGAGACGACACACACACACATTATCAGAGACGACACACACACACACATTATCAGAGACGACACACACACACACTCGTCATGCTGGGTTTGGGGGCAGATAAAGCTGCCGCAAACTGACACACACGCGCTGCAGGACAGGCAGGAATGCAGCTGGAATCTATTTAAGCAATGATACAAAGCTGCTGTCATCCAGCTCGCCAACCTAGGATACGTGTGTGTGTTTGTGATTGTGGCAATTGTGTGTGTGTGCATATGTGTTTTCTCTGTGTGTGTGTGTGTGTGTGTGTGTGTGTGGGGGGGGGGTGACGAAACTGCAGTGTTGGCAGCAGGGACTGATATCCTATCAGCGTTCCACACTGACGTGTTAAAAGTTCTGCTTGTCAACATCACGTCAAACTCCGAGAGAGAGTAGCTATAACGAGAAGAAGCTGACCAGAGCGGCCATGTAGCTCTCCTGTTGTTATGACGACAGCGGGGTGACGCCCTGTCTGTTGGGGGGGGGGGGTCTGTAATGTGTTGGTGCTGGGTAGTGACCGTAGGACTGGAGAGCAGGCTAGCCAGATCTTCACTGACTCTTTGTCCGTCTCTCTCCCTTCTCTTCTTTGCTCCTCGTTCTCTCTCTCCTCTCTTTCATCTCGGCAGCATGGTCTCTTCCTCGTCTTTCTTCTGGGCTCCATGGTCTTTCTCTCCTTCTCTTTCTCTCTCTCTCTGTCGGCATGGCTTGCCCTCAGAATCAATCCTCTAAATCTCTTCCAGATGTTGAATAATCAGTTTTTTTTCTATTTTTCATTTCATAGTCCAGGAGAATAAGCCTCTCATCCACAACATCCCCCCCCCCATCCTCTGCTCCTCCTCTTCTCCCCCCCGCCTTCTCCCCCTTCTCTCCCAACAGGTCAAATCAAGGTAGAAAAACATTAAACAGCAGTCAGTGAGAGCCCCGGGACCACTGCTCATCCTGGCCAATCACACGCTCCCCCACAAGACAGGAAGTGCCAGGTCCTAACTCTCCAGTCCTCCAGGGCTAGCCTCCAGACCCCCAGCTCCAGACTCCTTGTTTGGCCGTGTTCTCCTCAGACGGCAGTGTGACACTCAGCCAGAGAGCAAACGTGCTTCATTTCCTCAGCGCTTTGTCATCGTCACTCTCTCCCTCCCCCTGGTTTGGCCCTCCCTCTCCTCTCATTTACTGTAAACATGTGATCCATTTAGCAGATGTTTTGATCCAAAAGGACATATGAATGCATGTAGAAAGTAAAGATCCAGTACCAGACTTGGGTCGTCTTAACCTATCCTGTGTTTCATTCCCTCCTGCTAATGTGTCTGCCAGCCTGATCGCTGTACATAACATAGTTAGCTAATACTGGACTTCCTCAAACAATGTCTGAATTAATGTTTCAATCTCCTCTTCTGGACTTCTCCTGTGTGTGTGTGTGCGTATGTGTGAGTGAGTGGGGGGAATGTTAGCCAGCTGTAACTGACATCATCTGGTTGCCTTAAAAGGTGCTCTTTCTTTAAATGGAACTCCTACTTCCAAACAAACATCCATTCATCATCACACACCCCAAACAACTCCCTCCCTCCCTCCCTCTCTTTTGATCTGTTTCTCTACCCCCCCTCCTCTCTCTGCATGGTCAGATATACAGTTGTTCCACCTGACCAGAGGACTGTGACTCATGTCTCCCCTGGCCTTCTTCCCCAGCTCCTCCATGGATGTGTTTCCAGCTGACCTGCCGGCCTGTCAGGCCACTTCATCGACAATATTTCCTCAGCTCTGCTCCATAAACCTTCGCTGCCTTCATGGCTGTCAGTTAAAAGGTCGCAGAGTGACGTGCAGCTGTCTCAGCGGTGGTACGGTCCTGGTATCGCGCTGACTCAAGGAGGGGGCCAGGGGGCAAGCAGTGGCTGATGTAGGGTAAGAAGTCCTTCCCAATCAATCATTGACACTGAGTGTTGATAAGAGAAGGACGTTCTGAATATCGATAAGAAACATTCAAGGACTCTGGGAGGATTTCATAGTCACATGACTGAATCCTGACAGGACAGTGAAAGTGTCGGCTCTGTTGGAGAGGGAGGGGGGGGGGGGTTACAGAAACTCTACTATGGACTGTCCTCACTTTATCCCTCTCTTTCAATCTCACTCTCCAACTCTTTTTCTTTCTCTCTGTCTCTCCCTCACTCTCACTCTCTCTTTCTTGCGGTCCAGTGAGGCCTAGCAGAGAGGGAGCCGAACTGCTGTCGCCATGCCAACGGCCCGCTGTTTTCCAGCGCCACAAAGTAGCCAGCTGGCTCCCAGAGTTGAGTGACATCGTACCAGAGTCCAACTGTAACAGTGTAATACCACAAATATCTCTCTCTCTCCTCTGTCTCCTTCCATCTTTCCCTCCGTTCAGGGGTATAAATAGTCAGAGGAGTTCATGTGGTTTCTTTCCTCTCAAACTGGCTGGCTGGTTTACTGACTGGTTGGCTGGCTGGCTGGTGTAGGGGACCAGGTGTGTAGGGGACTGGATAGAGAGCAAGAGGGCCAGAGGTTTCATTCTCCTCTGCCAACACTGACAGGAAGCCGCAATGGGAGGACAGGAAATTGTTGAGTGTAAATAAACATTAATGAGGTAAACAACAAAAGAACACTTCCTACTGCCTGCGTGTCAATAAAGAAAAACAGTAATACAGCTGCTATTGGTCTTCTAATTTGAACAACAGGATAGACGCGGTACCGAAGAGAGGGAGCGAGGTAAGGAGGACAGAGGGAGAGTTGAGGGAGCGAGGTAAGGAGGACAGAGGGAGAGTTGAGGGAGCGAGGTAAGGAGGACAGAGGGAGAGTTGAGGGAGCGAGGTAAGGAGGACAGAGGGAGAGTTGAGGGAGCGAGGTAAGGAGGACGGAGGGAGAGTTGAGGGAGCGAGGTAAGGAGGACAGAGGGAGAGTTGAGGGAGCGAGGTAAGGAGGACGGAGGGAGAGTTGAGGGAGCGAGGTAAGGAGCGAGTGGAAGAGAGGCAGGCCAGCCAGTGTGCGCATGGAGAGAATGCTGGCGCACATATGGCACAGAACGTCTGTGGTCTTGTCAACCATGAGTGACTGATAACCCAGCCACCTCACACAGCTCCACCCCCACACCCGCTAAACAAACACCGCCGCTACCGTGGAAACACACAACCCACACAGCCAATCAATCAGAGCAGTGGGGGCTAGCTCCATCCCCTGCCTGAGAGCACCTGGCTCCAGCTCTCCTCACCTATGTAACTACACCCAGGACGACATCCTTACTATGTGTCAACCTGAAGTTGAATGAATGGCTGGCTTACTGACTGACTGACACTAGCTGGTTGACTAGCTGACTGACTGGCTGGTTGGTTGGCTGGCCGGCTGGCTGACAGATTGTTCTATCTAATGAGGGATGCTTATTTGTTGATTCCCCAGTCAGCACTGTTCATGTTTGACATCATCTTAGATGAGAAGAAAACATTAATTTATCAGCACAGCTTAGTTAAACCACTAACACACATACAACTTGAACTGGTGTTTAGAATAACAGAGCAACACACACTTTGGTGTTTCAGATTTGAAAGTGTTGTTACTACAGTGTCAGTACATACACTGACCTGACCTCCATGAACATGAGGCATACAGTCGCCTCTATCACACACACTGCACCTCTCTCTATCACACACACTGCACCTCTCTCTATCACACACACTGCACCTCTCTCTATCACACACACTGCACCTCTCTCTATCACACACACTGCACTTCTCTCTATCACACACACTGCACCTCTCTCCTTTTTCATCAATGGGATTCAGAAAGTCTCGGAGCAACATGTACCATGCAGAACAGAGCAGCCTACAGTCTCTGAAACATACATGGTCTGTCTCTCTTGTGTTAGAGACACTCATCCACCTCTCTCTCTCTCTCTCTTGACTCCTCTCACCTTCTTTGACTCCTCTCTTTCTCCTCCACCTCCTCTCTCTGAATCCTCTCTCTCCCCCACCTCCTCCTCTCTCTCTCCTCCAACTCCTCCATTCTCTTGGACAGACTCCTGGCTTTGTTCTGCTAATTCCCTTTCAACAACATGCCCCCTCTACCCTCCCTCTCTCCACCACCGCCGCCCCCCCCCCTGACCCCCCCCTCCCACCCAGCTCTAATTGCTCACCACATAAAACAGGACCAGACTGTTTTCTTTTCCTTCTCTTTAAAAGCAGCCCAGAGCGATTCTTATTCCACCAAGAGCAGCTCCCCTCTGGAACCCCTCTCTCTCTTTCTCCGTCTCTCTCTCTCTCACCCTCTACTCCCCTCCTCTCTCTCCATTTTCTCTCTCTGTCTCTCTTCCATTTCTTTCTCTGCCTCCTCCCAGTACCGCTCACACAAAACTCTTTCACCTTTCTCCCTTCCTCCCTCCGTCTGCCCAGTGAGTGGAGTGTTTTTCTCTATAGCAGGAATGCCAAAGACATTCTTCTGTGGATCGGAATGGGAAAGACATTGCTATCAAACAGGATTAGCAGCAGGGGTGAAACAGGAGGAGAGAGAGAGACACACCGAGAGAGAGAGAGAGAGACACACCGAGAGAGAGAGAGAGAGAGAGAGAGAGAGAGAGAGAGAGACACAGAGAGAGACAGAGAGAAAGCGAGAGGGTTGAAACAGTAGTGAAAGTACCAGCCAAAGTTGCCATCGCCGGTCTCACCTAACATACTCTATTGTGTTAGCTAATCCACCAGAGACACCAGGAGAGACAACCAATCCCACCTCCTACACAACACAACACACACACAAAACCGGAATGCTGACACACCAACAACACCACACTAGCTGCAATCCTAAGACTTTCAACTTTCCCCTCTCTCCCTCTTTCTCTCCTCTTTTCACTCTCTACTTCTCCCTTTCCCCCTTTCCCCCTTTCTCTCCTCTCTCTCCTGTCTCTCTCTCTCTCTTCCCCAGAGCCTCCAGTGAGTGAACATCTATCTCCAGCCCTACTGTTCAGACTGCTGCTGCCTCACATGCTTATGACATTAACTTGCGTTGAGTTGGCACAGCTCACTGACAGAAAGCCTTCCTCCCTCTCCATCCATCCTTTGTCCTCTTCCTCACTCACTCCTTCTCAGTTACACCAGTTACAGTTCAACAGCCGAGTCGTAGGCTATATCACAGAGACCACATTCGTACCGTTTGTCAAACGACATCAAACAGTCCGTTATTAGGAAGCGTTGGGACTAGGGAAAAGTCCGTCTCCAGAGAGTTAGTCGTAGTTATAGTTTGTTAGACTTTGCTCATTTTCGCAAACTATCTCAACAAACTGTCATGCGGCGTTTTAAGTAACGTTGACAAAAGTTTCACTGTTAGTATACTAACCAACTGATCCCATGAGAAACTGTACCTTCAGATTAGCGGAGATCCAGGGAGATTAATGTTGTCTCAGGTATTCCTTGTAAGAGTGTGTATGTGTGTGTACGAGTGTGTGTGCAGGTAAGGTATTTATACAGCGGGCAGCCAGACGGTGACAGACGCTCTCGCGTACTGGTTGCATGAGTCAGTCTGCAACGGTCTCAGCTCCGCCCCTTCACAATAAAAGCCGCTGCCTTGCTCGGAGAAAGCGCTTCACATTAAAAGCCCCAGCCTTGCGCTGAAAATCTATTTTCTAAATAAAAGTCTGACTTTTACCAAAAAATGCTTTAAGCTTTGATGCAGAAACAGCCTTGATTTCAGAGTGAAGGTAGAAGCGTCACAGCAACCCACTGCTCCTCAGCTAGGGAGAGAGATTGAAAGAGGAGGTGATAGACTTTAAGAGAGGAGAAGACAGGAAGAAAATTGGACATGGAAAGACGGAGGGAAAGCGAGTGACAGCAAGAAAAAGAGAGCCATAGAGAGAGAGAAAGCAGGGCAGACCTCATGTCTCCCCCTCTCCTGATGGCTGTCTGACGGAGGAGCAGAACACACCAGGCTGTGATGTCATACACAACCTGTAATTACTGTCACTCCATCCGCCAGCCAGGAAGCTATCTGTCAGTCTGGTTTAGAACCCAGAACACACTCACCAACATCCACACACACACACACACCTCTAAATACACTCCACACACATGTATCTACATACATCCATCCATCCACACACACACACAAGGCCAATTGTGGACTAAGGTTCTAATCAGGGTTGATTGACTTCATGTGGAAACAATGTGATTCCCTGAACGTGTTATACATACCACAACTCTTTCTTTCTCCTTCTCTGTCTCTCCTTCTCTCTCTCCAGAGACACAATCTGTCCCACCAGGGGACCAGCAAGACGTGCTTGTTTCCATGCTGTCAACTCACAAGTAAAGCACACTCTCAGAATACCACACTATAAAACACTCACTCACTGTGTACCTCTGTCCCTGCTCTCTCTCTCTTCCCCCCCCCCCCCTCTCTCCCATCCCTCCCTCTCTCCCCTCCGGTATTCTAAGGGTCAGCTGCAGCTCCCTTATAAGGAATCCTTCTCCATTCCTCCAAGGTCACTCTAACCAATCCTGTTAGACCGTCGACTGCCTCAGCCAATCCTGCGGCTCCCCATGTCCTTATAAGGACGTTCCCTCTTTGGGTCTGGCTGCCACTCTTCACCTCTATGCTCCCTCTTTCGCTCCTGCTCCCTCTTTTCTCTCTCACTCTCTTCTGCTCGATCTCTCTCTCTCCTGTCCTCTCTCTCTCCTGCCCTCTCTCTCTCTCTCTCCTGCCCTCTCTCTCTCTCTCTTTCCTGTCCTCTCTCTCTGTCCTCTCTCTCCTGCCCTCTCTCTCTCTCTCTCTCTCTCTCTCTCTCTTTCCTGTCCTCTCTCTCTCTCCATCCTCTCTCTCTCTCTCCATCTCCAGCGTGTTCTCCCACCTTCATGAACCCAATACCTCTCCTCTTCCTCTCCCTCCTCCTCTTCCTCCTCTCCTGGAAAGGTACAGTTAGTACCCTGTTAGAGAGTGTAGCAGTACCACCTCATAAACACAAACCCTGCTGGGACAACAGGGCCTCTGACTCACAACACCGGTATGTGTGTGTGTGTGACCAGGCCAGCACACCAGTACCGCAGATCTGGCCTGAACACAAAACAACCATAGATACAACACAACCATGACCATAGAGCCGCGGCAAATACATGTGTGTGTGAAAATAAGTGTGTGTGAAAATAAATGTTTGTGTGTCTGCATATGATGTTGGCACAGAGTGGTTGATTTGGGTCAGAAGTGGCCTTGGTTTGTTTTAGTTGACCACTGCTACCCTGACAACGTCGTCCCCGGCAACCAGCCAGGGCAGGAGGGGGATTAGCATCTTAATCTGTCTGGTATGACCGCTACGCTGCTTACGGCTGGACACCACACACACACACACACACACACACACACACACACACACACACACACACACACACACACACACACACACACACACACACACACACACACACACACACACACACACACACACACACACACACACACACACACACACACACACACACACACACACACACACACACACACACACACACACACACACACACACACACACACACTGTGAGTTACATCCAGACAGGCTGTTGTTTTAAGCTCCTGCATGTTCTCGATAGCAGTACCTCAGTTATGATGTGTGTATGAGTGTGTGAGTGTGTATATGTGTGTGCGTCAGGAATGGGAGTTCCCGGATATCATGAGGCAAGCTGCCAGATGTTGGGGTTGTGACATTATTCACATACATTTTCTGCCGGCATTCTGACACCTCTAGTGACCCTTGACCTCTGGTTGTTGCTTCCTGTCAATCTGCCATGTAGCTCATGTGACCACACCCCCCGCTTCCAGGAACCCCCCCCACCAGGTTGAACATATAAAGGATGAGACACATGTATCGATTACCCATGAGCCTTTGGGTATTTTATGGGAGCACATGCCTTGCTAAATGTTACTAAATACCCAAACGGTCTCATGTGTTTACAGGAATGCAGCCTCCCTGTGTGTGATGAGTCAGTGTGTCTTTCTGGGTGGAGGGGGGTGGGGGATGGAGATGGTGGGGGTGGAGATAGTGAGGGGGGGTGATAGGGCTGGTCTGATACAGGAAGGATGACCACAGCTGTCTCACCCTGATCACACGCCCCGATGACCACAGCTGTCTCCGAGGATTAACCACCAGAACCAACTTCCTCTCTACCATGGCGACAACCACATGATACACTCCGAGCCAGTCAGAAACCAGTTCTGAAGCAGAAAGAGAGTGCAGATTTCGCTTACGCAGGCAGTGTGTCGTAACCTGTTTCAAACCCAAACAATTCTTGGGGAACGCCACACCAAGCTGGCAGCAGTATTCATCAATACACAGGAAAATGGATACCACACTCTCACAGCACACACACACACATTCACACACTCAGACAGTGGATTTATGCTCTCCAGGTGTTATTGCTCCAGTGTGATGTGATTATTTACATGGTCACGCGTGTCCCTTCAAGCCCCTGGTGAGCTCTCCCCCACAGGGCAGCTCATAAATCCACCCACAAACACACACACACACACACACACACACACAGCAGCAGCCCAATGAGCTCACACTGATATGGTAGAGTCTAGCTCTATGATGAAGAGCCGTGGCAGTTCTAACCCCTGAACCCTTCTCAACTCCTCCAGATTGTGTTCCCCCCTAACTCAATAACTCTTCTAGTGTAGACCACAGGAACCAGAGCAGAACACAGGGCGAACACACACACACACACATCCAGCCACGCCACCCATGTGACCAGAGGTCGTAGGTCACAAATGGTGGCGGCCGCGGCTTGGCCTGTCAACCGGTCAGCAAGAACATAAACAGCCTAACCAGCACAGCAATGACCCCTAATAACCCTTAATGACCCTTAATGACCCCTAATGGCACAGGCTGCTCTGCTGCCATTACTGGCCGATTACAGTGAAGTGTGTGAGGAAGGCAGACAGGCGGGGCAGACAGGGGTCATGCGAGGGTCACCCATGCAAAGCTCACCCCTCACCCACCCACCCCGCCAAGCGAGGAGCTGAATGTGTCTGGTATTAGACACTGTCCCTCAGGCAGAACAGAGAGGCGCTCCTACACGCCCATACCCACCCCCACCAGACAGACAGATGTTTACCTGCCATGTTGTAGTTCCTCCGCTCTACTCTCCTCTCTGCAAGCACAGAGAGGACACACAGTTAAGATACAGAGAACCCAGCACAGACCTTCAACACCCATCTGGACCAAACACAGACCTTCAACATCATCTGGACCAAACACAGACCTTCAACATCATCTGGACAAAACACAGACCTTCAACATCATCTGGACAAACACAGACCGTGAACACCCATCTGGAACAAACACAGACCTTCAACATCATCTGGACCAAACACAGACCTTCAACATCATCTGGACCAAACACAGACCGTGAACACCCATCTGGACCAAACACAGACCTTCAACATTATCTGGATCAAACACAAACCTTCAACATCATCTGGACCAAACACAGACCTTCAACATCATCTGGACCAAACACAGACCTTCAACACCCATCTGGACCAAACACAGACCTTCAACACCCATCTGGATCAAACACAGACCTTCAACACCCATCTGGACCAAACACAGACCTTCAACACCCATCTGGACACAGCACAGGCCCACAACATCTATCCTGACACAGCACAGGCCCCCCAACACCCATCTGGACCAAACACAGACCTTCAACACCCAGTCTGGTCCCAGCACAAGCCTTGAACATCAAGACGATAAGACCACAAGGACCCAATGGAGGGAATGAGATGGAGGAATGAGAGGGTGGAATGACAGGGAGGGGGGTAGAAGTATAGACATGATATCATCAGACTTATCTGGTGATATCAAGCATTACACCCTGACATACACTTACACACAGACACACACACAAAAACCACATACACACATACACAAACAAGGCCCATACAGACGGGCCCGTCACACCGCAGACAAGACGATGACACAGACACTAAACCAACGTCACTGGAATGTTTTCAGGTTCGAGCTGGAGGAGAGATCATAGAGGTGGAGGAGGGAGTAGGGAGGAGGGGAGGGGTTAGAAGGTTACTCACAGCTTAGGTTTAGGCTTGGTGGGCAGTGGAGGCCCCTCCTTCCCTGGGGCTGGGGTCGAGGCTGGGGTCGAGGCTGGGGCAGAAGCTGGAACATCCATAACAGACTCAGGTGGAGGAGGGGGGGAGGTGGTCTCTGGGTGGGCTGTGGGGAGGTGGGGGGCTGACGGGTAGTCCTTTGCGACCTGGCCCCGCCCCCTGGCTTGGCTCCACCCCTTCAGGGCCTGTCTGGACCGCTGACATGCTTGGCCAGATCTCCACCTCGTTGACATGGTAACCCTCCACGCTCAGCGGGGCTTTGGGCGGCAGCTCCAATTGGCTGATCTCGGTGGGCGGGGGGGGTGGGGGGAAGGCCTGGGCGTCTTCCAACATAGTGTTGTCCCCGTATAAGTCACCCCTGGTTACGCCGTTAGTGGGCAAGTCTTCAGCTGCTGAGAAAGAAACACACACATCATCTTAGCTTACTATTCCTCTCATCCTACCGTCTTTCAGACAAAATATCCATAATCTGTAGTATTCCCGA
Organism: Hypomesus nipponensis; assembly: GCF_054491055.1. Taxonomy (NCBI): domain Eukaryota; kingdom Metazoa; phylum Chordata; class Actinopteri; order Osmeriformes; family Osmeridae; genus Hypomesus; species Hypomesus nipponensis. The sequence continues at coordinate 7,322,576 of NC_140376.1, read as the reverse complement.
GCATACTCTAACCATTCACCCCAGCTAGGCAGTTAACTCTAACCATCTAATTTATAGAGCTATAAATATAATGCATTTCATTGTAGCCATGTAAATCAGACTGTCCAATGGCAGAGCGGATGACGCTGAGAGGCGGGGCCTGTCAGTCACACCTCCAGAGACGTGGAGGTGCGCGGAGCTGCTGAGGGACCCGTAGGGATTGGTGACGGTGCAGCAGAACACGCCCCCATCCTCTGGGAACGCCTCCGAGATCACCAGCGTGCAGATCTCCTCTGGAACACAGAACATGGGTTAGAACTCTGCAAAGCTGTGACAGACAGACAGACAGACAGACGTCAGAACTATTCAGAATGCTACTGTCATGAACACCTGCTGCATGTGAGTCACACTGTTCCAGACGGGGAAACTCTCTACGTGAATGTACATCAGACAAAACACACACCTTCAGACACACACACACACACACCTTCAGACACACACACACACACACCCTCAGACAAACGTGTGTCACAATATGGGTGAGGTCAAAACAAGGTCACAGTCTGATTATGTCAATCACAGTCAGACAGAAAGCCGATGATGCCATAACAGCAAGAGCAAGATAGAATCTGCGGCTGTTAAACAAGCAAAGCTGACAGGAAGTGATGTCGCTCTTACCTGGCTCTGCAGCGGAGCGGGGCTCTGTCGGAACGCAGAGCGACAGGGAGAGAGGAGAGGAAGGTTAGAGGAGATGGAGAGAGATGGGATGGACATGGAACAGTTTGAGTCTGGCTCAAGCCTGGCTCGAGGCTGGCTCGTCTTACTCTTCTGAAGGACGCGGAAGTCTGGGGAGTCCTGGATCTCCTGGCCCTGGCGGAACCAGCGCACCTGCAGGGGCGCGCTGCCCCGTACCCGGCACTCCAGAACCACCACCTGGCCCTCTGAGGCCTGGGAGTCCACCAACACCTGGGGGAGTGAGGAACAGAGAGAGAGAAAGGGACAGAGAAAGGGGTGTGGGGTCAGTAGACTCTGACCCCAGCAATAACACTCCATCACACAGCAGCCAATCACAGGGCAGCCTGGAGTGTCGCGGAGACAGAGACAGGAAGTGATCCATGAAGAGGCCCTCGTGGGCTCATACTCCCTCTCCAAGCTGTCAACACGACTGAGAACAAACCCCCTATCAATCAGCAGTGTGTGTGTGTGTGTGTGTGAGGGCACATGTGTGCGGCATAGGTGACTTCAGGGATGAGTAACTACCTACCCACTCCAGGGGGAGGACAAGACAAACACATGTGTTGTGTAATGAGGGATGAATTAAAGGAGGAGGAGGATTTAGAGGAGAGGAGCAGAGCTCATGGCTTTGTTTGGCCTCTTTTGAAGATCTTCCCCCATTACATGACTCACTAGCTGGTGGGAGGGAGGAGAAGGGAAGGAAGGGAGGAGCGCAGGAGGGGAGAAGGAAAGGAAAGAGGAGAGGGGGAGGTAGAGGGAAGGAAGGAAGGGAGGAGGGAGGGAGGGAGGGAGGGAGGGAGGGAGGGAGGGAGGGAGGGAGGGAGGGAGGGAGGGAGGGAGGGAGGGAGGGAGGGAGGGAGGGAGGGAGGGAGGGAGGGAGGGAGGGAGGGAGGGAGGGAGGGAGGGAGGGAGGGAGGGAGGGAGGGAGGGAGGTGAATGTGCGTCTTTCTAAGTGCTTACCTTAGTGAAGACAGGGGGGGCCGCAACAGGGCCGTCGCCCCCATACAGAGAGGAGACTGGACTTTGCATCTGAGAATACAACACACACACTCAGAATGGAACAGTTGCTGTGTGCGTGTGTGTACATGTGTGTGTGTACATGTGTGTGTACCCGCTGAGTGAAGGGCTGGACCAGGGTGGAACGGTGAGGTGGGGGCTCCGAGGTCTTGGGGGAGGAGGAACGAATCGTCAAGGAGACAGAGGTGGTCTTCTTCTGAACCCTGTGAGAGAGACAGAGACAGAGACAGACAGAGAGAGCGAGAGAGACAGAGAGAGAGAAAGAGACAGCACAGAGAGACCAGTTAAACAAGGTCCATGATGTCTTGACCCTTACCCCACCCCTTCAGGTGAGGATATTGCTGATCTGGGGTTTCTCTGGTCATATCTTCTCTCCTCTCACAGAAACAGCTGCAGTCTCTTTCTCTACCCTACAAAACCCGTTTTTACGGTCCCATTTTCACCTCGTAAATGACTAAGGGGCCTTGCAAAACGGTTTCCCCAGTGACTAGGAGGATGATGTCACTGGGCAGAGAGTGCCAAGACGCTAGTAAACAGACAAGGGAGGCGTCTGGTAGGTGAGAGATATAGAGACAGGGATGTGAGACGTACAGACAGGAGAGGTGAGACGTAGGGTCTCAGAGGAATGGGGGAAGGGGGTCAGAGGTGAGGGGGTCAGGGGTCACATACTGAGCCATGTCTCCTGACCGGTGCTTGGACGTCGAGCCCTCTCCTTCTGAGTCTGAAGACGAAGCTCCTAAAGGGAAGCACAGCAGACGAGGAGGAGACATCATGACATTCCAGAACCACGCGGAACATTCTAGAACCTGCACGCTACGCCGCTGCGGTTCAATTCCAGACCCTGAACCTCGACACGTTCATTCCAGAACCTGTCGAACCTCCTTTACTGATGGAACGTTCTAGAACGTTCAGGATCGTATGACTCCATTCTCTGCAGCCTGGGCAAGGACAGTGAAGACCGGGACAACAAACCCTGATGATCAGAACAATAATAACCCTGGTGATGAGCGGGCTAGCCGGGGGGTCCTATGCTACTCCAGCCACCTTCTATGTAGACCTCGGCCTCTGTGTGGTCGGCGCCCAGGCTGTTGGACGCCACGCAGGTGTAGCGGCCCGTGTCGTCCTCGAATGCCTCGTTGATCACCAGCGTGTGCAGGTCGCCGTCGCGCCACACCTGGATGTCTGGGCTGCTGTGGAGCTCCCGGCCCTCGCAGAACCACCTGCACACGCGCGCGCACACACACACACACACACACACACACAGACAGACAAACAGACAGACAGACAAACACACACACACACACAGACAGCGCGGAATAAGAAGTGAGTGGGGGCATGTCTGAGGAAGTTTTTCCTGTTGAATAAATGGCCCCCTCGGGGCACCGTGTTACAGGAACCCGCCACACCTCCACCCTCCCTCCTCTTCCCCTGTCTGGGTGGTTCTATAGTGTTCAAACCCCTCTCCACCCTTCCGAGTCTAACAGAATCGACAGTGTCTCTCACCTCTCCTCAAACCAACTTGATCAGCTACCAATTCACACACGAACACACACACACACCGCACACCCAGAGCCCATGTTTCTGTCTCCACCTCTTGACCCCAACATGGTATTGAAGGAGGAGAAACAGGAATAAATCAACCTGTCGGAAGCACAGCTGTTCCCTTCTTCTGCTTGCCACCCCCGCGAGACATTCGGGCCATCTTGGATGAAAATTCCCAGCATTCCCCTGCCTGGTCCTGCTCGGCTCTCAACACTCCTCCCTCCCTTCCGCCCGCCCGCCCGCCCTCCCACCTCTCCCTGATCAGAGAGCTGCTCCTGAAGGTCAACTCTGGTGGAAGCAGAGAACATGAAGGTTCTGTGTGCTGGATGGAGAACCTACAGCTTGGGGGTTTGGTTGGACCAGTCAGAAACAGAATCCATTTGCAACGAAGCACAAGGAAACCTCACATTAATCCAGCTGTAATGGGCCTGTCATTAGACACGAAGACTGAGTAAACAGTCAGATACAGATTTGTTCTTTGTTTAATTCCAACACCTCTTAGCCATGCACTGAGGAATGTCCTGAACACCAGGGAAGGGGGAGAGAAACAGGGGTTGAGAGAGAGAGAGAGAAAGAGAGAAGGAGGGGGAGAGAGAGAGAGGCACACTTTGTGAGGAATTTTAAACGCTTTTGAAGATAAAACCCTCGAACACCCAGTTCCTTTCACACACCCTGTAACACAATGACATGATGAAACACACACACAATGGTTGTGTGTAGGTAGCCAGTAGTGCCAGAGAATCGGAGTGTTACCTGACTAGAAGTCCAGGCCTCTCCTTTTCCTCTGGAAGCAAGTGAGCCAGGTCTCAGCCCTATCACTGCTCTCCAGCTTCCTGCTACTCAACCCCACACCCCTCATCACTTAACCCTGGCCTCTCCCTACCTCTACTGGCCTCTCCCTACCTCTACTGGCCTCTCCCTACCTCTACTGGCCTCTCTCTACCTCTATTGGCCTCTCCCTACCTCAACCGGCCTCTACCTGCGTCTTCTGGCCTCTACCTGCGTCTTCTGGCCTCTACCTGCGTCTTCTGGCCTCTACCTGCGTCTTCTGGCCTCTACCTGCGTCTTCTGGCCTCTACCTGCGTCTTCTGGCCTCTCCCTACCTCTACCTGCGTCTTCTGGCCTCTCCCTACCTCTACCTGCGTCTTCTGGCCTCTACCTGCGTCTTCTGGCCTCTACCTGCGTCTTCTGGCCTCTACCTGCGTCTTCTGGCCTCTCCCTACCTCTACTGGCTACTCCCTACCTCCCTTAGCCTCTCCAGTATGTGATATCCCCTGATATTCCCTCCTCTCCCCTCCCCTCTCCTCTCCTCTCCTCCCCCCCCCCCCACCATCTCTGTCCTGGTCTCTCCTGTGTGTGCTGTGGTCTCTCACTGACCTTGTCTCTTATTTGCTGCTGTTGAAAGTTTTATGAAGCTCAGTTTCATTATAAACCCAGGAGTAGAGGCCAGAAAGAGATAGGGGTGGGAGGGGGGAGGGAGGGAGAGAGAAAGAGACAGGGAAATAAAACACACTAAAACCCAAATACTTTACCCCCTTTGACAAGTTATCTGCCCCCTCTAGAACCAGGAGCAAACCTGGCAACCTCCCCCTGGAGCTCTCTGCCCTCTCTAGAACCAGGAGCAAACCTGGCAACCTCCCCCTGGAGCTCTCTGCCCTCTCTAGAACCAGGAGCAAACCTGGCAACCTCCCCCTGGAGCTTTCCGCCCTCTCTAGAACCAGGAGCAAACCTGGCAACCTCAAAGAGGTAGGTGAGCATACAGAACGATGCTGGTGGAAGTGCTCCATGTTTAGGAGGACAGGAAGGAGGACAGGGCTGATGGCTGAATCCTTCTCCTAGTGACAGAAAAGGCTACAAACACTAGAGCTAGAAACACTAGAGCTAGAAACACTAGAGCCATTTATACCAGCTGAGAGGACAGCTGGGGGAGATGGATTGTGTGTGTGTGGGTTTGTCTGTATGTGCGTGTTTGTGCGTAAAAGAGAAAGAGCGAGAGAGAGCAAACTGTGCTGAGAGAAGTGTGAGGCAGCTGAAATCCACCCCCCCCCCCCCACACAAACACAAAACACACATATCTAAGTTTCATCAGCCCACATTATTGTAGTGATTCAAAATGTTTCAAATATGGTTCACCAACTGAAACAAACGTGTACTCGTCAACATAAAAGCTAATGATAAGCTATCGTCTCCTATCAGACAAAACTGGGAGGAGTCTGAAGTTAAAGGTCAAGTATCAGTGAGTTTGTGAATGTGTGAGTGTGTGTGAGTGTGTGTGTGTGTGCGCGCACGCTTTACGCTGGGAGGCCCAGAGAAGAGCAAACACACTTACTGCACTTCAATGAGTGTCAATGAGTGACCTGAGAAAAATTATTCTAGGTATACACACAAACAAACTATGCTGGGGTTACGCTATCAAAACCTACAATCTTACTATCCACTCCAGCAAAGAAACAATCCTATTGTATACACATACACACATATATATATATATCACACTGCGATGTGGTTAGTCAATACAGACGGTCATTGACTCTGACCTGTGTCTTCATCTTTACGTCGCCTTGGATAAAAGCGTCTTCGAAAAGAATGAAAAGTAAATGCACAAGTATATACAGATCCCTTGGTGCAAGCTAACAGGTTCACCACACAATCTGCCTCGCAGTGGGGCTGACAGACACCAGTGCGCGATATACCGACCAAGCCAGGGTCGACTCTAACCTTAACCCCGACCCCTCTACAACACTACCATCAGTGCAGCGTTCAGATTTCCTTACCTGAGCTAGCGTTCAGCGGTCGCTCCCCTGTATCACTGTGATGTCACGGAAGGCTTCCTCACTCACTGAGAGACGAGCCACTAAGCTGCTACTGCAGGCTGTCACACATCCTCCCTCATACACACACACTCACACCCTGGGAGGGAGGGAGGAAAAAGGAGGGAGGGGGCAGTTCGGAGAGAGAGAGAGAGAGAGAGAGAGAGAGAGAGAGAGAGAGAGAGAGAGAGAGAGAGAGAGAGAGAGAGAGAGAGAGAGAGAGAGAGAGAGAGAGAGAGAGAGAGAGAGAGAGAGAGAGAGAGAGAGAGAGAGAGAGAGAGAGAGAGAGAGAGAGAGAGAGAGAGAGAGAGAGAGAGAGAGAGAGAGAGAGAGAGAGAGAGAGAGAGAGAGAGAGAGAGAGAGAGAGAGAGAGAGAGAGAGAGAGAGAGAGAGAGAGAGAGAGAGAGAGAGAGAGAGAGAGAGAGAGAGAGAACTATGGAGAGAGGGGAGGAGGGGAATCTTGACTTTAACAAAGTTGGACTCTTGTCCCTTGGCATGTTTCCAGAAACCTCTCTGTCTGTCTCGTACTGACAGCATATCTGACCTGGGTGACTCCCAGAAGAGCTCCAGACTTGCTGGTTCCAGCCCCTGGAACCCCCCCCCCCCCTCCCATCATGCCTGGTACCCCAGCCCTTCTACACCTCCCGTCCCTAGAACCCCCATCCTGTCTCTAGAACAGGAACACCAAAGGAGTTCATGATCCAACGGTTTGTCCTGCAGACCCAGTCAAGAGTGAGATACGTGTGTAGACCCCTCCTGGCTGGTGAAAATAGAGAGGAGATAGAAATAGACCACTTAGAGCAGGCAGCACCTGGCTGGCTGGAACAGATGGCCCTGAACTCTGTATGATTGTACCCCATGGACGGACACACACACACACACACAGCATAAAAAGCACGATCCTATTACAAATTCCTAAACAATCTTGCATGGAATCACACCCGCGTACACACACTGTATCACTGTTTAGAAGGTCACATCCGGGTCACATGGAGAAGGGACCGCGTTGTCACGACAACCCCTTGTATTCTCCAGGGCAACCAAACAATGCAGACCCAGAGACATGGAGGCTGGCTGGATGAGGGGACATTTAAATCAACAGATGTGCTGATCATTCAGACATTAATTCCAGCTACCCTGGCCAGCAGTAGAGTCTGATGTTCACAAATCTGTTCCACACAAACGACAAGCAGAGCCCTTAACTACGGAGGAAATAAACACTGTTGTCTGGAGAGGTTGTGTTGCTGCTGAACAATTGCTGCTGAATCATTACCCAATCACTAGAGAATCACTTATGAATCGGTACAGAATCACGAATGAATTGTGACTGAATCAGCCTGGATGTTCAGTCTCCAGGCTCACATCTCTTCCTGCTCGTTAGAGGAGAGGTTCTACAGCGAGGACATCAAACACACTTGGAACCATCTGGAGCCCAAGACAACTTAATCCCTCCCTAAACGCAGACACACACACACACTCTCCACCGTTCCCCCTCTCCTCTCCTTCCCATTAAACTGAGTCTCCTGTCCCCCCGACCCCATGTCTGTGTCTATGACATCATCACTGAAGGAGTGGAGAGGAGTGGAGACCGAGTGTGAGGGAGCTTTACATGAGCTGTAATGTTGTCACATATCGGGAGAAGATGTTTATGAGTCCCATATCATGTTTGAGACTGGTCGTAAAGCAGACCCTGGAGACACACGTGCACACCACACACACCCACGCACGTTAAACCAGCCCTGGCACACACACACCACCAAATCCTGACACACACCATCACATGCCCTGGCAGGCTGGCACACACACACACACACACACCAGCCCTGGCACATTCACAAGAATGCCGACCGACTGAAAACCCCCTCAGTGTCAGATCAAAGGGGACAGATGACTGGGTTTGGTAACCACGGAAACCCCGCCTGATCCGCCATGATGGATGGCTATCGAGTCACCCAGCAGGTGAGCGGGGGAACGCGGCCCAGATCACTGATCCCAGCCCAGCCCAAGGGTTTCTGCTGACTCACACCCCCTGACGAGAGTAATAACACTGCACACATTTAGCAGATGCTTTTTATCCAACATACAGGGGGGGGGGGGGGATTTGAGATTTGAACCTGGAATCTCTTGTTCCACAGTCTAATGCTCTACCAATGAGCTACAGCCAACTCAAACTGATCCCAGAGCAGAAGCAGACAGCTGCACCAGCTTGCTTGATATCTCATATCAACTTATAAGTCTGTGTGAGGGGACAGTAAAGTATGCCTGCAGCCGTGTACAAAACGTTTGTGGTCAAACACACTCGTACACAGAAACTGAGGTTAAACCCAACGTGCAGTAAAGACCCCCTGTTGTGAGAGAACAGGGACGAGGAGACTAAGCTACTCAACGGAATACTGATGTTTGTGACAAAGTCTACGGGAGTGGTGTGTTTCAAGTGTGATATGTGCGCTGATTGGTGTGTGAGAGTGTGTGTGGAGGGTGTGTGTGACAATGAGGTGTAAGTGTTTACCTAAGGAGCTGAAGAGGAACATCTCTCACGCTTGGAGAGCTCTCAGCGCCTGTGGTTTCAAGTTACTACGGTTACCCTGCCCTCCCTCCTCCTCCACCTTCCTCCTCTGCTGCTCGTCCGCCCTCGCCCCAGTCTCCAGGTGTTCTGGGGTAAGACTGCTCCACCCTGCATGTCTCCTCCACCCTGCATGACTGCAGCCTTTGTCTACCAGGGACATGCTTTGTATCCGACCTGGTATTCTACTCAACTCTAGGGAGCTCCCTTCCAGAACCCTCCCTTGCTTTCTCTCCATCCTTCGTTTTTTTTTACCGTCCTACCCCACTCCCCCTCTCTCTACCCACCCTCCCATTCTCCTCTCTACCCAGCCTCTTTCCTTCTCTCTACCCAGCCTCTCTCCTTCTTCTCTATACCCAGCCTCTCTCCTATCTACCCAGCCTCTCTCCTTCTCTCTACCCAGCCTCTCTCCTTCTCTCTACCCAGCCTCTCTCCTTCTTCTCTCTACCCAGCCTCTCTCTTTCTTCTCTCTACCCAGCCTCTCTCTTTCTTCTCTCTACCCAGCTTCTCTCCTTCTCTCTACCCAGCCTCTCTCCTTCTTCTCTCTACCCAGCCTCTCTCCTTCTCTCTACCCAGCCTCTCTCCTTCTCTCTACCCAGCCTCTCTCATTCTCTCTACCCAGCCTCTCTCCTTCTATCTACCCAGCCTCTCTCCTTCTCTCTACCCAGCCTCTCTCCTTCTCTCTACCCAGCCTCTCTCCTTCTTCTCTCTACCCAGCCTCTCTCCCTCTATCTACCCAGCGTCTCTCCTTCTCTCTACCCAGCCTCTTTCCTTCTCTCTACCCAGCCTCTCTCCTTCTCTCTACCCAGCCTCTCTCCTTCTTCTCTCTACCCAGCCTCTCTCCCTCTATCTACCCAGCCTCTCTCCCTCTATCTAACCAGCGTCTCTCCTTCTCTCTACCCAGCCTCTCTCCCTCTATCTACCCAGCTTCTCTCCTTCTCTCTACCCAGCCTCTCTCCTTCTCTCTACCCAGCCTCTCTCCTTCTCTCTACCCAGCCTCTCTCCCTCTCTCTACCCAGCCTCTCTCCCTCTATCTATCCAGCCTCTCTCCCTCTATCTACCCAGCCTCTTTCCTTCTCTCTACCCAGCCTCTCTCCTTCTCTCTACCCAGCCTCTCTCCTTCTATCTACCCAGCCTCTCTCCCTCTATCTACCCCGCCTCTCTCCTTCTCTCTACCCAGCCTCTCTCCTTCTCTCTACCCAGCCTCTCTCCTTCTCTCTACCCAGCCTCTCTCCCTCTATCTACCCAGCCTCTCTCCTTCTCTCTACCCAGCCTCTCTCCCTCTATCTACCCAGCCTCTCTCCTTCTATCTACCCAGCCTCTCTCCTTTTATCTACCCAGCCTCTCTCCTTCTTGTCTCTACCCAGCCTCTCTCCTTCTATCTACCCAGCCTCTCTCCTTCTTGTCTCTATCCAGCCTCTCTCCTTCTTGTCTCTACCCAGCCTCTCTCCTGCTATCTACCCAGCCTCTCTCCTATCTACCCAGCCTCTCTCCTTCTATCTACCCAGCCTCTCTCCTTCTTGTCTCTACCCAGCCTCTCTCCTTCTATCTACCCAGCCTCTCTCCTTCTTGTCTCTACCCAGCCTCTCTCCTTCTATCTACCCAGCCTCTCTCCTTCTATCTACCCAGCCTCTCTCCTTCTATCTACCCAGCCTCTCTCCTTCTTGTCTCTACCCAGCCTCTCTCCTTCTTGTCTCTACCCAGCCTCTCTCCTTCTATCTACCCAGCCTCTCTCCTTCTTGTCTCTACCCAGCCTCTCTCCTTCTATCTACCCAGCCTCTCTCCTTCTATCTACCCAGCCTCTCTCCTTCTATCTACCCAGCCTCTCTCCTTCTATCTACCCAGCCTCTCTCCTTCTTGTCTCTACCCAGCCTCTCTCCTTCTATCTACCCAGCCTCTCTCCTTCTATCTACCCAGCCTCTCTCCTTCTATCTACCCAGCCTCTCTCCTTCTATCTACCCAGCCTCTCTCCTTCTTGTCTCTACCCAGCCTCTCTCCTTCTATCTACCCAGCCTCTCTCCTTCTATCTACCCACGCTCTTCTCTTCTCTCTCTCCTCTCACCACACCCTATTCTGGTCCTTTACTGAAAGCCCTCCACTAGACCACAACTATAATTACAGTTTCTGCAGTCACATGGCACAAACAATAAATCACATACACAGGATCTCACACACACTGTTATATACACACAGGGACACACGCACATACACTTCTGCTACACACTCTTTTATGCACAACATCTCACACGCATGCACACAGATGCACGCACGCACACACACACACACACACACACACACACACACACACACACACACACACACACACACACACACACACACACACACACACACACACACACACACACACACACACACACACACACACACACACACACACACACACACACACACACACACACACACACACACACACACACACACACACACACACACACACACACACACACACACACACAGTGAGGGGTTATGGGGGTCATGGGGTGGAAGGAATTGGGAATATCTGCTGTTAGTGTCCCAGTGAGGAACAGAATGACGCATCTGAAGGGAGAACTGCTGATCGCCCGGTCTGTGTGTGTGTGTGTGTGAGAGAAAGAGAATTTGTGTGTGTAAGAAAGAAAGAGAATGTGTGTGTGTGTGTGTATTTACAGGCCTGTAATAGTGTCGGTCTGACGTAGAAGTCAGTTCTCACCATGCTGACCTGGGTACATGTGTGTGTGTGTGTGTGTGTGGGGACCATGCTTGTTTGTGTGTATGTGTGTGCATATGCGTGTGTTTGTGCAGTAATAAGGCCAGAACTTTAATGAACAGCAGGACTGGCTGCAAAGTGCTGTACCCTGTTAGCTCACTACATTCTTACACAGCAACATGTTACCTTAACACTCACACACACACCGTTGTGCACCAAGGTCAGTCTTCAGCATGGTGAGAACTAACTTCGACGTCAGACTGACACCCTCACAGGCCTGTAAATACACACACACACACACACACACACACACACATGCCATGCTGACGCCTAAAAGGAGGGACACACAAAGTTTGTCGATGAAAACACAACCCTTCCTTGGTAAAAGTCTGTTTGTTCTCCTGAGGGGAAGCGGAGAAGCTGGTCTTTTTAAACAGGGATCATATATTTGATACATTCCAACGTGGGTTTCAGGAATGGCGTCTGTTGGAGAATACTGCCTTGTTTGGGACTCGTCCCAGAATTCCTCCTGGCTCCTCTGGTTCCTGTGTGCGTCTGTGTGCGTGTGAGAGTAAACGTGTGCATGTATGTCTGTGTGTGTATGTGAGCTTGTGTGCGAGTGTGAGAATGCGAGCATATGTATTTGTGTGCGAGTGTCTACGTGTGTGTGTGTACGTGTGTGAGTTTGAGTATGTGTGCGTATATAATGTGTGTTCCTGCACACAGCTGCCTCCTTCCTTCTCTCTCCTAGTTTAGAAGAGGCCTTGTTAGCAAGACGAGCATGCATGGTAATTACATGACGCAGCTAACAGAATGTCTTTGATGGAACTCGACCATTAAAGATGCATTTCCCCCTCTCTGTGTGGCAGCGAGACTCTCTGTGGTCAAGAATAGCCGCAAGACAGAACACAGACAACCTCCAGCGACCCTTGCAGTCCACCCCCCAGCCCAGGGAAGCCAGGCTCGGCAGGGCTCCCAGCACTGAGTCAGTACACAAGAGGAGGGGCACGTGGAGGGGGGATATCTGACAGGTCTGGCAACCCATCAAAGCCCAGACTTGAGAGGGGAAATGGGAAGGTAGAGATCAGAAAGGTGTGAGAAATAAGAGATGCAGAACACACGCACACACACACAGGAACATACACCCATACACAGGAATATTCTGAGGTAGGTGTATGTGTCTGCCTGAGTGTGTCTGCCTGTGTGTGTGTGTCTGCCTGTGTATGTGTGTGTGTGTTATGGTTGGAATTAAAGCCATAGAAACCAAGATGAGGCAGTTCTCTCCTCTACTCCTCCCCTCAGGAAATGTGGGGTGTGCACGCACACACACTCCCCACCCAGGTAGAACACACACATACAGGCACACTCCCCCCACCCACCCAGGTGCCACGTACACACACACACACACACACACACACACAGCTTGCACGCAGGCACGTACACATGCATGTAAATCCAGATGATGTCTCTACTGGTATCTCTCGCTTGATAAGATTAGCAGGAGGATGCTAAGAAACATGACAGACACAAAAAATGGTTCGCTTGGCTGTCTTACAGGTCAGCACACTCACTCACACGCCCAAAACCTGGTCCACCTGACTGTCTTCTAGGAGGTCATAAACCATCTCTAGCAACAGGCGAGCTGAATGCCCAACATCACCACAACCTATCAGTTGACACACACACCCCTCCCTCCCTCCCCCCCGTCACCCCCCCAAGGTCTGGTGGCCCTGCCAGGCTCTGTCAGTGTTCTTGTGTGTTTGTCTCAGAGAGAGATGGATGAGGAGCAGAGGAGCAGTGTTTACAAGAAACTCCACTCACATTCTCCATGAGCTGGGTTAGAGGCCGTCTGTGTTTACCTCCCCCCACCTCCCCCACCCATTCCACCTCCATATCCTCCCTCAAAACCTACCCACTCCCTTCTACTCCCCCCCCCCTGCCCTGATCACAAATAGAAACCCAGACAGGTGGTGATATACTTTCACACCTCCACGTCAACATGGGTCCTTCAAGTGTTCAGGACTTCAAGTGTTCCTGGACAGTTCAGCTGGTGCTGTTGGCTGTTGACTAATACTGACAAGACATGGTTTCCCAACGAGAGCACCTCAGAGGCCAACCCCAACACCACACTGCCCCCTGGTGGCGAGAGGGAGCAGAGGAGCACTGCTCCCTGGACACAGTGCACCAGTCTGAACGACTGCTGCCCTCTCTAGAACCAGAGGGCTGTCTAGTGGGGATCAAACAACAACAGGAAAATGTGAATTATAATAAATAGAAATATAATAACACAAGTGTGCTGAACACACAGACTCAGACAATGGCAGGGAGATTTGGTATTCTGCGTAGTGTTTGTTTCCCTTCCCTCCTTCTTCTCTTCGTTCCCTCTCTCTATCCCCCTCTCCTGTCTTACTTCTCTCCCACCTCCGCAGAGCCTTGACGGTTTCACTTCACTTTACTCTCCTCACGTTCTCTTCACTTCCTCTCTCCTCTCTCCCCTTATCCCCTCTTCCGCCTTCCGGACCTCTGCTCCACCTTTCAATTCACAGCGAAGGTGAGGAGAGGTAGAAAGAGGGAGGGGTTTGAGAGAGGAAGAGGTTGAGAGAGGTGGAGGCACGGAGAAAGGGAGAGAGGAAGAGGTTGAGAGAGGTGAAGACATGGAGAGAGGAAGAGGTTGAGAGAGGTGGAAAAGGGGAGAGGTATAGAGAGGGATAGGTGGAGAGAAGGAAAGCACCGTGTCATGGCATTGCAGTCATTCCGGGTTGTGGCTCCTGTGAGCCTGGGCTCTATTAATACAGGAGAGGAGGAGGCCTCTTATAGCCCAGCAGAGATCCATGTCCCAGCACCCCCCCCCCCCCCCCCCCACCCCACTCCACTCCACTCCACTCCCCACTCCCACACAGGTCTCTCTCCTCTGGGTCACAAAACACTCCTGGGTGACAGGACCTCAACAAACACACACCCCCTTCCCCTAACCTCCCTCCTGCATCCTCTCCTCCTCTCCTCTCCTTTTCTCTCCTACCCTCCTCTTCTTCTCATTCTCTACTCTTCCTCTTGCGCTCCACCTCTTCTCCTGTGCCCCCCCCCTCCCTACCCTCACCCACCCCCCCCCCCCCCCTCTTGCTCTCCCCTCCAACTCGCCCCTTCTTTCTCCCCTCCACCCAGCAGGGACACCCTGGCTGGGGGCTAATATCTCCCTCAGTGCATGTATCTAGTACGTCTCTATGTTTAACAGAGCAGCGACACTGTAAACAACATCATGGAAGGAGACACAGTCAGACACCAGAGAGAGAAAATAGGTTATTTATAGTTTGCATAGAGGGGCCGTCCATTAGGCAACAGACAGGGAGTGTTGTCCCTCAGGAAGGTGAAGGTGCTATCGAAGGAACTCTCTGACCTGGCAGCACCTGGCTGCTCGCTAGCCGCAATGCTAATCGCTAGCAGCTAACTACTGCCTGATAACCGCCCAGGCTTGATGCTAAGTGCTGGCCGCTAGCTGCTAACCTCTGGCTGCTAACCGCTACCCACCAAAACGCCACCTGCAAACCTTTAGACGCCAGCCGTGATGACGCAGAGTGGAACTCCCCTTCACACAGTGCCAGAGTTCTGAGAACGACCTGTCAACAAGACAACTCATACCTCCTGCTGCTCCCCCCCCCCCCTTCTAAATTCCTGCATTACCCCTCTCTCTTGAACCCTCTCTCTACCACACACTCCCCAGAGGAAATCACTCTCCTCTAAAGACCCACTCTCCTCTTGAGGCACACCTTCTACAGATCTGCTCTTCTCTACAGACGGTAGTTCCCAGAAGGAACTAGCGGCAGACCAACAGGGACATCAACTGTCTTGCAACAGACTAAATATAGAGCATCTGTAACTGTACTTTTCAGTCCTGAGAGTTTGTGTGGACCAAAGATACAGTATATGGTGTAGTAGACTGAGTGCAAATTATACAATGACAATCGGGGGCGGGGGGGTGAATTTCTTCTCCAGGGCGTGTATCGACACCCCCCCCCCCCCGATCTGTTTTCGTACCCTGGTAGTAGACACACACACACCACCACCGTACTGCTCAAGTCTAGTGCGCAGAACACACAGGCCAGAATTAAAGAGTGTGTGTGTGAGAGAGAGAGACAGAGAGAGAGAGATCAAGTCTGGTGTGTGGAATGTGTGTAGATAGATACTGTTAAAAACAAATTGAATATGTGTGTGTAATCTTTTAATCAGTATAGCCAGTGCTTCTGTGCTACAGTGGGTGCTAACCAGTGATTATCCTGCCCTGTGCTCTAGAACATTCCAGGCATAACAGACAAGCACTGCCCCATAATCCTCCAGTGTTCACTATCTTGAAACACACAGTGCTAACACATGTACCATGGACGGCCAGGGTGTGTTTTGTGGTTTTATTGATCTATTTATTGCTTGATGTCTTTCTTTTTTCAAACTTGTAGTGCCCTGAGATTACCTAGCCAATGGAGGGCACATGTTTTTTGAACATGTTTTTTTATGACTATTCTTACACAGTCAGATCTGTCTTCTGGTTCTATGGTGAGGTCCACCAACTCAGAACCTTCTACAAGGTGTCATGGTTCAATAACGTAAAAACGAATAAATAAAAACTTGTTAGCCACAATAATGCAATCACGTGAGCTAAAGATTTTTCAACATCACTCCGCAGACTAGGAGAAACTTCATAAGGAATCAGCAGTTTAGCTTCATTAGAAGAAAAAGAAAAACACAGATCATGTGACCACACAAACCAGGAAATGATAAAGGTGAACTACCTTACCTGACCAATGGCAGGGGGTTTCCTGTCACCCTGCACTCCAGCTTGATGGGGCTCCCCTCAGACACCTCCTGGCTCTTCAGCTTCTGGGAGAAGCGAGGGGGGGAGAGCTCCCCCATCTCCCTAGCGCCCTCCCCCACCCCACAACCCCCCTCCGGTCTTGGCCCCTCCCCCAGCCCCGGAGGCTGACCACATGGGGGAGGCTGGGGCTGCGAGGGAGCAGATCCGGAGCCTTGGTGGGTGGGGCCCAATTCCTGGTTAGCGGGGCCTGATCCCTGGTGGGCAGGGCCAGGGGCTGAGGGGGCGGGGCGGTGGGCGCGGGGGGACAGGTATCCGCTGTCGGGGGAGGAGGAGTCATCATCCACCTGCTGCTCCAGCCGCACGGAGCCCTTAAAGATGGAGGACAGCTCCTCGATAAAGGTGGCGGCCCGGCTGCAGAACTCCGTGGCGGATGCTGCGCGCTCGTTCAGCTCCAGGCCCGCGTGCACCAGCCTCGGCTTGTCCTGCTTGTACACTGGGGGGATGCTCTTATGGCAGACAAACTTTTCAGGCGAGGCTGGGGATCCGAATGAGGCCTGCTGGGGCCTGGTGAGGAGGACGCTCTGGCTGGAGGTGACCTTGACTGGGACTCCCTGGTCTGGGGAGAGGGGTTTACTGTGCTGGGGTGGGACAAGGGGAGCGCTGGGGCTGTCTGTAAGGGGGAGGTTGTGGGGGAGAGCCAGCTCGTGGGGGGAGGTGGGCGTTCGGGGGTCTCCGGGAGTCTCCCCGAAGGCCTCAAAGGCCAGATCCAGACTGCGGTGAATCTCCTCTGCGCTGAGGAACGCAGAGAGCTGGGAGAAATCTCCTGAATCCAGCTCCGCCGACGCCGCCGAGTCCAGGAAGAGATCCCCCTCAGATGACGCCTCCGAGAACACGCCCCCATCCCCCTCCAGTCCCCCGCCCCCTTCCGGATCCTTCAGCAGCACAGATAAGGGGAGTGGCTGGTTCCAGCTCCCGTCTTGCATCCTGTAACAAACACACGCGCACACACACACACACACAGTTATGGTGGAATGAGAAGTACCACAAGCTGGACGCCAAATATAAAAGACTTCCATGTTGAACAATGAATCCACACAAACTGCACACACCCTGTACACACACACACACACACACACACACACACAGACAGACAGTAGCGTGAGGATGTCTCAGTCTGGTACACAGTGGGGGGTGTTAACACGCCTGCTGGGGGCTCCTAGTTGGCATGACTGGTATCTGTCACTCTCTCCTTCTCGGCTTGAATATTTTCCCCCTCTCTACTCATTTCTCTCTATACTTCTCAAACTAACTATTCTAATTTCTAGCCCTCTCTCTGTATCTTCCAATGTATTTTTTTTAATAAATCTCTCTCTGTTCATGTCATTATACAAATATTCTCCCTTAATTTCAAGATTAATAATAATGTATTCACTTAGCAGTTGAAAGCGACATACAGGGGGGATTTGAAATGATGACCTCTTGATCTGCAGTCAGATTCATTCAAATGCTCCCCCACTGAGCTATATATATCCCCTAACACCATAGTTCCAAAGGTCAATGAGGTAATTCCACAGCCGAATACAGAACAAGGCAGGATATTCTTAAACAAAAAAACGGGACCAGTTCCTTTTGGGGGGGGGGGGGGGGTAGTAGACATGTGACAGGAAATCAGATATGTTTACAGGTTAGCATGCTGCATGTCAGCATGTCAGATTGGCTCAGTGCTTTGGTAGGTCTTGGTTGGTACCATACTGGTATGTTTCAGAATCAGGACCGATAAGATGTATGTATGTAAGTGTGTGTGTGTGTGTGTGTTTAGTGGGTAGTAAATGTGTGCGTGCAAGTGTGTGTGTCAGTGGGGGTATAGATACCAGAGTGTGACATTCTGCCTGCCATGGCGTCCTGAAGACCAGCTGTTGTTATTTTTAATTCCCCTGGGCTACGTTATACAGCAATAGTGCAATCTAACACACATACACACTTTCATGCACACAAACCCAAGCACACACACCACACAGAAACTCTGTCAGACACACACACGTCATAATGTATAACACACATATGCTGATCAATGTCTTCAGTGTAGCACACTTTCACACAGACATGCACACTGAGTCTGAGGTCTTGCTGTCAGTCAAAAGAGTAATACAGAAAGAAGGCAACTAGAATGATTGACAGAAGGTCAGTTACTGCCACAGTCAACTGAATGGAGTTGAGCCCACCTCAGACTTTCTCTACTTTGAAACCAACACCACAGAAGACCAGATGAATATTAGCCCGTAACTAAATATGTTGCCCATGGTAATGGCCTTAGTGAGACTGCAAAGTAAGTCAACAGTGCAAAGCAGGGCTCTTCTCATGTCATTAGCGGCAACAACTGTCCCACACGAGTGCACGAGCATAATAGTTCTGTGATGCCTCAAACCTCAAAAGGATTCTTCCACTGTGAGGAAACCAATCCTCTGGAACATTCCGGTAATACCGCCAACAACAAAAAAAAACGCCAAAAAGACAGACCCTACCTTCTAGAGTGTTCAGTATTCTCCCAGTACAGCAAGCCCAGCTTTCTCCTCAGGTGAAGTGTGTGTGAGCACAAATGACAACAATAACGTCAAGCGCCTCTTTCCAGAAGAGCTGCCTTTTTGGTTGGGCAGTTATAGAAGGTACTCGTAGCGGTTTGGGGTCCACTGAAGTGGCCTGCTGTCCCATCTGTCCCTGCTCTGACCACTCACTGTGTGGGGCTATATTTGTCCCCTGGTTCAGGTTACACTGCCAGAGCGCTGAGGGAGAGAGGAAGAGAGAGAGGGTTAGAGAGTGGAGGGGAAGAGAGGGGGAGAAAGAGAGAGAGGTAAAGAGAGTTGGAGAATGAGAGGTAGAAAGAGATGAAGTTAGAGAGAAATATTAGAGTAGAGGCTAACCATAAGGCAACAGATCCTTAAGATGATATCATCTGATGAGTAAAGACAAACATAAACACAAAGAATAATCACCTTTAGGGTGGCCCTAACTCCACATTGCACCCAGAGACACTATGACCAACACAAAGGATTTGTGAAATAATAATGAGCTATCTTTCTCCTCCACAGTGAGCATCTGGCAACTGTAACCCTGGTGACAGCATGCTGGCTTGAAGTAGAGGTAAGATAATAAAAACACTGTTTAGGCTTCATGTTCTTCACATTCAGAAGTGCATCATTCTTACAGTATTTGGGTGGTCAGCGGTCTGTGTTTACCACACTGCAGAAAAGCAGCTACATAACACACTTCCAGGTTTCCCTCTGCAGTAATACTCCGCCTCTACTACATAGTGACTCATAACTGCTGCAAACGCAGACAGACCCCAACACACAGCGTGGCTTTTGAGATCTGCAGGCCCGCCGCTATTTCTGGGCTCGCTATCATGGACTGTCTTAACGCCACGCAGCTATTTTAGTTCTTCTACAATCTAATGATTAGAGTTATAAGTGCGAGGCACGGAAGAAGGTCCATCGGGGCCGCTCTATCAAACCGTCAAACACCCGTCTATGCACCCACCATGACACCAATTCGGAAGAGTGCGTGTATACACGCACACGCACACACCTGCGACGGATAGACCCAATCACCAACAAAACTACCAAGTAGTTCTACAAAACAACAAATTATGAACTCATCGGCTATAATAAAATACCTGCGACTATAAAAATTTAAATGAGCTGTAACTAATAAGTAATACGTAAGTGATGGTTCCGGGAGTACGAAAAAATAACTTTAGACACTTTCGAGCAGTTAAGCACGCCACCTAGGGACAGTATGGTCTCGAGAATTTGCTTCAATTCAGTTTGTCAGCTCAGGCTTTCCGTCGTCCGTAAATATGATTGGTTGATACGGAATGTGATGGTGGATTGAAACACTGTGAAGGAGAATCAAAATAAAAGATCAACATTGCTGCATATGGAAACATTTAACAATATCTCAGCACGGTAAAACTGAAGGTCATTTCCTGTCTTTTGGCTTGACTGTTAATTATCTAGCTATCTTGTCAGTGTCATCATGTGGATGCTCTTTGACATTTATGCGTCTGCAGATCAGATAGCTAACAAGTAACTGTAGCTAGCTAGCAGTTTATCCTTCACTCTGACACTTTACGGTCTGCTCTACAGTCCCCAAAATGCCTGCATTTCGTCAAGTGGGAGAGAAGCAGCTTCCAAACCCCGTGCTTTGCATGGCATGGTCTCCCAAAAGAGACCTCATTGCCCTCGCGAACACCACCGGAGAGGTAACGTTAGACAAATCACGATTTGATGTTCCTAAGTTGAATTGATTCCATGTTTCCCAACACAGCCATGTCTATTCGCGTCTTTGCAGCTGCTGTTGCATCGTCTGGCCAACTTCCATCGCGTTTGGTGCTTGTCACCCAATGAGAACACAGGGAAAGAGATAACCGCGCTAGCTTGGAGACCAGACGGCAAAAGTAACAGATGTGACCTGTTAAGTATTTCATTGAAGTTGCGACTGTCGTTTTTTATTGATAGTTTGACCGCGAGTTTGTGTTCCTCTATGCAGTCCTAGCGTTTAGCCTCGGGGACACCAAGCGGGTGGTGCTATGTGATGCGGAAAAGGCGGAGATCCTGCATCTCTTCCGGGTGGAGAACCCCATCTCCTGCATGCATTGGATGGAGGTTCTGGAGGAAAACAGGTACGTGTGTCTGTCAAGTTTCTGCATCTGTCAGTCTGTGGGGTGGACCCAGGAAATGTTTGTCTTGAGTTGAAGTGAATTATTTGACTTTTGTGGTTGGAAATATGTTCTTTGTGTTTCAGTGTCCTCAGTTCATTCTACAGCTCTGAGGATGAGTCCAAACTCTTCCTTCCCAAACTGCCAACACTTCCTAAAAGGTAATAGTCTTGACAGAGGAAAAAGACCAGTCATACGCTTAGGTACAATTTACAAGGCAGCCATGCAAGATCAACTATTTGGTTTGTTTGAACACGATAGTAATGTATTTATGTACGTACTGTACTTATGTAGCATCCTGTGTTAATGTACTGTATGGTTTCTGAATTTTCAGTTACAGTACAACATCAAAGATATTCAGGTGAGTCTCGATGTCTAATCAGTGATTTGTCAGTGTGTTTTTATGGTGTGTGTATGAATTATTCTGCCTCTGTTCTGTTGCAGCGAGGAGAGATCAGATGAGATCATGAACCTCTTAGGAGAAGTCAGGTGAGTGCTGAGATATTCTGCTTTTGACTGCTTCCAACATCTTCCTGTGGGATTGGATATAAGATTGGGGTATTTAGTCGCATGGTGTTGTATGTTTTAACACGTCCTGTGATGGACTTTCAGACTGAACATCCTGGTTCTTGGAGGAGGTTCTGATGTTGTGGAGCTGTATGCCTATGGGATGTACAAAATCGCTACTCTGTCAGGGGTAACTCATACTTTCTCTCACTCACACTCACACTCTCTCTCTGAGGTGCTGGTCCATCAGTGGTCCTACTATCTTTTTGATAGGATAGTGGATCGTTGTTATCCTGAGGGATAGTAATTGAGATCATAGCAGCGTTCCTTACCTTTTCATTGCTTTATCTCCCCCTTTTTCTCTCCTCTTCTCCTCTCATCCTCCTTTTTCCAGGTTCTGGGGACCAGTCGCAGCCTGTGTCTCTCCAGTGACCTCAAGTCCCTGTCTGTGATCACAGAGGTCAAGTCTCCTGACAACCACCTGGACATCTGCTACATCCAGGTTTGCTGTGGCAGTAGTCTGAATCCAAGGCTCTTGATCTGTCTGTCTGTCCATCCCCAACCCTCATAACACCCCTCTCTCTATTTAACCCTCTCTCTCTCTGTCCATCCAACCCAAACTATCTCTCTAACATCTAACCTCTTTCTCTGTTCTTCTTATTCTCTCTCTCTCTCCCTCGCTCTCTTACTCTCTCGCTCTCTTACTCTCTCTCTCGCTCTCTTACTCTCTCTCTCTTACTCTCTCGCTCTCTTACTCTCTTGCTCTCTCTGTCTCGCTCTCTTACTCTCTCGCTCTTTCTCTCCCTGTGTGTTTCAGCTGGACACGGCTCTGCTGTCCGATTGTCTCCCCGAGGTGACGAGGATGGCTCGTAAGTTCACCCACATCTCGTCCCTGCTGCAGTACCTGTGTCTGTCGCTCACCTGCATGTGCGAGGCCTGGGAGGACATCCTCATGCAGATGGACGCCAGGCTCACCAAGTTTGTTCAGGTTCGTTCATAATAACGACGTTATTTATTTGACAGACCGTCCAGGGGGATTTGGGGATCTGCGGTCGAATGCTGTACAACTGAACTGCAGAAAAATATTACACTTTAAGCATAGAATGTGAATATAAAAAATAAGTATTCAATTTCAATTGTGTAGAAAAAGATACATATAATAAATGTTTTAAGCTCTTATGTAATATTAGATTTAAGTATACTTTTTGTCTGCTTGTTGTGATTAATTGTGAATTACTTTTGTTGTTTAGGAGAAGAACACCAGCACTCAGGTTCAGGATGAGTTTCTGGAGCTGTTGCTATGGGGACAGTCCAGGTGACGTTTTCTGCAAAAGCCAGTAAACTTTACGGCAGATGTCTTTACTTTACTGCTAAAGCGGTACTTTACTCTAGAAGTGGTACTTCACTGTAGGATTAATACTTTACTGTAGAAACAGTTGTTTTTCTGTAGCCAGTACTTTGCAGGATTTTAATGTAAATGCAGTACTAGTAATGTCCTGTAGATGGAGTGTGTGGCCAACTTTGCACACAGAAAAGGTTCTTGAATGTTTTTTTTTTCCTGACAAACTTAATGAGGATAATCTGACTGACATCTGTCCTTTTACAGTCCTGAACTTCAGGCCCTTCTAATGAACCAGCTTACGGTGAAGGTGAGAGGATTGATTTGATATGTTTGTATTTTATCGTATTGTTCTGAAGTATGTTTTGATGATTTAGCAGGTTTGAATAGTCTGGGTGCAGGTTTGAACTTGCAGTGTTGTTGTTTTCTGCTAGGGGCTGAAGAAGCTTGGTCATTCCATAGAATCCTCCTACACTAGCATCCAGAAACTGGTCATCAGCCACCTTCAGAGGTAAACAACTCACCTGGTCCACTCACCTGACCACCTGGTTCACTCTCACCTGGTTCATCCTCACCTGACCTGAACAATGACTGACCGTTTCTGCCTCACTCTCTTCCTCTCTCTTACCCTCCATCTGTATCTACCCCCCCCCCCTTCCTTCTCTCCCTCTCTCTCTTCTCCTGCAGTGGGTCAGAAGCTCTTCTGTACCACCTCAGTGAGGTGAAGGGGATGTCTCTATGGAAACAGAAATTTCAGCCTCTGGGCCTGGACTCGGCTGCCATCGAAGGTAACGTGTCACTGAGCAACACTGGGGTCACAGTGACATGGAGGATGTCCTCTCTGTTGTCTCTTTTCAGTTTCTTTTTTTTGTCTTTTTTTCTCCTCTCCAGATGCCATCACAGCTGTGGGTTCCTTTATTTTAAAGGCCAACGAATTACTACAGTGAGTTTTACCGACTGCATGTTTACTGACCAATGATATCAGAGGTAGTGTTTATGTGAAACCCTCCGGCCGTAAATGCTGGTGTGTGTATCTGTGTTCGTCTACCTGGTCTGGTGTATCTGTGATCCTCCTCCTCGTCTGTCTCCAGGGTGATAGACAAGAGCATGAAGAACTTCAAGGCTTTCTTCCGGTGGTTGTACGTAGGTGAGGTTTTGGGAAAATCGTGAGATGCAGGCATTTTTTAACTTAAGTTTGGACTCTTTAGAAGCTCCCTGGTTATGTGTTCATGGTTTCTCCCTTTCTGATAGCCATGCTGAGGATGTCTGAAGACCACGTTCCCCCTGAACTGAACAAGGTGAGAGACTCTGTTAAAGCTACAGTTGCATTTTATTCATTTAGCAGTGGCTTAGAGAAGAAAGAGTAGAAAGTATTGCAGAAGACATACCTCTGATGTAATAATGCAATACTCAACCTGTCTGCTGACCTTTCAGATGACCCAGAAAGACATTGCGTTTGTGGCGGACTTCCTGTCTGAGCACTTCAGTGAGGTGAGCTGGGCAGACCGCTGTTTCCTTGTGTGTGCGTACGCAGACCAGACAGCATCTCACACTCTCTCTTTCTCTCCGACAGAACGAAGAGCTGTTTGACCGGAAAGGGAAGTACTTCAATGTAGAGCGAGTCGGCCAGGTAAGAGTGCGTGTGAGAGTGTGCACGTGTGGTTGAGTTTGTGTGTGTGTGGGGGCTTGTATGACCTAGCTTAATCCTTCTGCTTGTGTTAATCAGTACCTGAAGGACGAGGATGAGGACCTTGTGTCTCCGCCCAACACTCAGGGGAACCAATGGCTGAAGTTCCTGCAGGAGAGCACGCACCTGAAAGGTGACCTTTGACCGTATGCATGCTATCTGTTAGCTACACGTGCTATCTGTTAGCTACACGTGCTATCTGTTAGCTACACGTGCTATCTGTTAGCTACACGTGCTATCTGTTAGCTACACGTTCTGTTAGCTACACGTGCTATCTGGTAGTTATCTGTTATCTGTGAAACTGAGTTGTTTCAGGAAATGACTGTGAGGCGTAACTAAAGATGTGTTGTTTCCGTGGCGACCCAGAGAGCCCCCTGCTGTTCCCCACTTACCCTCAGAAGTCGCTGCACTTCGTCAAAAGGATGATGGAGGCCGTGATTGAACTGTGCCTGCAGAAACCTGCAGTGAGTCCCAACACACACGCTTACATAAATCACAACCTTACACACACACACACAGTAGGATATAAATGGCTGAGAGGCAGTTTCCTGGCATCACTATGAAGACCAGCATACAATCTGCTGAGTCAGCCCTTCAGCCTCTTATCCTTCATGACTCAGTCTCCATCTATTTTCTCTCTTGCTGCTGCTGCTGTAACAAGCTACATGGATACAAAACCATCCTAACTCCTGATTCAATTCAAGTTTTCCTTCTGATAATGCATTTTTACTGCATTATATGATTGGTTAAAGCGATCTGTTTCAGGAGGTCATTGGAAGGTCGGTGAAGCAAGCTGCGTGTGTGTCCCTTTACAGCATACCTGAAAGGTCAGAGGTCATCACCTATATAATGAGACAGAAGATCTCATTTTTCCATTGAAATATTATTTATTATACTACAGTTGGGGTGTATTTTTGTATATTTACTTGTTTCCATACTTGGGTTTCCTGTTTTTGTAGTTCGGAAAACACCCCCCGCCTCTTTGAGCTTCCATCACTGTAAGTAGAACACAGTACAATGTCACATTTCACCAGACCTGTTGTTGAAGGGATTATAGTCATGAGATGGGGTCCAGAATGTGGTGGTGGTGGTGGTGTGTGTGTGTGTGTGGAGGGTGGAAGATGAGGAGAATGAAGGGGGGAGCAGGTAGTGTGTGGGGGGTAGGAGTCCAGACTGATGTGTGTGTGTGTCTGGGGGGGTCTAGGTGGAACGACAGGAAGTCCAACATGCACACCGTGGTGTTCTGTATGCCGGAGGTCTCTCCCTGCAAACTGTTCCTGCTCAGGAAACCCACCGACCCCCACAGGTACAGGACTACAGGACACACACACAGACATATTTGATCCAAATCCCTCTGTCTGTAACTTGGTAAGTTGATTGTGTGTGTTTGAACTCCAACAGGTCTGTTTCTAACAGTCTTATGGCGATAGATCTAAGTGGTGTGTTCATCTCCAGTGTTGATGCAGCCCAGCCAGGAGTCCAGTGAGTACCCAACGTCTTTGAACGCACAGACACACACACATCTGTTCCCTTGGAGACGTATTTGTCGTGGGCCCGTTTGTGTTCATAAAGTTTTTGTTTGTCCGTTTTCTTGTTTCAGTACCGGCCGTGTCTACAGTTGCCGCGACGCCCGTTTCTACGATGACGAGACGCTGACGGTGGTGCTGGGGGCGAGCGAGGAGGAGGAGGGAAGTGGCCGTGTCCTGGCCCAGCTCCCCCTAGGCCCCGCCCTCAGCCGCCAGGAAGACTTCAGCTGGGACCCCTCCCTGAGGTGCCACAAACATCCACTGGAATCCCCTTGCCTTAAAAAAAACGCGCTTGTGGCCATTTGGAGGTGTCAAACGCACATGTGCATGTGGACGGTCTAGCCATGCCACAGACATGCTTCTCCTCCTAACCCCTCATTCTGACTGCATTCTCAGGTTGGACCAGCAGAGCGGCGCCATCCCAGCGCAGGGGCTGGTGGTGGAGAGCCAGTGGAGGAGCCTGGACAGCATGACGGCCCACTACGTAGCTGTGAACGGGATCCGCAAAGTGGCCTGTGTGGTAAGTCTGTCTCGACTGGGGAAGGTGGGCCGGGTGGCAAGAGTCTGTCTACTGGGGAAGATGGGCTGGGTGGTAAGAGTCTGCACTGGGGAAGATGGACTGGGTGGTAAGAGTCTGTCTACTGGGGAGGGTGGGCTGGGTGGTAAGAGTCTGTCTACTGGGGAGGGTGGGCTGGGTGGTAAGAGTCTGTCTACTGGGGAGGGTGGGCTGGGTGGTAAGAGTCTGTCTACTGGGGATGGTGGGCTGGGTGTTAAGAGTCTGTCTACTGGGGAGGGTGGGCTGGGTGGTAAGAGTCTGTCTCTACTGGGGAGGGTGGGCTGGGTGGTAGGAGTCTGTCTCTACTGGGGAGGGTGGGCTGGGTGGTAGGAGTCTGTCTCTACTGGGGAGGGTGGGCTGGGCAGTCTCGTATCAACAGTGCTGTGTCCAACATCCCATGTACGGTCTTGTATCTCCATGTCTCCGTCTCTACCTGTATGTCTCTCTCTCAGTTGAGCGCCAACCTGCGCCATGTCCGTGTCTTTGAGATGGACGTGGAGGATGAAGAAGACGAAGATCGGGGGGAGTCAACGAACACCAGTGTGGACCAGGTGGGGTTGGATGATTCGCTGGCCAGCCAGGGGGGGGCAGGGGTCCAGGTGGGGGCCGGGGGGCAGGAGGGGGGTGTGGGGGGAAGTGAAGAGTCTCAGCTGGAGGCTGGGGAAGCTCTGGAGATCTCCTAGTTTCCAAACCACACCTTGATGACATCACAGACTCTCCCCACCTGCTCCGAACTTTTATATCAGTTTATGGAAATTAAACATTTTGATAAGATTCTGTGGTCTCTGTTTGTTATGATATCTACACTGTATATCAACACAGTTTGAAAACTGTTGCTTTACACGTGGTAAATACACTCTTCTTTGACTGATATCTGAAATACTGTTAATAGTATGCACTTTAATTTATTTATGTACAGGCTGTATGTGTTTTGGATAAAAGCGTCTGCTAAATGAATCAAACTGAATGTAATGGAACGATTGCAATTAGCGGTGAGAAAAAAGTCTTCACGTTTACAGTAAACTTTAACTCTCTTGGTAGCAAACACTGCAACGGCATAAGATCTTCAATAAGAGGTAGATTTCCATAGACCTATAAGAAAGAGGTACTGTATATCGATGATATGGTGTGTTTATTGTCTTCGGTTCGTAATCCACACCGCAAACCAGAAGGCCACAGATCAAATCATCGCGAGCGCGAGCAAAAAGGTGTTGGTGACGTGCGCGCATACCGATCTAACGCGATGACGTAATCGTTCCGCCGCCTGTTGGTCTTTCACAGTTGTCGACGGAGCCTGTGGAAATGGCCTCGAGCTTACCCGTATACACGAATTACCCGAGTAGATGACGACGATGATCTTGTTAAGTCTGTTTAATACAAGACAAACAGTTGTCTTCACCTAAACACCTGCGGAGTGAAAGACAAAACAGTACAACCAGCCGCTAAACCACAAACGACATAGCGCACAGCCTCGGATTTTCCGCGGGGCTCTCAAGCCACTATGGAGGATATCAACTCAAACATCAACGCGGATTTAGAGGTGCGGAAGCTACAGGACTTAGTAAAGAAACTCGAACAGCAAAATGAACAACTTCGGAGTAGATCTACTCTCCTGTCTTCATCTGGAGCGGTGTCAGCGAATAACAGACCCCTCAGTGCGGGATACGACTCGCCCCTGTCAGCTGGAACGGGGCTGGCCGGCTTTACCGGGGTGGGGTTCGGTGGAACCGGTGGCTACGGTGGGATTTTGGAAAATTCCCGATGTTTAAGCCCCAGATTGTCTTACGATGGCATCAGTTTCAGAAAAGCATATGAGGCCGAAGGGGCATCGGCTGCCACCTCGTACCCCGGACTCAACTCATTCTTCACTGACGCAGAGGACTTTATGGATGACGCGGGTGAAACTTCTATTCTGGACGAGGTTGAAATACTTGATTTAGAGGACATGGATTGTCTGAACGAGGAAGAGGACAGCTGGTGAGTGTTTCAGCAGTCAGGACAGTAGGTATATGTTTTAGGTAACTCGAGTAGTATATACCGTTAGACAACAACTAGGTCCAACAGACGTGACAACACAAACACGCCCTTTTCATGTAAATGACTTGCTAGTGTGAGATGTAGCTAGCTAAGCTCGACAACAGACGTGCGCAGCTGTTCCGAGCATAGCCAACACGGCGACAAACGGTGGGCCACGGAAAGAATCCTCGCCGCGGTGGAATGTACGGTTATCTACTGATTATTAGCTATCCAGAGACTGAGTTACCCGCACCGCCACACCGCAGACAGGCTGTCAAGTCATTGTTGATCAATGACTGGAGGTGTTTGCCAGGAATGGCCAGTGCGGGCGCCGCCATAGCCGACTCCCTAGTCTCATATGACCAAGGCGCTAGGAACTAGGCAACAGTGAATTCCGATGAATGCAGCTGTTAAGCTAACAGGGGAATTACTGTGTCAGACATCCGGTGTGCCAGCTGATCGTGTTTAGTTTAACCTGTCACAATTCGCTCTCCATGAGGCCAGTGCTTTTCTCTACAAGGCATTGTTGATGGTGGAGAGGACCATTGGTACTATTTTGGTGACTCACCAAACACGGCAGATGGCCTGTCTTGTCGCCAGTGCGGGACTAGAGCTAGAGCTGTCACCGAGCTGGGAAAGTTGTTTACTCACCTAAAGTCTTTGGGGAAAGAGACAACCATGGTTACAGGTCCTTGAGAAACAGTGCCACACTAGCTACAACTGTCTGAAAAGAAGAAGAGAGAAGTTGGAGAGTGATCAGGAGAAATTGAGATTACTGGGCAGTGTTGATGTACTAAAGTTTCCAGAAAGCAGAGATTGTGTTTTTTGTACTAGGTTACTTGTAAACGGATCATCTTGTCATTAAACATTAAGCACAGATAAAGTTATATGGGGACAGAGCTCAGCGTTAAAGCATTTAACTGCAGAGTAATAGGTCATGGTTTGAATCTCCCTCTGTATGGCGTTTTGTATAAAAGCGTCTGATAAACACATTACATATTCAGTACATAAGAACAAAATACAACTTTTCTCTGTAATTCTAACCACAGCAGTTTCCAGCGTTTGGATGGATATTTGAGAAGTGTAATCCTTGAAATGGGAGACTGATAGGATTTGTGTTTCCGTGGCGATCCGCATGATCCTCAGTAGTGGGTTCTGAGCCCGCCTGGCCTGGATGCTTCAGATGGGAAACATGTTGACGTTAAATGAGAAAAGATCAGCCTGAGCTTACTGTGTGTGTGTGTGTGTGTGTGTGCACATTGTTATGTGTGTGTTTATTTCATGCTGTGTGTATGTGAGCCTGTGTTTGAGCATGTGTGTTTGGGTTTTTAGGCTATATGTGTGTGAGCACACGTCTTTTAGGTTGTGTGCATGTGTATGTGAGCGTTTGACTTTTAGGCTGTGTGTGTGCGTGTGTTTAATGTTGTGTGTGTGTGTGTTATGGTAACAAGGAGGCCTTGCAGGACAGAGCCCAGGTCTCTGCTTGTTATCTCTCTGCTCATTATGGTCTATATGAGCAGGGCTTCTGAGCAAGAGGCTGATGCTCCTTCAGTGTGAGAGGAGAGGGTAAGGTCAAAGTTCAGAATGCTAATGAGACTGATGTAGGATGGGCCTAACCCCAGTAGAGTGCTCTAGGGCAGGCCTAACCCCAGTAGAGTCCTCTAGGACAGGCCTAACCCCAGTAGAGTGCTCTAGGACAGGCCTAACCCCAGTAGAGTGCTCTAGGGCAGGCCTAACCCCAGTAGAGTCCTCTAGGGCAGGCCTTACCCCAGTAGAGTCCTCTAGGGCAGGCCTAGCCAGGGGAGAAGGGTAGTGGACTGAGGTGTGAGACAGGGGAGAGAGAGGGGGTGAGGCAGTGTTGGCCCAGCAGACTGATTAGCCTGTCCCAGCGTCTAGATATGAGCTCCACACCCAGAATCATCCCCAGGGCTGAGGCAGGGCCAGGCCTGTCATGGACTCGTGAAATCCTGGATTAGCATCATGCAGGATTCACAGCATGTGCGTGTTAGACTCGCACTTTAGCCACAGCAATGCATGGCCATGGCATCTCCACCTGCAGACAGTCTGAATATGCAGCAGCAGCAGGCAGGCTGTCTGTCTGAGCTGGGTTACCAATGTGGGCTAACCACAGTTTGGCAATACCTGAGACAGCCTAGATTGGTGCTATACTGTGCTGTGCTATGCTGGAGTCCCGTAGTCTCTGGGTACAGAGAGGAGCAGCCGTTTGTGGTTGCAGGGTACGTGTGTGTGTGTGTGATGCTTCCTCTCTAGCTGAAAGTGAGTTGACAGCTGCTGACTCAGACCTCTCTTCCTGTTAGCCTGGCTGCTCTCTTCCTTTCAGTCTCTCCCTCTCCCTCTCCCTCTCTCTCTCTCTTTCTCTCTCTCTCTGTTCCTCAGTGTGGTAGGATAGGTGTGGGCTGACTGATTGATAGATCGGTGGGATGTTTGATGGATGAACCGATGTGTTGGCTGTCCCCTGCAGGCTGTACGAGGCCAAGGTGAGCAGCCCGCTGCAGAAGGCCCTGAGCCCCATCGTGTGGTGTCGCCAGGCCCTGGACAACCCCAGCCCCGACATGGAGTCAGCCAAACGCTCCCTGCGCCACCGCCTGGACCTCACCATGACAGGTACCTCCTCCTCTGCTCTCTTCTCCTGCCTCTCTGGTGCTCCTCTCCCGCTCCTCCTTCTTTCCTCCTCACCATGTCAAGGGCTCCTCCCCTCCTCCCCCACCTGTATGAGTGCGTGTGTGTGGGCCAGTCTGTGTGGGCCTGTGTGTGTGTGAGGGCCTGTGAGTTTTGTTTTGACAGCTAAAAATAGGGACGCCCCTGTCTGTGTCCCAGCTAGAGCAGGGTCATCTTGAGCTGCGGTCATGTTGAGCTGTTCTCGGGTGTTGCCAGGGACTGCTGGGAATTCTGGGTGAGCGATTGCACAACACACCAGGTGGTGTCATCACGAGGTGGGGAGACCTGAAAAGGTGATGTCACCACAGTAATTGGACATGGTGGCCTGGACAAACACCCCCCTCTCCTCGTGTGTGTATGCGTGTGTGTGTGTGTGTGTGTGTGTGTGGGGGGGGGGGGGTCCATGCAAAGGTAATTGCAGGACTGTGTGCAGGGAGAGTTCACACTCCTCGTTCCTTCATTAGATACCTCAGGGCCCACATGCCTCCGCCTGTGTTTGTGTGTGGTGTATGTAGTGTGTGTGTGTGTGTGTGTGTGTGTGTGTGTGTGTGTGTGTGTGAGACACACCCTTCCTTTGCCTCCTGGCTGCTCTCTCACCCCTTTCCGCAACTGGAGTATGCCAGGAAGGTTGGCATGGCGTTGCGTGTCAGCGTTTCCATGGCGTTGGGCATTCCTGCTCCTGGGGATAGCAGCAGATGTAAGATCAGCCTAGCTCTAGGCATGTGTAACACACACACACACACACACACACACACACAGGTGCATACAGACAGGCAGGACAGTGGTGCTGTATGAGTGTCTGGGGTAAGATTGTCCCACCCCAGCCCCCGAACAAGATGGTTACACATTGAAACAAACACAGGGGCTCGTCCTCTGTGTGTGTGAGAGAATCATGTTGTTATTGTGTTCATGGCAACCAAGCCCAAAGTTCAACACCCCCTGTTCAAATGTAAACAGTGTGATCCCAGAATGCCTTAACCTAGGAGAGGAAGGGAGAGGGAGGAGAGACTCTCGCATCACACCACACCGCTCTGTCATCCATTACTCAGGCCTGAGGCAGGAATAGTGTCTGGGGCTGAGGTTTTCAGGACTCTATTTCTGTAGGTCCCTACAGGGCTGTGCTGCAGGTCCCAGTTAAAGGAGGGAGCCCTAATCGCCTCCTGGGGGTGGAGGTCTCGGGTGCAGCTCCCCATACCCCCTCCCTCCTCCCAGCATCCATAGCTCTGAGTGGTCTGGTCTGCCTCTTATCATGTAAATAATACAACAGGACAGAGTGGAGCAAGGGAGAGAGGAGAGGGAGGCAGAGGAAGGTGAAAGCTTGAAAGGAAAAGTAAGTTGATAATAAAAGGCGCCATTCCAGTCACCACCCAGCTGTGTAAATATGTCCAGAGAAAGAGAAAGCCGGCCCAGCCCAGCCTAACTTAACCCAACCTGGCCCTGCCCTGCAATCTAGTTTAGCAATCCAGCCTAGCCTTGTGTCTCCCTGTGGTTCTGTGTGTGTGTGTGTGTGTGCGCGTGTGTATGAACTGCCATGGAGCAGGATCTGACAGACTGAATCTTTATGCTCAGTGTGCAGGGTGGTTAGTCAATGTGTCCTATTGTGAACCGTAAGCCAGCGTATGAAGAGCCTCTGTATGAACCCCCCCGCCCCTGCCCCCGCCCCCGCCCGCCATACGCAGGCCCTCCATAATGAACTGCCTTCGCCAGAACACTGCACAGCTCTCACAAAGACGTGTGTGTGTATGAGGGGAGGGAGGAAGGGGGAGGGATGGGGGCGTGGCTATAGAGAGTTGACAGGGATAACTTAGTGAGGGATTGTCTGTATCTCCTGTCCTGTATGAAGACTTAGCCGTGTGTGTGTGTGTGAGTGTGAAAGAGAGTGGCGCTCCTCAGCAGAGCTTGTGACTGTCCCCTGATCAGTCAGCTGGTATAGTTAAGTCTTTCTCAGCACGGCTCTGTGATGAAGTCTCTGCTCTAATATGGCCTGAGGACACAGTAAAACATTTTAGTGGTCTTAGTTTATAGTGGTCCCTAACTCATGTCTAGAGATTCTGTCCGGTACTGATTCTCATGCCTCCCCCCCCACCCTTCCACAGCTAACAAGCGTCGGAGCCTGTACGGCAGCCCCTACTCTGCCCCAGGGGGCTACGGAAGCCCGTACAGCCCAAACCCAGGCAGCAGCCCCTGCAGCAGCGGCTTCCCCTCGCCCTCCTCCACACCCTGCCGGGGGCCCGTCGTCAGGCAGACCCTCCTGTTCAGCAATGCAGGTGAGAGGGCCTCCCCATGGACCCCCCGCCTCAGCCTTTGTGTGTGTCTGTCAGGTGGTGAAGGAAATCAGGTGTAGCGTACATACTATATACATACCGATGTGTGTACTGTGTGTGTGTGTGTGTGCAGGTCACCAGCGGGGGTCAGCAGAGAGGAACCCCCCGGCGCTGAGCCCGCAGAGCTCGGTGGACAGCGAGCTGAGCACGTCTGAGATGGACGAGGACTCTGTGGGCTCCACCACCACCTACAAGCTCAACGACGTCACCGACGTGCAGATCCTGGCGCGCATGCAGGAGGAGAGTGCGTACCCTGACCCCTGACCTCCTACCCTTGACCACTACCCCTGACCCTAGTGTGTGTGTGTGTGTAAATAAGTGTATATAATGTGTGTATCTATAATGTGTGTGTGTATGTGTGTCCAGGCCTGCGTCAGGACTACGCCGCCACGGCGTCCAGGCGTAGCTCCGGCTCCTCCTGCCACTCCCTCCGGCGGAGCGCCTTCAGCGACCAGGAGCTGGACGCCCACAGCCTGGAGGACGAGGAGGAGGCCCACCCGGCCTTCCACTTGCCCCCCTCCTCCGCCGCCCGCTTCTCCCCCTCCCCCCGCGCCTCCCCCCGCGCCTCCCCCCGCTCGCGCTCCCCCGCCCGCTCCCTGGACCACGGCCACGGCCGCGGCTCCCCGCAGCCGATCATCAGCCGGCTGCAGCAGCCGCGCCACTCCCTGCAGGGGCACGGGGGAGACACGCAGACCAGCGTGGTCAAGAACGAAGGTAGAGGAGGGGTTAGGGACGGGTTGAGAGGGGAGGAGGAGGAGGGGGTACACAGACGGCAGGGGTGAAGAATGAATGTTGTGTGGGGGGCTGTAGGAGCTAGCAGGGATAACGTGGGGGGGGGGGGGGGAAGAGGCCTGTCTGTCTTTCTGTGTGTATGTGCATGCCTGGGTGTAATAATGTGTGTGTTTCTTTCTGCGTGTGTGTAGAGAAGTTGAGGCGCAGCCTCACTAACCTGACTCGGCCCAGCCTGGCCCAGCAGGAGTCCAACAACAGGAGCTGTGAGACCAGCATGCACAACGGAGGCTCCCCCCGACACCAGAACCAGTCTGCTAGTGAGTACACACACACACACACAGTACATATACACTCATACAAACACACACACACACATATATATACTCATGACCACACACAGACACACATGAAATGCTTTGAACTCACCGGTTTTCAGTTCCTAGGTCATCCACAGTGTCACAATGCTGATGTCACTGCTGCATGCCTGGAGCCTCCACTTCCTCCTCCTCTTCTTGTTCTCTGCTGGATCACTGGCTGCCTGTTCTGCTTACTGCTCTTCCTCTCTTCACTAGAATACCTCCCCCTGCCAGACAGCTGTGGTCGGGGCTGCGATAAGCAGCCTCATCCAGGGACTGGGAAGCGCTCTTCGATAAGCATCTCTCACACTGTTACTCAACACACAGATTATGCTGGTGTCAATAGCGTAGCGGTGCTTAATCCAGATTAGATAAACCCCAACACAGACACCTGATGCCAGCAGTTCAAAGGACAACCCTAATCTGGCTTTGTTTAAACAGGATAATCTTTATCCCAAGGTAATCTGCTTCAGCAAGTCTGAGTTGGTGTGTGTTGTGTGTGTGTGTGTGTGAGATGGATCAGTATTCACCAGGGTAGGCTGTAGTATGAGGCTGACCTCTGAACCCGGAGAGACTGGTTGTTGGGGTAGACAGCCAGCACTGTATTTCTTACTTCCATTCTCGCTTTCCCTGTCTCTCTCTCTCCGTCCTGCCAGCTCTGTCCAAAGAGACAGTTCTGGTTGTGCTGGGCCTGTGTAGCTATGCTTGCTTGGTTCTGCTTCTCTCTGGATTTCTGTGAATGCTAAGCTTCAGCTCCCTCTAGTGGCTGTCTCTGACTCTGCAGGTCTGGCTGTATAATGTTACCAGCTCTGGTCCTCCATGCTGACTCTCTCAGCCTGCATCCCCAGGCCTATCTGTCACCCTCCTCCTGCCTGCCTGTCTGGCTCACAAACTGGTTGATAGACTGACAAGGCTGCCTGGTTGGTTGGCTGACTAGCTGGCTGACTGGTGGGTTGGTTGGCTGACTCGCTCGCTGGCTGACTAGTGGGTTGGTTAGCTGCTGACTGGCTGGCTGGTGGATTGGCTAGCAGGTTAGCTGCTGGCTGGTTGGCTAGCTGGTTGGTTGGCTAGCAAGTTAGCTGCTAGCTGGCTGGTTGGCTAGCTGGCAGGTTAGCTGCTGGCTGTCTGTCTGGCTGCCTGTCACCACTTATGGAACTGCTGGTCTTATGAAATCCTGATGTTCACGTTGTGGTCACGTTGTTGTCACAACCGTGATATGTTGAACCGAGGTGTCAGGTTGACCTCCCCATGTCCGCCCCCCCCCCCCCCCCCCCCCAGGCCAGCTCAGGTATCACGCCCCCCCTCGCTCCTCCCCGAAAACCAAGCAGCAGCTACAGAGCCCATCAGCACTACAAGGTAACTTCCTGTCTGGACCTGGTAACTTCCTGTCTGGACCCGGGGCATGGTGCTCGTCATTAACACACCCATGCACACACTCTCACTCACTCACACACTCTCTCTTGCATGCATGCACACACACACACACACTCATTCCCATGCACACAATTGTGCACGCACTCTCAAAAACACACATGCTCTCACTCACACACTCTTTCTCTTGCATGCTCTCACACACACACACTCTCATTTCTATGCACACACATGCTCTCTCTCTCTCAAACACACATGAGCATGTAAGTACCCAGTTTGAAGCAGTTTATGCTTCGATCTGGACTGGTAGTGTTACTGGTCTGAAACTGGTCTGATTCTGTTCAGTGTCCGGGATGGTATTGGTCAGGTTTTGGTTTGGTCTGGTTCTGAGATGGTTCTGGACTGAGCTGGTACTGGAGTGGTCTAGTCCTGGTGGTTAGGTCTGTTCTGGATTCTGGAATGGTCCAGTCTGGTACTGGTCTATTCAGGTACTGTTTATCTGGACTGGTTGTGTCAAGAGGCCCAACTGGTTAGATAGACCAGGTGTTAGGCGGTGCTGTGATCTGTAGCTCTCCCCCTGGACACCAGGGGTACTGCAGGGTTCCTCTCCTCCATCACCTACTGTCTCTCCTCTCTGCTGTCTGAACTAAGACCCTTTCTCCTGTCTCTGTCTCTGTCTAGTCTCCTGTTGCTTTGGAGAAGAAGGGGATTTTAGTGAGTATTCTCTGGCGCCCCCTGGTGTTGTGAGTGTTGTGGTGTGCCCTGCCCTGTCCCCTTCAGGTGTGTGTGTCTCATCCTGCGCCCGAGCTCACCTGTAGACACCAAACCTCCTTTTCTCTTCATCCATTGTGATGTTCAACCACCAACCTCCACCTTCATCTCGCTCTCAATCCTCTAGAACACCTGCATGGAGTTAGTCCTCCAGGTTTACCATCTAGAGATGATCTGTAAGGAGTTAGTCCTGCAGGTGAAAGACATGTATGGAGTTAGTTCTGCAGGTGAAATACCTGCTTGGAGTTAGTGCTGCAGGTGAACATCCAGGTGACCAGGTCCTGTAGAAACATGCTGTAGACTCATCGTCTGTCATTGTGGTCATCATCAGACACTGTAGAGGAAGTGAAGCTCACGTGTTCCTTTCTGTTTCCTGTACTGATGTCTCCCCTCACTCCCCCCTCCTCCCAGTGCCCTCCCCCAGCAAGCTGCGTATCCCCGCCACGCCCTCCCCCCTGGCCCTGAGGCAGCCAGTCAAGGCTCCCTCCACGCCTGGCTCCGCCCCCGGCTCCGGGACGTCGACGCCCACACGGTCCCTGGCCCCGCCCCGCAGCGGCTTGCCCCGCCCCAGTGCCTCTACAGGAGGAGGAGGAGGAATCCCCCTGCCACGCAGCAAGCTGGCTCAGCCCGTACGCAGGTAGCAACGCACACACACTCACACGCAAGCACCCTCTCACACACCCAACACACTCTTACACACAAACACCACAACAGCATACACACACATGCATACACACACACACACACACACCTACTCACGCTCTCATATACAAACTTATGCACACACACATATATACCCCAAACACAAGCCCCTAACACAGGTGAAACAGAGGTGCAATCAATCACACTATACTTCTCCTCATCATCACCACCACCAGTCCTCCCTCTTCCTCTACTCTCCCTCCCCCCTTCTGTCTCCCCTCCCTCTATCCAGTGTTTGGCACACACACACACACAAACACAAGAGCAGCGTGTGTGTGTGTGAGACAGGGAACTAATGTGTTTGTGTGTGTGTCATGCTCAGGTCTCTGCCGGCCCCCCGGACCTACAGTGGGGTGAGAGACGCCAACTGGAAGGAAGGATGTTACTGAGCCCAGCAGAGGGCGCTCTCCTCCACCCAGCAGCACGACCAGGCAGACAATACAACACGGCACTTTATCCACCAGGAATACTTCTACCATGAGCCTGGAGGGATGCGAGACCCGCGCAGACTGACTCTGTGGTCAGGAGGAGAGCCGTATGAGAAGGAGGGGAAGAGGAGGAGGTGTCTGGAGAGGCCAGTCAGCCCCCAGATGCCACAGGAAAAGAAAGGAGACATGTAAAGAGGAAGAAAGCAGCAGCGCTCCAGTCCCTCCACCTGAGGGCGCCAGTCGCTGCAGCCGTCGCTCAGTCAACCGATGAATCAATAAATCACACTATGCTTCTCTCTTCCTTATTTATTCTCCCTCTCTCCATCACCTCATCTCTCCCCTTCCTTCCTCTTTCGTCCATCCCTCACCCCCACGACTCCATCACTCCCCCTTCTCTGTCTTCTCCTCCCTCCATCACTCCCCCTCTCTCTATCCCCCCCTACAACCATCCCCTGCCCCCCCCCTCTTCCCCGTCGTTCAGGTCCTCAGGTTAACGTATCTGTAAACGTTTCTCTCCTTGTGTTGTGTGTTGAACAGATGCATTTAGAGATCAATACAAAGCTGTGCAGGTGAAATGTTCCTCAATGTTCCAAGAATTGATGTTTTGAAAAGTAAACGCACCTCTTAATGGTTGTGGTGTCAAAAACAGAGTGTTCCTCTTGTGAGTCAGACAGAATGTATTCCAAAGTTGTTTTGTTTTCAGTTATTTTTGGGTGGGGGGGGGGGGGGAGTGATTATTATTATTTAAATCATTATTTAATAATTCCTTTCCAATATTCATATTGAGTATTTGTATTATTTTCAAAAGTTTTGAAAATGTGCATTTTAAACCTCAACTGCAAAGCTAATTCTCCAAAGCCTTCTCCCATGGTGTCATAGCAGGGTGTAGCAGTAAGTGACAGGTGAAGTCCAAACCCCTTCCTTGTTACCAAGATCTGATTGGACATCAGAGCAGCCTAACTGCTCAAATCAGAAACTCGTACAGGTCAGGTTGAGGTCTACTTCCTGCTCAGCTCCATATGCTGCTACTGTTTTATACTAGTAGAAGCATCAACACAGGAAATAGTCATACTGAAGTCCCTCAACACAGTAAGTTGTCATGTTAAACGCCCTCATGACATATTAGTCACATTGAAGCCCTTCACGACAGGAAGTACACAAGCAACTTCCTGCTGTCCACCCAATACTTGCATTTCTTAGTGGGAATACATGACAGCATGTTCAATAACCAGAAACAAAGAAATGTTCAGAGTGGCCATTGCCTCTTGTGCTTTAAATATGAATCACAAATTGCAGATTCATAGAGGGCAGTGTGCCAGATATTATCAAATAGTGCCTATAATTTAAAGTTTCACATTGTCCTTTTTGTTTGTTGATGTATTATTTTGTGCCAACTTCTTGCTTTGCCAATATAATTTTGATCAGTGCTTTACTTTGCTTGATTTTGTTTTTGTCAACAATACATTTATAATTGCTTTTGAAAAAAGTATATGTATAATATACGCCTTGATATTTATATCTTGAAATTACTCTCATTGTGTAAATGAACTATTTATTAAAGAGAGAGGTGCCTCGGTATGTCACAGTGGGAAGCTTTAAGAGAATGTTGCATCAGCCACACCCTTTTGTGTGACTTTTTGTTAATGACCTTTTTATA
This sequence comes from Hypomesus nipponensis, assembly GCF_054491055.1. NCBI lineage: Eukaryota > Metazoa > Chordata > Actinopteri > Osmeriformes > Osmeridae > Hypomesus > Hypomesus nipponensis. The sequence goes on along the minus strand of NC_140376.1, from coordinate 7,283,054 downwards.
TCCACCAACATTACATTCAGTTTCCCTGTGTAAACTCACATTTCAAATAAAAAGAATGGGCAAACCGTCTGTGTTCAGTGAGGTTTGTGGCGTACGGATGGTTTAATAACATTTAATCCAAATTGTCGAACCGTGATTTACTGCGCACGCACAAATCAAGGTTAGGGTTTACATATTATTTCATTTAGTCGAAAGCACGAACATCTGACAAGGTAGTCAACGACAAATGGACACAGGCCACCGGAGTTGCACTGCTACACGTGCAGTCGGTACGTGTCCATCTAGCAGAGAGGGGAAGCGCTTAATATGACAGCATAATGGTGTTCCTGGGGCCCAGTGATTGATTGGGCCAGGAAACCCCGCCCTGCACCGTCAGTCTGTCGCTAAGTAACAAGCTTCGTTTATGTGATGGAGCGTGGGATAAACCGGACGTACGTCAAACAGGTTTATGCAACCGCAGCAATTCATCATGTCAGTGCTGATAAAATTATTAGGATCAATTATTAGTCAAACGGACTAAAAATGTCACGTTTTAATCAATCGAATTAGAATGGCCCTGACTTCAGCTAGATGACAATAATTGAACATGACAGGATTTGAAATAAGTATCTCAACTATGATTTTACACTTTATAACTCGACCTACTTCTTTAAAGTAGCCTAAGCAAAAAGGACAGGCCAGTCATGGTGGTTACTTTCAAACCAAGCGCTGTCCGATTTATGACAGACATAAATAGAACGAAGAAGAAAGGGAACGTGCACGCAGATTCTCTCAGTCAACGCACGAACACAAAGAGCCTCGCGGTGTTCTGTGTGTGCCTGTTCAACCGCAAAACTAGAGAGCTGCAGATGTCTTGGAACTAGTTTACTGCACTTGCTTCCACATACTATATCGTTTTGAAAAGTGAGTAAATATTTGCCTTATGTAGTAAAAGTTAAAATAACAATAGGAATAATTTTAAATGTATATTTATATATTAATACAACACGTTGTTCAAAGGAACAAATTGCCAATATGTATTTGGCCTACCCGCAGACTGTGCACAGCGCATAATCAAATGAAATTGGCGCTATATATATTATACTTATGACCAACGTCCAGAGCACAGCAACCGGCATTCCAACTCTCCACAGATGATGAGCGGATTGCCCGCGGGACACGAGCGACTGTTGCGCGTACCACAGCAAGGAGCCAATCGGCGCGCCAGACCCTCTCTAGGTGGGTCCGTGTATAAAACCCAGACCCACGCAAAGATTCCGTTGCATTCTGAAACCACGGGAGCCTAGAATCTTCCTTCGTCGTTGGTGACAGCATGCAATGACAATGTGTCACTAGGGGACTGCATCGGCACGTCCAGAGAAACACCGAACGGTATCTTGGACCTACATCTGTTGCGCGATGGAGACCCGTAGCGCAGAGGACGCAGATAATACTAGTCGCCTCAACGAATTCTTAAACTTCACGATGAATGACACAATCAACCGACTTTGGAACACTGTGTCGGAGACAATAGGATTACGCATGGCTGAAGACCCAGTGTTTCTAACGGCAGGCACGCTCAGGACTGCCGTGGATGGCGCGCTTATGGCTGTGCCTCCGTCAGAGCCCGCGCACCTGGTGGTGGCCTTCTGGGATTCCCCACTCAGTCATGGGATCAACGTGTTCGTGGGGCTCGTGCTGTGCTTCACCATGCTGGGGCTGGGCTGCACCGTGGAGATAAGCCAGATCGAGGAGCACATACGGAGACCGATTGGGGTGCTGCTGGCGCTCGTGTGCCAGTTCGTCATCATGCCCATGGTCGCCTTTCTGCTCGCGCTGGCGTTCTCCTTGGACGACGTGGCGGCAATGGCCGTGCTGCTGTGCGGGTGCTGTCCCGGGGGAAACCTCTCCAACATCATGTCTCTTCTGGTGAACGGGGAGATGAACCTCAGGTGATATACCATCCACAATCAGATTAGTTAAAACTGCCAGGTGGAATCATTTGTCCGTTTTTGAAGATTAAAATATAACGCCATTAGAAGTTGACATAACATACGGTTAAGGCACCTTAAACATGTATGTAGCCATTTTGAAACGCGATTGTCCAGATTCGGCTTGTTCACAAGACTTTATAATATATTAATAATGAATTCAATTTACGCACATGAACTCAAAATGCGCCTTTGTTGGATTTTACGCACGGATGCAGTAACTTGTTAAATACAGCCTGCGTGTTTCAGCAGATGATTTTCAGGAAGTAATACCACAATGTCGATGCACATTTTAAGTTGAATTTGCCTTGCGAAGTTTTGCCTTTTGCGTTCAATCTTGACGAAAACATTCTGAAAATGTATCATTTGTTTCTACAGCATCATCATGACCATCTCGTCCACGCTGCTGGCGCTCGTGCTCATGCCGCTGTGTCTGTGGATCTACAGCCGCGCGTGGATCAACACCCCGGTGGTCAACCTAATGCCGTTCGGGGCGATCATCCTGACCTTATGCAGCACGCTCATCCCTATCGGTCTGGGGGTGGTTCTCCGTTACCGCAACACGCGGGTGGCGGACATTGTTCTAAAGGTATGAAAAGAGAAACTGTGTGCGTAATTGTCAAGGAGCGTTTTGGAGTAGGTTTGGATGACTGGTTGGTTATATTAACGTCGGCTGCGTCCGCATGTTGCAGGTGGAAACCTCAGTTTTTGATTATTTAAAAATAAAACTAATAAAACGAATTAGTTTATTAGCTCTGGCGGTCAGTGGCGTCACTCAGACGCATTGCGAAATTATTTTGGGAAGAGGACACGAGCCCCAAGGCGCAGTGACGTTATCACAGCATCATTGTCAGTCAGTCCCTCCCCCCAGATAACATAACTTATCTACCAGCTAATGTATGGGAGGGGCTTCAGATGTGATGACGAGCAACGCTGAATGACAGTCTGTTTCCATGCAAGAGAAAGCTCACTTGTAGCTTTTGCGTTGGCACAAGAATAGGCCTTCCTATGTTTCATGGAATCTTTTGAAAGACAAAAGCTCCTTAAGACATTTACTACGACATTTACAATATTCCAAAACATTAAAATGTTCAATATATTGTTGTTACTTGGTGGTGTTTCTAATTCCTAGGTTACGAAAACTTTTCTAGTAGTCATAGAATAAGAATGTATTTATTTAGCACACAGTTTCAGCCAAAGTGAAGTACAGTAGGGGGTATTTAAACCTCTCTATCACTGAGCTATATCCCCGTAGCCTGTTGTGTGTACCCGTCTAGTCCTGCTGTGTATAGAGCTATGTGGTCCCGACCTCAGGGAGTTTAAACATATGTAACATTAAGGAATATAATAAATGTCTTTCCTACTACAGGATCAAGGTCAGCAGTAGGTAGTATATCAATTTCTTTAAACCTTCACCTGTAGGCTACCTGGTGTGACTCAGCACCAGTCTGGTCCTGACCTCAGTGTGTTGTGTTTCACCAGGTGTCCCTCTGGTCACTCCTGGTCACTCTGGTGATGCTGTTCATCATGACAGCCGCCATGTTGGGCCCCGAGCTCCTGGCGACCATCCCTCCCTCCGTCTACGCGGTGGCCGTCCTCATGCCCATGTGTGGATACGCCGCCGGATACGGCCTGGCGGCGCTATTTGACCTCCCGCCGCAAAGCCGCCGGACCGTTTCCCTGGAGACCGGCTGTCAGAACGTGCAGCTGTGCACCGCCATCCTGAAGATGGCGTTCCCGCCGCAGCTGATGGGCGGCATGTACATGTTCCCGCTGCTCTACGCGCTCTTCCAAGCCGCCGAGGCGGGTATCTTCATCCTGGCCTACCGGACGTACCGGAAGGAGGTCCTGCATAAACCAGACCCGCTGGGCGACGGCGAGGATATAACGTACCAACGGTTCCAAGATGAGGATGTAGGCTTTGACACTTCCTACGGGGCAGTGACCGTCAGCGACCCAAACACCATCATGCTGGACCCGTGTCCGGACGCTACTCCAGTGTAGACTGTGTCCGCGGTGCCAAGACTCGTTTATTGCGAGAGCAACGAAGTGTAAACAAGGTGTTACTGTGTGTGTGGTCCAACTTGAGTGGTGGGATCAGTAACAGTCATCATCATCTCAGCAACCTGTGGAGACTGCACAGGGGGGGGGGGGGGGGGGCTGTATATGTAATCAGCTTTCAAAGGCAGATTTATAAAATGCACATCTTTCATGGTCATCGGAACAGAAGCCATAGGGGATAACATTCATCTCGCTTTGAGAGTTTTTTGTCAGTTTTGTGTGTTAAAGCTTTGAACATGACAGCCGCCACATGAATATAATGGAATCACTCAACCAAATAGTTTGTACAAGATGGTCACCATGGTTTCACAAAGTAAAACTGTATCTATTATGTACACACAATCCTGCTTCATGTATCAAAAACGTCAGACTGTAGATATAATTGTGTGTATGTTTTAAGTCTAACAAGAATATAAAGAGCAAAATGAAATAAAAACACTACTTATTAATAGTGAAAACTTTACTTTTTTCATCATGTGACCAATGTTTATGTCGCAACTTGCTACCACACCTGACCACAATTAATCAAATCTCGTGCAGTCAATCTACTTAAACCGGTGCACCGAATAACAAGGGGTGGCTGAGCAAAAATGGCTACGTATGACGACGAGTATATCGACAGCTATTTCTATTCATCTTCAAACCCATACGCTTACAGGTACACTAAACCGAAAGGTATGGGGAGGAAACAAAAAACCTACCTGAACTACGGTGACCCAGAGGCTTACTTTGACACCCACCGCGCACACCTGAAATCTGTCTTGTCACAAATCAATCCCAAACTGACGCCGAGGCTGCGGAGGGCGAATACCCACGACGTCGGGGTGCAGGTGAACCCAAAGACCGACGCCTCGGTGCAGTGTTCCCTTGGACCGAGAACCTTAATGGCCAGAAAGAGAGACGCTTTGCGTAAAAGGAGTCAAGAGGATCCCCAGTCACCCGGTAGCCCCGTCGGCGGGGTTCGCTATCCTCGCTCTCTGGCTGTTTACTCACCGATTGCAACCAGAAGACTTGCCTCCTTTCTCGAGGAAAACAAGCGGGAGTCTCGTGGAGCACAGACGAGAGAACAGAAGGAGGATGTGAAGGTAATTACCGACGACAAAACAAGTGAAGAAAAACCTGGACCACGAACGAAGTCTACAAAGGTAAATGGTCAGTCGATAAAGACTGATGACGTTGAAGTCGACAAGGAAGGATCGAAATCAAAGGCCCGCGTGAGATTTCAGGTGAGTAGCGCGCAAAAACTGTTAGCCAAACTGGAAAGTTTGCCCTCATTTAACTCTTGGTATCTCCCTTCAGTTTCTGGAGCAGAAGTACGGGTACTATCACTGCCGAGAATGTAACTTACGGTGGGAGAGCGCTTATGTTTGGTGCGTCCAGGGCACAAACAAGGTATAAGGCTGGTCGTTGTTAAGTGGCCTCTAAATTCACTTCCAACTAACTTTAATCCTCAAACAGTATGTAGCCTCCATCTCTTGAAACGACTTGACTTCTCTACCTTATTAGGTCTACTTTAAACAGTTCTGTAGAACGTGCCAGAAATCCTTCAACCCTTACCGTGTCGAGGACATCACCTGTCAGGTAAAGCACTCGTTTCTTGGTAAAAAATAATGTCCGTAAGTTACTGAAATCCTGTCCGTCCATTAATTGGACCTGCTTAACTTTAACTGTTCTTCCAGAACTGCAACAAGGCGCGCTGCTCGTGCGCAGTGACGCCGCGCCACGTGGACCCCAAACGTCCCCATAGACAGGACCTCTGCGGCAGGTGCAAGGGCAAGCGCCTCTCGTGCGACAGCACATTCAGTTTCAAATACATCATTTAGCGTAGGCCACCCTGTAGCCGAACTCTACCCAAACACATCCACGTTAATCCTGCGGGAAACGTTGCCGCGAGTCAAGAGGAGCTCCGTTATTTTTCAGTTCTACTGCCCTTATTTGCGTTATGAAAGTGATGATTGCTGGAGCCACTTTTGAATGTACAATAAAACGGCATCATTAAGCACTTAGCTCGTATTCTTGTCCTTGCATATCAAGCCTGGTCATCACATGGCTGTCTTCAGGTCTCACCTGATGCAGGCTTGTGAAAAAGTATTTTAGCCGGTTAGAGGGATATGAACCTGCTCTTACTCTGCGGTCAAATACTCTTAAACACTGAATTACAGCATTTTCAGGAGTAAGTTTTGACACATGCCCTGAGTGTGTAAAGTGTATGTTTGCGGGAAGGGATGTCTTGTCTGAGCTGCTACACTCTGGATACAGCTGGGGTTGGGGGAGGGATGGATGAGAGGAAAGGTCTTGAAGGTTTGCAGGGCTACATTCATATGGGCCCTTCCAGACCTCTACAGTGGTTACATCCACCATGGGGGACGGCTAGTTCTAACAAAAGGATAGCTTTTCAATGTTTAACACAGAAGGATACTGGTTCTTCAGAACATACTCCACTCCTTTTGAACTACTGGATAGGGAAGTATGGTGACTTGGCTAGACCAAATTCATGGAAACTTCAGTGAAAAGGCACAACAGTCATAGGATCAGATTTTTATTTATCCAGAGAGAAAGCTGGTATGTGAGATGACAAGAATATGAAAGAAAGCCTGCGGGAGAAAGTGTAACGCGCCTCTACATAAAAACTATATTTTCCAGGTAAATAATATATCCATTAAATAACAGCATTCGAATGTAGCAGACAAGCAACAGAACAGCTCTCTGTTAGGAATGGCTACAGTGATCGTTACAATGTGCCGTGACAAACATGGCCGTGAGACGTCCCCTCTCCACGTCTAGTGGCCCAGGTGCACCTTCAGTGTGGCTGTCACCCCCCCCCCCCCCCTCAGTCCAACCCGCGGGGTGGGATGGGGCAGAATCAACATGGACATCACAGTGGTGAGAAGGAATGATTATGACTGGGCCCGATCGGGATGTTCCAACTGGGAGTTCAGATCAACACCGTCCATCCCTCCGTCCCTCCTTCCCTCGGTCTGTCTGGTTCTGAGGCGTTTACAAGTCCAGTCCTCAGAACCCCCCACAGCCTTGAGCAAGAGGACCACCCAGGAACCAGGCTCTGGGGAGAGCAGACGGGAGGATGGTGATCGCGGAGGGTTGTTAGGGACTCTCCTGGCCGCTCTCTCCCGGCTGGGATTAACAGTGCTTTACACAAAAGTACAAGGGGAAAAAAAATACTGGGTTTGCACTATACATTTTTCTAAAATATATACAGAGTAAAATAAGTTATTGATGTTTTTCATAATGAGTAGCCAGTCTGCACTTCTGTGCGACCGTCTGCGTGTGTGTTTCAGTGTGTAGCAGGGAGCCCTGCACACACCACACAGGCTAGTCTCTAAAGGCAGCTATGTATTTGGTTACAGAGTGAGTTTCATCTGCGGCTGCTCCTCTCAGAAGAAGGATCCATAAACTGAAGCAGGTTCAATAAACTGGTAAATTCTCTTTTTACAAGCCCTGGGTTTCAAACAGCGCCCTCAGGATTACATGTTAAATATCAGAACATTTACAACCTAGGATGTTAGCTCTAATAAAAAATACATTTCTCAAAAAAATATTCTTGCAGTGCTTTTTCTCTTCCAAGCATGCTTCTGAAAACTTTATTTTTCTTGTTTAGACTTTCTATGTTTGTCTTCTTCGTGCCAGTCGGACAGAACTGTCGTCTCTTGATTGGCTGGCTGACTGGTTGGCTGGTTGGCAGGTAATCTCCGCCAAAATGATTCCAGATTAGCATCATCATCCCCCTGCCCTCCACCTCTTCTTCCTCTCTCCCTTTCCCTCTTTCTCTCTCTCCATCCCTTTTCCCCTCTTCCTCTCTCTCTCTACCCCCCTGTTTCTCCCTCTGAACAGTCTTCTTAGTAGTCACAATACAACATGACTTATTGCGGCTGAATTTTGCAAGTTGGCTTAGTTTGGGAAAACAGATATTAGCTGTAAGTATTCGTATGTTATATATATATATATATTAATATGAGTATGTTATTTATGTCACAGTAATCCCTACAGATCCTTAGCCCTTATAGATGGAGTCTTTGCAGCAAGCGCCCCCCCCAAGCCCCTCTCCCGCTTCCCTAAGCCCCTCCCTGCATTCTGAAGCCCCTCCCCCAGCAGAGGGGAGGTGGAGGGGGGAGGGGCGCTGGGTTAGTCCGGTTCAGTCCGGTCAGGCCCGGTCTCACAAGCTGGTGCTGACTAGGGGTGCCTGGGCCTGGCTCAGGGCCTCTCGTATCTGTAAGTTGATCTCCATGAGGCGGGCGCTGGCCTGGCTCTGGTCCCGGCTCGGCCCCACCACCGCCACACAGCCCGTCTGGCCCAGCGTCTGGTGCCGGAAGTAGATGTGCAGCAGTGTCTGGACCGCGTCGTCCGCCTGGCTGCCGAAGATGTCGTTGGGCCACAGAGACCTGGGGAAAAGAGGGAGGAAGGAGGAGAAGAAGAGGGAGGGTCTTGTTAGCAGGAAGCTTAGCTAAACAGTCAAGGAGACAGTAAAGGAGACAGTTTGGACATTTACATGTGATTCATTCAGCAGCGCTCTTATCTAATACAAATACTGCTCCTAGAAAGTACAGGAGAAGATCAAAATAATAATATTATTATTATAGTCTGTCTAATAGACAGACAGACCTGTGTGTGTGTGTGTGTGTGTATATATATATATATATATATATATATTTATATATATCTGTCCTACCTGAATGTTTTGACCTGTGTGAGGGCAGAGCTGAAGTCCCGCCCCCTCAGTGTCTCCACCAGCGATTGGATGGCCGTCTCCGTGGTGGTCTGGGAGGCCTCCGACACAGGCACGTTCTCCTGTCCATCAACACCAAGCTCCGCCTCCTTCAGACAACTCTCCAGGATGGCCAACTCTTCTGACATGTTGGTCACCTTGGGAAAAGAAACACACAGTCACACGTCTGTAAATGACATGCACAGGTGCACACAGGTGCACACACGCAAAGGTGAAATTATTTGACTTGATAATCATGGTTGTGTGAGCACAATCTGTCCAGATCTTGGTACACAGGGAACAGATTAGCATCCAGGTCAACAGGAAGCAGATTAGCATCCTGGTAGGCAGGACGCTGATTGGCATCCTGGTAGGCAGGACGCTGATTAGCATCCTGGTAGGCAGGACGCTGATAAGCATCCTAGTAGGCAGGACGCTGATTAGCATCCTGGTAGGCAGGACGCTGATAAGCATCCTAGTAGGCAGCACTTTGATTAGCATCCTGGTAGGCAGGACGCTGATAAGCATCCTAGTAGGCAGCACTTTGATTAGCATCCTGGTAGGCAGGGCGCTGATAAGCATCCTAGTAGGCAGCACTTTGATTAGCATCCTGGTAGGCAGGGCGCTGATAAGCATCCTAGTAGGCAGCACTTTGATTAGCATCCTGGTAGGCAGGGCGCTTATAAGCATCCTAGTAGGCAGCACTTTGATTAGCATCCTGGTTTGCAGGGAGCTGATTCTCAGGCAGCAGAAGCCAGTGATTATCTGAACAGATGACCTCTCAGTCTGTCTGCAGAACCAGACCATCAGATCACAATCTGATTACAGCTATTACAGCTCTGCTGCTGCACAGATGTACTCCCCTCTGACAAGGTACAGCAGGAAACGTGTGTGTGTGTGTGTGTGTGAGAGCCCACCTCAGCCTCTCTCTTGATGGTGTCCACTCTGCTGATGAGCTTGCTGTAGGCCTGGAACAGCAGCAGCAGCTGGAAGTGCAGCTTGTACAGCCTGCGACACAGCTCCAACTCCTACACACACACACACACACACACACAGAAGAGTTACACCCACCATACACACACACACACATTTGCACACATCCAGAGAGGAAAGTTACACACATACACACAGAGGAGAGTCATACACACAGGAGGGTTACACACACTGCCTGCACACACACACACAGTCTGCATTCTGTCCGGCGCAGTCATGTGATCAGGTATCCTGTGTTAGCGACGAAGATGAAAGTGTTAAGGCTGCCAAGTCACCTGACCCACCCACCACGCCTCTGGGAGGGGCCTAGCACAGACAGGGACCAATGGGGGTTGTCAGGCCCAGGGCAGGGCCAGGTGCAGGGCAGTATGGAAGGCAACTGAATAGGAAGTGGAGGAGGAGTCAGGAAGTGAAGGAGGAGTAAACATGCAAAATGAAGATGAACTAAAAATGGCTGCCCTCAGCTCTCTCTCCACCCCCCCCCCACTCTCTCTCTCTCTCTCTCTTTCTCTCGCTCTATCACCCAGGCCAGCCCTTTCCATCACCCCCTGCCCAACCTCCTCCCCATCCGACCAAGAGTCATGAGCATTACAAATCATCTGGGAGGAGGGAGTTAAGGAGGTGATCCGATTAGGGCAGAGCGAGTGAGTGAGAGGGGGGGGGGGGGAGTGAGAGAGGGGGGGAGTGAGTGAGAGTGAGAAGGGGAGGGGGGCGGAGTGAGAGCTCATCTATTGGCCGAGGACAGCAGGGGTTTCACATGGAGAGGAATGGAGTGGTCAGTGCGTTGCCATGACGACGTCATGATTATTATAGTCTGGAATACGAGAACCACTTACTGCTAGATTCTCCATGTGCTAAGCAAGAAGGGGAGCAGGTCACAAAACAACAAATGAGACAGGAAGAGAGAGAATTAGTGAGCTGCCAGAACACACTGACCAGCTGGGTCTGAAACACACACCCACGCACCACAGGAGAAGGAAGGAGAGAGAGAGAGAGAGAGACTCCATGAGGAAGGAGAGAGGGAGAGAGAGAGAGAGAGAGAGAGAAAGAGAAAGAGAAAGAGAGAGAGAGAGAGAGAGAGAGAGAGAGAGAGAGAGAAAGAGAAAGAGAAAGAGAAAGAGAAAGAGAGAGAGAGAGAGAGAGAGAGAGAGAGAAAGTGTCTCAGACAATAAGACGCTTCAGAGGCGTGTGTGTGTCTGTGTGCAGTGTGTGTGTGTCTGTGCATACCTGGGCCTGGGTGCTGGCATGCTGGCTACTGTCCTTGTCTCCAAATGTCTTTCTGCAGTTCTCCAGCCACTGGAGAGAGAGAGGGGTGGGGGGCAGGCGGAGGAGATGAATGAAGGAAGGAAGGGGGACGAAAAGGGAGTTAGGGAGGGGAAGACGGCATTCATTGAGATTAATACCAGAAGATATACACTTTTTTTCCAGTATAGATGACGTCTGTGTGTGTGTGATTGTGTGCGTGTAAGAGAGTGTGTGTGTGTGTGTGTGTGTAAGAGAGAGTGTGTGTGATCTAATAAGAGTGGCGTACTTAGTGGATTATAGAGGGTCTGTCCCAGAGCAGGGCCCAGCCCCCCCCCCCCGAGACCACAGCCCTCTCAATTCAATTACCCCCTCCCTCACCTCCACAGTACATCTGTCCTATTTCCCTCCCTCCATCCCAGGAGGAAGGAAAAAGTAAGGATGGAGACGAAGGAGAGAGGATGGAGGGTATATCCTCCAGCATGTGGGTGTGTGTGTGTGTGTGTGTGTGTGTGTGTGTGTGTGTGTGTACCTGCTCTGCAGCCTCTCTCTTGCTGTTGTAGGTGTCCAGATGCTCCTGCAGCTCCAGGACGCTGAACTTCAGTGTCTCCAGCAGACCACAAGACACCAGCTGCAACACAGAACCACACCTTTGGTCAAATGAAACGCACCCCAAACACACCTTCAGTAAGGTGAAATGCAACCCAACCACACCTCAATAACAGGTCAACCACACTTTCAGTAAGGTGAAACGCAAACCAACCACACCTCAATCACAGGTCAACCACACCTTCAGTCAGGTGAAACGCAACTCAATCACAGCTCAACCACACCTTAACCACGTCTTAATCACAGCTAATCCTAACCCATCCTAACCACAGCTGAACCAAATCCTAACCACAGGTGAACCACATCCTAACCCCAGGTGCACCCCTGTAGACTGACCGTCTCTGCGTCCAGCAGCACTGTGGGACACTGCGATTGGGAGGTCATGACCTCCAGGGAACTCAGGAACTGGTTTCCCATTCGCTGTAGCCGCTCTCCAAGGAAACGCACCGACGAGTGTGTGATGGAGCCAAACTTCCTCTGCATTCTCTGGAGGCACACACATACACAACATCTGGATTAAATAGTAAACTAAAAAACTAACAAGCAACAAAATACCAGCAACCGTAAGAGCACATACAGACACACACACACACACACACCTGAAAGAGTCTTGAGAACACGTGGAAGGTGTAAACAGCAGACGATCCGTCCGAGTCCGACAACATCTGGTTGACATGGCAACGCCAGGCATCCTCCTCATCGTCATAGGCAACGGGCTGGAACGCTGCCAGGATGGCGGAGAGGAAGGGAGACGGGGGAGGAGAGGCCTGGATCTCTGGAAACCCCTCTGCATCACCTTCATCCTGACTGTACACACACACACACACACACACAGGCTTACTAAGACTCCCTCAGGATTACTTCACAACAGCATGACCACGTGCACAAACATAACACACCCCCAAATAACACGCAACCAAATAACATGCCCAGGCTCCCCCCTCGTCTCCCTTCTCTCTCTCTCCGCCACCTCTCTGTTTTTCCCTCTCTTTCCTTTCCTCCCTCCCTCTCTTTCTCTCTCCCCCCTCTCCCTCCCTCCCTCTCTGCAGATGATCTTGCTGCAGTGTTTCTAATCTACTGCAGAGCCCAGCGAAGACGACACAGCGCTTCTGCTACATAACACGCATGCAAACAGCTCTCTCTCTCTCTCTCTCCCTCTCTCACACAGACAGATACTCACAGGCCCGTGGGACCAAACAGTCTGATGAAGCAGACTGAGTAGAAGAACCTGAGTCCTGAGCTGCCGAGCGCTGTGGAAGAGACCGCCTCTGTCCTCATCCTCCTGCAGACTAACCCTGCTTCCTGCTTCCTGTTTCCTGCTTCCTGGCTGGATCCTTCTCGGCTTACTGGCTGCTTCAAGCTTCCTCCCTGCTTCCTGGCTGGCTGCTTCCTTCCTGCTTCCTTCTCTGCTTACTGGCTGCTTCTCTTATGTAATGTCAATCTGCTGCCCTGCTTAATGCCTGCACCCCTTCTACTGACTGCCTGCCTTGCAGTCTGCTTCCTGCCTACTGGCTGCCTGCCTACCAGTCAGCCTGCTTCTGACAGCTGGTCTAGCAAACTGCACTACAGACCCACACAGTTCTGAGCCCAGCCTCTCTCTCTCCCTTTCTCTCTCTCACACACACACAAACCCGCACGCACATACACACACCGCAAGCAGCTCGGCACACAAGCTGCTGTTGCTCACCCACCAACATATACACACACACACACACACACACACACACAGTATGCACAGATCCTCCCAGATAAAAGCATTAGGAGCAGGAGAGAGAGAGGGTGGTGACAGAGCCCAGGACCCATCCATCACACCGGGCTGGGAGGACCACTGCAGGAGGCCTGCTCAAGGGTGTGCTCCACCAACATGTGTGTGTGTGTGTGTTTGTTTGTGCTGTGTGTTGGCTGCGCACATTTTTATTTATTTATAGGCTGTGAGTGGGTGTGTGTGTGTGTATAGAGACTGTGTGTGTGTTGGCTGTGCAGTTGCATGTAGAGACTGTGCGTGCGTGCGTGCGTGAGCGTGAGTCAGTACATCCTGATTTGTGGGCGTGTGACCAGTGTCCTCCAGGCAGACTTGGCCCACCTTCAGGAGGGAGCAGTAAAGAGCTGGCCCACTATGTGGAGCTGTCTCAGCCCAGCCTAGTCCTAGCCCCACACCAGCACAGCACTCCAGCCTGGCCTAGTCCTAGCCCCAGACTAGCCCAGCCAGACCCAGCAAAGCCTAGCCCTAGCCCCCAACTAACCCCAAGCCCAGCCTAGCATAGCACTCCTGCATACCCTAGTCCTGGCCCCAGCCTAGACCCAAACCTACCCCAGCACTCCACCCTGGCCAAGCCTAGCTCCAGACCAGACCCAGTCTGATGTTAACAAACTAAACCCACCCCTCCCTCTAACACAAACCTCCAAGCCCACCCTCACCAGCCCCCCCCCCCCCCCCGCCCCCCCCCAACGAGACCCCCTCACCCCCCAACTCCTGCCCCAGCGCGACCCCCTGACCCCTCACCTGGACGTCTCAGAGAAGTGGGCCTCCTCCTCCTGGCAGCGCTCGTCCAGCTCCTTCAGCGCCAGCGTCACGTCGTCCTCGCACACTGAGCCGCACGCGGGCGACGGCGCGCGCGGGGGGTCGTCCTCGCCGAGCCAGCCCGCGGGCGTGTCCACGGCCGGCGGGGGGGTGGGGTCGTCGGGGGGGTCCGGGGGGTCGGGGAGGTCGGAGGGGTCGGGGGGGTCGTCGGAGGGCAGGAGGGGGGCGCTGCAGAAGCCCGTGTCCTCGCTCACGCTGCTGCTGAGCTCGTCCGCCGCCGTCATGCTGACGGCGTCCTGCGGGGGAAACACAGCCAGCAGGGGGCGCTCAGGAGCAGCACCAGGGTGGGCCAACAACACCATATCAACGTGATAAGAACATAACATCATAACACTCTCGTCCTTCACGGATCACCCTCGGAGACCGTGAGGGGGTGGGGGGTTGGGGCTGCCTGGCGGTGAACAACATCCTTCTACCTCCCCAGGTTACCGTGACAACGGCCCTGATCACCCTCCCCCCTCCCTCCCCGTCCCCCTCCCAGCCTCCTCTCAGGGGAGTGGGAAATGGGAAATCTCTGGTTATCATCCAAGAGGTTGACCTCTGACCTTCACACATTGACGTCCCCCTTCCTCTGTGCTCTCTCGTCTCACGTGGGAATTGCAACATGTCGATAACTGACCAGAGCCCTTGTGCCCTCCCTGGAACATTCTGTTTCTACTGAACAGACACCATAAACCGGTGATTTATCCCCCACCAAACACCCCACCCACCTCCCCCCCTCTCTCATTACAGCATGTCAGGTGAACAGATGCCCCCGACCACCCCAGCCCCCGCCCCCGCCCCCTCCTCATCATAATAACACTAATGCTGCCCTCCCTTTCTGCTGGGGAGGATCCAGAGGCAGCACACACATGATGAGTTTATGAGCATCCATGCAGCATAGGACAGGAAGTCCCAGTGTGGGACAGGAAGTCCCGGTGTGGGACAGGAAGTCCTGGTGTGGTAGGACAGGAAGTCCTGGTGTGGTAGGACAGGAAGTTCGGGTCCCTGCAGGAGCACGTCTGCCTAGTCAGAGCACGTCCACAGACAGGAATGACGCGGCTAATTACAACTTTTTCCCTTCCTCACTTCTTCCTCTCTCCTTCTCTTCTATCGTTCTCCCAGGGTGTGTTGCATTAGGGGCGGAGGGTGGCAGGCGGCCAGCGCGGTATTAGGGAAAGCTTTTAGGAAGACAGAGAGAGTGGATGAGTAACCGTATTGATGGTTTTATCTACGGGACTCATTACGTTAAGAGCAGGGGCTGGGATGGACGAGATGCCCTTGGGTTGATCTTGATATGATGAGCTTCAGGGAGTGAGATCATAGTCAGCCTGATCTGTGATAGGCTGGAGGGGAGGGGGAGGGGCATCAGGCCATGGACTCCATTCTTGTCTGGGGGACAGGAGGTGGAGGGTGGGGTGGGAGGGGCAGGGCAGGGCGCCATTTCATTCAAAAGAAGAACGAGCCT
The DNA here is from genome assembly GCF_054491055.1 of Hypomesus nipponensis. Lineage (NCBI taxonomy): Eukaryota > Metazoa > Chordata > Actinopteri > Osmeriformes > Osmeridae > Hypomesus > Hypomesus nipponensis. The sequence continues at coordinate 7,267,431 of NC_140376.1, read as the reverse complement.
CATTCATGCTGTCCAACCCTGGGGGCTGGTACACAGTGTGTCCCATGCTGAGGTGTCCTCATCTATACCTGCAGCTTCCTGTCCATCAAGGCTCCCAGCTGTGTTGGAGCTGGAGATGCCAACTCACCACTGTTTGTACATACAGGTTAACAGGAGGACGCAGGACAGAAGCAGTTAGTACGGAGATCTATTGTGCTAGTATGGTGATCTAGTGTGTTAGTATGGAGATCTAGTATGGTGATCTAGTGTACTAATATGGAGATCTAGGGTGTTAGTATGGAGATCTAGTATGGTGATCTAGTCTGGAGATCTGTATGGTGATCTAGTTTAGAGATCTAGGGTGTTAGTATGGAGATCTAGTATGATGATCTAGTCTGGAGATCCATATGCTAGTATGGAGATCAAAGGTGTTAGTATGGAGATCTAGTGGGGAGTTCTAGTGCAAGTACAGACAATCTGGTGACCTGCCCTCAGCTGAGAATGTGTCCAAAAGAGACTCATACTCACTCATTCCGGAACGATCCAGTCACACCACAGGAAGTGATGCGTTGGCTAGCCTGAGGTGAGCCGAGGTGATTTACTCCCAAATCACACAAGCAAGCAAGCCACCAGTGAACTAAACTGCAAATAATAGAGGGAGACCTAGCCCCAGCAACAGGAAGCACCAAGCAGGGAGAGGGGTGGGGTGAGGGGGTCCATGCTGCTCTGAAGAGGAGCTGGCCGGGCCTATCTGGGGACCAGATCCAGGGTTCCTCCCCAGGGATGAGGGGCCTGATCTGGGACAGTAGTGCCCCCATCCCTCCCCCCTCTGGGAGAGCAGCAGGAACAGACCAGCGCGAGCACACAGCAGCAGGGACAGACAGACAGAGGAGCAAGACGAGAGAGAAGCTGCTAGAAGGACCCGGAACACCACAGTTTATTTCTGCCTCTGATTGGGCGCACCTCAGGCTGCTGGCCATCTGATTGGCCCATGTCCGGGGGGGCGGGGCTGTCCAGGCGGGGGGGCCCGGGCAGGGGGAGGGTGTCCTCCGTCAGGACGCTGCTGGACGAGTCCTGAGACTGCTGCAGAGGGTCCACGTGATTGGACGTGACGTCGTCCTGAGAGTCGACGTGATTGGACGTGACGTCGTCCGCGGCCGAGTCGCTGTTCATCTGTGCGCGCACACATACACACACAGAGACAAACACACACAAGAGGGGGAGTCGACAGACTGGTTAATGTCTCAAACAGTATAAACACTAACAGCATCTCTACATTCATCCCTAATGAAGCTTCTGGTCACATGGTGATATTTAGGCCTGGATGTTCTCCATGTTATAATAGCCACCTGCTACTTCCCAAGCGAAAAAAGATTATACTTAAAGTTACTTACAAAAACAGTACAAACACACCTTCATAAATGAAAGTTGTAAATAACTTGATGAATATGAAAAATAGGTTCATTCACTTCCAATTGTGTCGCAAAATATATATATTATTTTTGTATTATTTAATACATTTAAGTTTGATTTAAGTATCCTATTTTTCTGCTTGAGATGCTACTTTCTCTGTGGGGTTTGCATGCTTGAGTTTGGTCTATAATCATGCTGTTCTCAAGACTACACTATTGTCATCTTCTACTGGGCATCATCCTGTCTGGACAGCAACATGCTCCATGCTCAGTCTGTCAGTGTAACACAGTTATAGGTTGCCAACACAGCAGTTTATGTGAAACAGTTAATATCATCCATGTCGACTACACAGCAGTTTATGTGTAACAGTTAATATTATCCATGTAGACTACACAGCAGTGAATATGTGGAACAGTTAATATCATCCATGTAGACTACACAGCAGTGTTTAGTCTTAGTGTGCCACCAGCATAGCAGAGGCAAGAGGAGCAGGATGAGGAGTCAGATAGCAGAGCAGGTAGGCATTGGGTCAGGCAGACCTGCAGGCTTGTGGAAACAGTCAGACCAACACTAACACTGGCCATGCTGTCTGAAGGGCAGGCTGCTCTTATTAACATCACCAATCCGAGATAAGAGATGTTGGTGTTTGGATCAAACCTGGTTTGGTGTCACACCTGCCAATGTGTATGTGACCTACAGGCCTCTGGTCACCTGTCTAGAGAATGGACTAGTGTACTGGTAAAGGAACAAGGAAGTTAGGAAACAAGGGATCTCAGGAGCTAGGGCAGAGGAAGCTAAGGACCTAGGAAGCTAGGGACCAAGGAAGGGAAAGGGAAGTGAAGAGGATTCGAAGGGGTGTCCAATACCAGCAAAGCAAGCATCTATCCCACCTGTACCAGCAGCAGCGAGGCACCCCCGCCCCTCCACACACACACACACACACACACACACGTAACCCCCCCCCCCCCACCACTACCACCACCCCTCCACACATACACACTCGCACCATGCCAGCGGGCAGTGCCAGGAGGCTGGGGGTGCGGGGGGGGGGTGGGTGGGGGGTGTCACCCTGACGGGAGAGGGGGAGGGGGGCACTTACGAGGCCAGGACGGGTGAGAATCTGGCTAGCGCTCAGTACCTCCTCCTCAGACGACTCGTCCGTGTCCTCCTGGTTGGTGAGGTTCAGGCTGGGCGTGCTGCCCGCAAACTGGCACTCCTGCAGGGACGGCGTGTCGCCCTTGTCCATGCTGTCCAGAGAACGGCGACGCACGCCCCAGTTGAAGTTGTCCACGCTCTCCCCCTGGAGGAGGACAGGGGAACAGCGGTCAGACACAGAGAGAGGGAGGGAGGGAGGGAGACCAAGGCAGGACAGGGTGAGAGAGAGAAATGGAGAGAGGGAGAAGGAGAGAGAAAGCAAGAGAGAGAGAGAGAGAGAGAGTGTGAGAGAGACTAGCAGGCGACGAAAGGAGGAACACAGACATGCTCGGGATTGTTGATCTCATCACCACGGTGACCAGCTGGGACACGGAATCAAACAGATTTCACAGCCGCCCAATAGGAGATGAGAGACTGAGGGACAGCAGTAGGGACAGGCTGACATAACGAGTGTGTGGGGGACACACCACACGATCACAATGGGGCGGGCAGGGGGGGGGGGGAAGACTTACCTGACACTCCTTGTGGAGAGACAGAGGCAGCATGAGGGGGTTAGAGAGAGCAGGACAGTTCATGAAGAAGAAACAAGCCGACCGGCTCTCACACAGAGGTTAGGTCGCACACACGCACCTTCACGGAAAACACACGCACATATACACGTGCAGCACAATCATCGATGAAATCATATGGAAACGTATGTGTGGTTTAACATGAGAGTGACTGATTTACTCTGAGTCTGTGTGTGTGTGTGTGAGTGTGTGTGTGTGTGTCTGATAACAAGTGCGTGTGTGACGTGGGGGGGTGTGGGGGAGAGGTGTGTGTGACGTGGGGGGGTGTGGGGGAGAGGCGTGTGTGACGTGGGGGGGTGTGGGGGAGAGGCGTGTGTGACGTGGGGGGGTGTGGGGGAGAGGCGTGTGTGACGTGGGGGGGTGTGGGGGAGAGGCGTGTGTGACGTGGGGGGGTGTGGGGGAGAGGCGTGTGTGACGTGGGGGGGTGTGGGGGAGAGGCGTGTGCGATCCGAACGTCGCTGCCAGTCCTCACCTCTGCATCCTCCAGCTCAACATCCAGGAAGTCAAAGTCCTTAAAGACCCCAAACTGCTGCTCACTTCCGGTGTCCTCGCCCATCACTTCCTCCTCCCTTAGCACCTCATCCACGGTGGGGATGAGGCTGGTGTGCTGGTCCCCAGAGTCCAGGTCCTCGTTGGAGGAAAACAGAACCTGGAGGAACACGCCAACGCCGGGTGGTCATCTCTGGTCCGTCTACTCGGCATGTGTCTGTGATATACGCGCGTGTGTGTGTGTGTGCGCGCGCGTGTTTGTCTGTGGTAAAAGGGTGCGTGCAGTCTTACAGAGGGGTTCTTAGGAAGGCCAGACTCGGGTCCACACAGAGACAGCACGTTCATGAGCTTCTCCCTGGTCCTCCTCTGGAGACACAACACACAACGTCTGCATTAGAGGGGAGGTTTAGGGCGGGGTGCAGGGAGGAGAGGAGGGGAGGCCACTGGGTACCTGGGAGAGCTGGGGTCTCTTCCAGCTGACGGGCACCAGGCCGTTGGAGTTTGACCCCGACGAGGTGGAGGAGGTGCTCCTCGTCACGGCGATGACCTGGGGCTTCCCGTTCCGGCCCACCGCGCTGCGCTGGTCGCCATACTTGTGCCCTATGATGGGCGTCTAGGGCCAGAGGTCAAGGGGCAGAGGAGGTTAGTGTGAGGCTGCGGGTCAGGTGGGTTCAGCAGAGGAAGGGAGGGAGGAGGAAGGGAGACAAGAGGAGAGGAGGGGAGAGAAGAGGAGGAGGTGAGGAGGAGAGATGAGGAGAAGAGAGATGAGGAGAGACGAGGAGAGGAGAGATGAGGAGAGTTGAAGAGAAGAGAGATGAGGAGAGACGAGGAGAGGAGGAGAGGAGAGCTAGGTATTAGCTGGTGGCAGCACCTCTGAGATGTCAAAGTGGAAGTCGAGGGTTTTCCCCGGCAGCTCCTTGGAGGAGTTGTTGAAGATGCGCGTGAAGGCGATCTCTGGAGACCCCGAGGACTCCACGCTGTAGGAGCGCTGCACCTCCTCAGGAACCACCAGGCTGGCCGAGCGAGACACCACCAGCTTCAGGATGTTCTGGGCTTCCTTCCAGTACGGGCTCTGTGGACACACACACACACACACACACACACACACACACAGGGTCAGGCTAGGGCAGGGATGTACACACACTCACTATTTAAACACTTCTCGTGGTTCTGAGAGTCCTAAAGGTTCTCGTGGTTCTGATTCTTGCAAACCCCTGATCCAGTAACCAGCAGAAGCGTCATCTGGCACACACACACATTCCAGCTGTCCTCAGGTCAGAAGCTATTCACACACACACACACAGACACGCACACACACACAGGGCAGAGTGGAGTACGGTCTGAAGCTGCAAAGAGCAGACTGGTAAAAGGTTAACATCCCTAATGGTTTTCATTCTGCTCAGAGAGGCATTTTGGTAGCCACACACACACACACCACACACACACACAGGCCTGCACACACCACACATACACACAGGCTTTCTCTGCTGAATAGAGCCATGTGATAGAGTGCAGTACGTCCTTTTATAGAGCTCTATTCCTGGGGCTATGCATCACCCCACCCCCCTCCTAGTGGAGGGAGGAGGAGGAGGTGAGCAGGGGAGGAGGGACCATAGGAGAAGAGGAGAGGTGAAGAGGACTCGCCTGCACGTATTTGCCAATGATCTTCATGATCTCCAGGTTGAACAGTTTGACGGGCGCGGCCGACAGGTCGATGTGACTCAGCAGGCTGAAGATGATCTGCAGCAGAGACTGTTGCATGCTGGGAAGCCCCTTCTCCAGGAGCTGAGAGGAAGGGGGGGTCAAAGAGAAGGGGGAGGGGTTGGAGTCAGCCTCAAACGTCATCTGGCAGCTCGTGTCATGAGAGAAAGAAGGAGAGGAGAGTGAGGTCACCGACCTCAGCCAGGTAGGTGACCAGGTTGAAGGTGATGTCGGCGAAGGCGTCGTTCAAGTAGCGACACACGACGTTGATCCAGTTGGCCGAGTCTCTGGAGTAGCTGTGCGTGCTGTACAGGCTCATCATGTGGGCCAGGTTGGCCAGCGTGGCCGACTTCTCCTCGGAGCACACCTTGGCGATCTTGTCGGCCGTCTCCTTGCAGAAGGGCGTGGGGCTGTCGAAGTGCTGGATCAGGTGGGGCAGCAGGCACAGGATGTTGAGGGGGAAACCTGGAAGGAGACAGGAGAAACGGGGGGGAAGTGAGGCGACACAAGTCTGGAAACGGCACACCGATCCCACGAGTGCGTTTGATTCGAGCTACCCTACCTGCCACCTGGGAGGGGTCGACCAGGGTGTGGCGCGACACGCTGACCAGCCTGCTGAGCAGGTGGATGCTGAGCTCCTGGGTGGAGGCGGAGGTGAAGCCCTTCAGGAAGAGCTGCAGCAGCCCGGGGAAGCTGTACCACTTGAGCAAGGCCTGCAGACGCTCCAGGCGCTGGCGGCTGTCGGCGCGCTCCAGGGGCAGCTGCACCAGCAGCTTGTTGAGGAGGCGGAGGGCCAGCAGGTACTCAAACTCGTAGTCCGACTCGAGGAGCGACGCCGCGATCCAGAACACGGTCGCCATCAGGTTGGAGGGGTCCACCGGGGGCGTGGCCTCCCCTCCGCCCGCCCCTGCGCCCCCGCCCGACCCGGCGCCCCCCGCGCCCCCCTCCCGCAGCGACGACAAGCTCCGCGTGCGCGCCAGGTTGCCGTGGCTACCGCCCAGACGGTCGGCGACGTCCAGGGTGTTGCTACGGCGGCGGTCGGCCTTGCGCTCGCCCATCAGGCTGGCGCGGAGCGAGTTGCTGCGGGCATGGCCCGGGGCGTGGCCGGGGTAGTGGGCGTGGCCGTGGTGGGCGTGGCCGTAGGGGGCGTGGTGGAACAGGCCTCCGCTGCTCAGGTTGATCTGGCCCGTGCTCTTCCTGTTGGCCGCGAACTTTGCCCCCAGCAGGTGCTCATGGGCCGACGCTCTAAAGGACACATCAGGTAGACAGGAAGTTAGTGTGTATATTCATATATATGTGTGTGTGTGTGGGTGTATTTATGTGTGTGTGTTCTTACTTTGCCAGAGCCGTGAGGAGGTCGTAGTTCTTGACTGTGTCGGCCAGCGTGTCGATGCCAGACTCCAGAGTCAGCAGCAGCTCTATGACAAAGCCCTGAGGAGAGGTCAGCGTTCAAGACCAGTCTCATGTAAAACTCGTGTGTGTACCTGGACTTCCAGCCCGGGGTTAGGTGTGTGTGTGTATAACGTGTGTGTGTGTGTACCTGGGCCTCCTCCCCGGGGTCCCCCACGGTCTCTACGAGGCGGGCCAGGATGTCTGACAGCGTGGCGGGGGTGAGCGGCTGCTTGAGCGCCCGCAGGATCTGGAAGGAGCGTCCGGCGTAGTGTCGGGAGGGGCAGGACAGGGCCGTCTGCAGGGCGGCCTCACTCAGCAGGGACTCCAGCTGGAACCCTGCAGCACACACATACACACACTTCATATATAGATACACACACACACAACCATTATACACACACACACACACACGTAGATACACACACACAACGTACCAGCGGGGGAGTGTCTGAACACGGCGACCACGTGTCTGAGGAACACACTAAGGTGTTCTGCGCTCTTGATGTTGGGGTTCTTAGGAGACACGTCCTCGTGGTTCCACAGCGGGCCTCGCTTCCTGCAGAACCCCCCCCCCACACAACAGCAGTTAGAACATGCACAACACTAGTTTGAACCTGCACAACAGCAGTTAGAACCTGCACAACAGCAGTTAGAACCTGCACAACAGCAGTTAGAACCTGCACAACACCAGTCAGAGCCCACATGATCCCAGATAGAACCTCGGAAACCCAAAAGCATCTAGCACCACATACAAACACACACTTCAAATGATGTGTAAGTCACGCCGAGGGCACACACACACACACACACCATGCAGTACCAGTTACTGTGAGACGACACTGCGGGCGTGAAAAACACACGGAAACGGGACAAAGCAGGGTGAGCCGGGGTGAGTGGCGTTACCACGGTTACCGCACAACATCACATGACCAAGTCATCAGACGAGGGACCACCTGGCCGGCTCTCACCTGGAGGTGATGAACTCGATGAGGGCCTTGACCTTGAGGTCGTGCTCCACGGTGACATCCACCTCGCTGAGCAGGGAGGGGGTGAGGGAGGGCAGGGACGGGCCCCCCGGGGGCCCCCCGGCCCCCAGGCTGATGCTGGAGGAGGTGGAGCTGGAACTCAGGCCCGAATCTGTCATGGGGGACGGCTGGTAGTCTGGGGCAAACTCACTCACTCCTGCATCGCACACACACACACACACACACACACACACACACACAGAGAATAAGTTGGTAAAGGCTGGTTTGAGGTGCATGGTTTTATCACAGACATCTGTGGTGTCCAGAGAACACAGAGGCACCAGCTTGGGGTGTGCTGCCCCCTGGTGGACTGGTGGGATAACACAAGACAGTCAACCACCCTCCCCTCACCCTCCCTCCCTCTCCTCCTGTCTCCTCCCCTCTCCTCCTGTCTCCTCCCGTCTCCTCCCGTCTCCTCCCGTCTCCTCCCGTCTCCTCCCGTCTCCTCCCGTCTCCTCCCGTCTCCTCTTCTCCCTAACCCCCCCCCCCCACTACCTCCTCCACTCCACTCCCCTCCTGACCTGTGAGGTTAAACTCGTGGGAGGGGGTCTTCACGGTCAGAACCCTGGGCTCGTTGTGCTCACGGTTCCTCAGCAGGACAGAGGCCAGTGATTGGATGCTGCTGTTGGTTCCCTGGACGACCAGCAGGTGCAGCAGCAGGCGTTTGCAGTGTTCATAAACCTCCGGGTGCTGGTGGTCAAACCCTGGGGGAGACACGAAGTGGTACCTTTAAAGATGACTGTTTCCTGTTAGCACGCAGGAAGTGTTACCCATGAAGTAGACTAGCACACAGGAAGTGCTCCAGGTTCAGACAGGAAGTGTTACCTATGAAGATGGCGTGGAGCAGGAGGTGGAGGTAGGCACTCCAGTCCACCTTGACCCCGTGGTCCACGATGAGGTCAGTCAGCAGGATTACCGCTATGTTACACCTGAGGAGGAGGAGCAGAAGAAGAGGAGGAGGGAGAGGAGAGTGTCAGCTGGAACAGTTCAGCAGGTCAAGATCAGGGTAACCTGGCACCGAGGTGTCCTGAGAGTGTTGGTCTCGGGGAGGTAGCTCCGGGGTCAAGGGTCAGGTACCTGTGCAGGGGTGTCCCAGGGCTGTTGGTCTCGGGGAGGTAGTCCACCAGGGGCGACCAGCAGCCCCCAGCGGGGGGGAAGGGGAGGGGCTCGGGCCGGTTGTGGTCCATCACCTTCAGACGCCAGTTAGCATACAGGGGCATGGAGTCACCTGGACACACACACACTCCTTAACACCTGAGAGAGAGGGTGTGTGTATGCGAGATTGTGTACGTGTTGTGTGTGTGTGTGTGTCCTCACTCTTCTCCTCCTCGTAGGAGCCCCCAGAGCTGCTGCTGTAGCGAGACTCCAGACGATGGTGCTGCCGGTTCAGATTACTGTTCAGACCCCCGTGGATGTCCAGGTGGGGGTAACTGGGGAGGAGAGAGAGAGAGAGAGAGAGAGAGAGAGAGAGAGAGAGAGAGAGAGAGAGAGAGAGAGAGAGAGAGACAGACAGACAGACAGAGAGAAACAGAGAAACAGAGAGGGGGTACAAAGACACATTAGTTTCAATCAAAAGAAGCCATGTGTGACAGCCTATGTTAGTTCTGCTGCAGTGTGTGTGTGTTTAAATATGTGTGTATGTATGTATGTGTATATATATACACATACACATATATATGTGTGTGTGTGTGTCGTGTTGGTGCCCCTCACCTGTCCTCCATGTTGGGGTCCTTGGTGCGGTCCTGGTGTGCAGGGTCGGGGCCGGGCACCATGGTGTTGCTGCTGGAGGCCGTGCCCGAGGCCAGCGGGGGCACCTTGAGGCTGGAGCTGACCCGGTAGTAGGGGGGGTTGTCCATGTGGGCCACGGCCGAGCTCACGGCCTCCATCACTTCCAGCTCACACATCAGCTCCTCCAGGAGCTGCATGGTCTTATCCCTGCCCAGGTACACCACCACTCTCTTCACCTGGGGGGGGGGGGGAGGGAGGGAGAGGGGCTTAACCTCACCTAACAGTATTAGATTCAGGTTCTGGGTGCAGAGCGTATGGGTGTTTCTGTGTGTGTGTGTGTGTGTGTGTGTCTTACGTAAGGCAGCAGGCTGGGGTCACTGTTGACTCCCGCCATGCTGATGAGGAAGTGCAGGATGATCTTCAGGTTGCTGGGCCAGCTGTCTGCCAGCGTGCACCACACACTCTCTATCTCCGACCACGCAAACTCGTCCCCATACTGGGTGAGGAGGAGAGGGGAGGGGGGAGGAGAGGAGGGGAGAACAGAGGAGTATTCATTGTGACAGCAGAAGTGTGATTGGTGGGGTAAGAAAGGCGTGTGCTCCAGTAGCAGGTGCGTGTTCCAGGTGCGGTGGCCGTGGTACCTTGGCGGTCATGAACATGAGGTTGTTTAGGACCATGGTGGTTCCGTGCGGGGAGCCCCAGCCCTCCCCCCTCAGCCAGCGTCGGCTGTTCAACATCGTCATCTCCCTCTCGCGCGCCGCCTCCTCCTCGTCTTCCTCCTCGCCGGCAACGGTAGCATCCTCCTGTCGCCGCGGCGACGGCTTCAGGTCGACCAGCTCCACGTTGTTCATCCAGGGCAGCAGGTAGTGCAGCATCACCTGGCGCCCACCAGGGTGCGCTGTGTGGATGCGCTGGCTCACCTCTGCGGCACACGAGGAAGGTTAGTCAGGGTCAGAAGGGTGGTGGTCAAGTTTAAGGGTCATTTGCATCATTGGAATCCTTGGTCCTGTTCCTCTTGACAGTGTCCTGTATGTGTGTGTGACTGTGTGTGTGTGTGGAGTGTGTGTGTGGAGTGTGTGTGTGTGTGTGTACCTGAGAAGATGGGCAGGGTGAGCTCGGGGTAGGTGCGGGCCAGCTCCTCAGACAGCTGGTAGTAGGAGACGGAGTAGAGGTGGGGCAGGGCGGAGGGCGGGCTCAGGATCCCGTCTGAGCGCTGCACCTCCAGCTTGTGAGCGTAGCGGAACAGCTTGGGCTCCAGGATCTGCAGAGGCACGCTGTGTGAGGGGCTGTGGGGCTGTGTGTGTGAGGCTGGTGTGTGTGAGGCTGGTGTGTGTGAGGCTGGTGTGTGTGAGGCTGGTGTGTGTGAGGCTGGTGTGTGTGAGGCTGGTGTGTGTGAGGCTGGTGTGTGTGAGGCTGCTGTGTGTGAGGCTGGTGTGTGTGAGGCTGGTGTGTGTACCTGCAGCAACTGCATGGCTACTTCATAGATGTCTCTGGAGGAGTCTGCAGCCTTGAACAGGATGAGGTTGAGCAGCACCACTGTGTCAAACTGATAGTCCCTGTAAGGGGGGGGGGGGGGGTCACAGGTCAGGGGGGGTAACACACACACACACATATATATATATACACACACACACACACAGAGATAAACCCTCACACACCACACACACTCTCTCACACCTGTTGTGGAAGACGTTGGCGATGGCCCTGAAGCAGCCGGCGGCCACCCTGCGGGAGCCCGTGTAGCAGCGGTCCACCGCCCAGAACATCAGGTTACTCTGCTCGGGGTTCAGCTCCAGCAGCAGCATCACCGCCTCGCAGCCCAGCTGGGGCACCTGGGGGGAGGGGGAGGGGGGGGAGGTTAGGACACTGGCAGGAAGGGGGCGGAGAGGAGGAGGAGGAGGAGAGGGGGAGAGGTGCCTACCTTGCGGTCCTGGGAGTCCAGGATGTTGTCCAGCCACTTGTATAGGTAGCCGTCTGAAGACAGGCCCACGTTGTCAGCTACAGGCCCACAGCACAGCACTGCAGACATGGCCTGCACACACACACACACACACACACACACACACACACACGGTTAGACTAATCCAGAATGGAGAGGAGAGTAGAGTACAGCAGAGCACAGTAGACTAGAGTCCAGTAGGTGACCTTGAGAGCGCAGTACTGGTGTCTGTTGATCTGCATGTTGCGGTCGCTGTATCGGTCCAGTGGGGTGAACATGATGCTGAAGGGCCCGGCCCAGTGGCTGAACAGCATGAACAGGCTGTGTCTCAGAGACTGCTGGGGGAACACACTCCTCCTGTGGTGCACTGGAACACACACACACACACACACACACACACACACACACACACACACACACACACACACATTAGTACCTCACTATCACACGTCAGGAAAACACATGCACGTGCGTGTGTGAGAGAGAGCGTGCATGTGTGTCTGTGTGTGAGAGAGAGAGCGCGCGCGCGTGTGTGTGTGCTACCTGGGACGTTCTGGATGATGTTGGCCACCAGGGCGCTGAAGTGAGAGCGGATGTCCTTCAGTGTGTCCGAGTCCTTGTCGTTCTCTGCCTCCAGCAGCTGCCGAGTCAGGTCCACGTACTCCAGCAGGGTCACGTTCAGGGCGTGGCTCTCTCCGTCCAGACCTCCGCTAGCCCTGCACGCACACACACACACACATTATAAATGTGGCCTGGCCAGTTATGGTTAAGCATGGCCTGGCCTGGTCTGGCCTGTGTACTCACGTTTGGCTGACGACCCCAGCATCGGCCAGCAGCTCAAAGATCCTGACCAGCTGGACCCTGAGAATATCTCGACGCCTGCGCCTCTTCATGTTCTGGACAGGAGAGAGAGAGAGGGTTACTCTGTTAGAGCGAGAGACATGGAGAGAGAGAGACATGGAGAGAGAGAGAGACATGGAGAGAGAGAGAGAGCGAGAGAGAGCGAGAGAGAGAAAGAGAGAGAGACGGAGGGGTGCGTGGGCTGTGCCCCACCTCGGGCCTCCTCTCCAGGGCCTCCTTGATGATGGGGTTGAGTTCCTCCATGAGCTCCCTGAAGACCAGGGCGTTGGTGCGCCCCAGGCCCAGCACCAGGGACTCAGTGATGTCCATGCTCTCCGAGCGCATCATGGGAACCACGTGCTTGAACAGAGAGGAGGGGGACGGCGTGCCGATGACCTACACACACACACACACACACACACACACACAGGTCAGTATCACAGTTATCTAGGAGACACACCTGACAGAAAGCCTGACAGAAAACATCCGCGTAGGAGCGCACGCAAAGGGTCACGGCCCGCGGGGTCACGACCTCTGACCTTGGAGTCGTAGCAGTATCCGCTGTCGGGTGTGGACGCCAGCGTCTCGGGGGGAGAGCAGCGGACCGAGCCGGAGGAGGAGGAGGAGGGAGAGGAGGAGGCGGAGGAGCAGCACAGGATCAGGTAGTTCCTCCACAGGCCCACGTACGAGTCACTGCTGCTGCTGGTCAGCTTCTTAGCATTGATGGGGCTGCTGTTTGGGGGGAGGGAGGGAGATGCCCCAAGGGGTAGGACAAGAAAGGAAGTTGGTTAAACACCAATATCATCCTAAACACACCTGGTGCATCAGACACGCATACAACCCACCCCCCCTCCCAAACACACACATCCAACACACAAAGATACACACAAAAACACACACACAGCCAACACCCCCCCACCCCCACATACTTGATGTCCACTTGGGGCGACAGCAGCTGCAGGCGTGTGTAGGCGAACATCCAGGCGTAGTTGAGCGCGGTGGGGCAGTGCTTGGGCAGGTGCTCCTGGCGCAGGTAGCTGGACAGGCTGACCACCCACGGGTCCTGGCCCTGGGTGACGTGGGCCAGCACCCAGATCAGGGAGGGGCTGGACACGTCAAACTGGTGGCTGATGGGGGACGAGCTCCACTCCGCCAGCGTCTGGAGGTCGATCCCACTGGGGCAGTACAACAGGCTGGTCTGGAGGGGGGGGGGTTACAGGTGTGGGGCATTTGAGTGAGCGAGTCTCACGGGTGTGAGTGCGTCAGTGTCTGTTGAGTGTGTTGGATGTGTGAATTTCTGTTGTGGTGTGTGTGTATTAAGTGTGTGTGTGTGTGTGTATGAAGTGTGAGGGAAAGGGTTACCTGATCAGCTCCAGTGAGGTGGATGAAGCTTTCCAACACTGAGGCACTCAACCTGTCCATCACATCTATAGCCAGTTCCTCATCCCCCTGAGAGAGAAAGAGAGAGTGAAGTTAGAGAGACTGGGAGTGTTAACGTGGTCCTTGTCGCCTGGTACACCCACCCACCCCTCCCTCCCTCTCCCCCCTCCTCCCCCCCTGGTTACCTTGGCGATGCCCAGGGCGGCGTGCAGGGCGCGGACCTCCTTCAGCAGGTTGACGGCGAGGCGGCGGGTGGCGGGGCGGCAGCTGCAGAGCAGCACCAGGGCCAGGCCCTCCACCAGGTGCAGCACCCCCCACAGGGGAGAGCGCTCCAGGGGCAGCGACGACACGCCCGCCGCCTGCTGGACCACACGGTTACACACACACACAGAGGTTTATACACACACACACAGAGGTTTATATGCACACACACACACACACACACACAGAGGTTTATACACACACACACACACAGGTTTATACACACACACACACAGGTTTATACACACACACATACACAGGTTTATAAACACACACAGAGATGTATACACACACACACACAGAGCTACAGCACAAACACCTCTACCCTGACCCCTAACCCCCTGACCCACCTGGCTCTCCTGGCTCTTGTTGCTGGACAGCACGGCCTGCCTCCACTGGCTGGTGAGCTGCAGCAGCATCTTGACGGCGTTGTCCAGCAGGGTGGGGTGCACGTCCGTCACCTCGCGCACCACAAAGTACACGAAGCCCGACAGCACGTCCTCGCGCCACTCGGGGAAGTCCACCATGAGGGCCTGCAGCGTGGTGAAGGCCAGCCCGCGCAGCTCCTCGTCCATGTGGATGGTCAGCCTGGGGGGGGGGGGGGGGTGAATGAGTGTTCAGGGTTTTTAATTTTTTGTCATTTATTTTTTATGAGAAAGGGAGAGGGGATGTTTAGAGAGAGAGAGAGTATTGGCAAGTTGTGAGACAGAGAGTGTGGAGAGAGAGAGAGAGAGAGAGACAGACAGACAGACAGACAGACAGACAGACAGACAGACAGACAGACAGACAGACAGACAGACAGAGAGAGAGAGAGAGAGAGAGAGAGAGAGAGAGAGAGAGAGAGAGAGAGAGAGAGAGACAGAGAGACAGAGAGCGAGTGTGTGTTCTGCGACAGTTGTACGACACCACCTGGGTCAGGTGACCTACTTGGCGAGCAGCTCGATGAGGTCCTGTCTGGCCATGCCGTCAGGGATGAGCCTGGGGATGGCCGCCACGCACGTGCGGAACAGGTCGATCTTCGGCTTCCTCTCGCCCCTGGCAACCACAACAACCATGGGGAGGTAAGCCGGCGGTGTCATTGCGTGTGGGGTGCGTTTGTTACGCGTGTGTGTGCGTGTCACCCACGTGATCATGTCCTCCGGCTCCTTGTTGGACATCTGGACGTTGGTCATGCTCATGGAGCGCCCCACCTCTTTGTCCAGGTGACGCAGGATGCTGTCCAGGGCCTTACGCACCGCGGGGTAGTATAGAGACATACCTGCCCACACACACACACACACACAACGCATTAGCATTATAGCCTTGGTGTAAGGAATAGCCCACAGTCTGGTTCCAATTGTTCTGCCACCTGCGAACCCACGACCCTCGACCTTGGCGTACCTATGACCTTGGCCTCCTCGTCGGTGAGGGTGGTGGCCAGGAAGATCTTCTTGACGCGCAGCGTGTTCCCCGAGGGCATGATGACCCCAGTGGTGGGCATGGGCGGGTCGCCGTCCTTCTGCTGCAGGCTGTCGGCTATCACCAGGAACGCCCGCAGCCCGATGTTCATCCTCTGAGGGGGGGGGGGGGGATTTAAGTAGGGAAAAAGAATGAGGAGAGAAAGATTGTCAGAAAAAGAAAGGAATGGAAACAGAGGATATACAGGGAGAGAGAGAGAGAGAGAGAGAGAGAGAGAGAGAGAGAGAGAGAGAGAGAGAGAGAGAGAGAGAGAGAGAGAGAGAGAGAGAGAGAGAGAGAGAGAGAGAGAGAGAGAGAGAGAGAGAGAGAGAGAGAGAGAGAGAGAGAGAGAGAGAGAGAGAGAGAGAGAGAGAGAGAGAGAGAGAGAGAGAGAGAGAGAGAGAGAGAGAGAGAGAGAGAGAGAGAGAGAGAGAGAGAGAGAGAGAGAGAGAGAGAGAGAGAGAGAGAGAGAGAGAGAGAGAGAGAGAGAGAGAGAGAGAGAGAGAGAGAGAGAGAGAGAGAGAGAGAGAGAGAGAGAGAGAGAGAGAGAGAGAGAGAGAGAGAGAGAGAGAGAGAGAGAGAGAGAGAGAGAGAGAGACAGTCCAGGCCTCACCTCAGGGTTGATGGTGAAGGTTTTGTGGGACTTCCCGACACACAGGAGGTCGTAGATGATCTCCTTCATGGCAAAGTCCAGCCTTTCCTGTAGGGCAACCAATCACAGCAGTGAGCCATCAGTCACCTGTCCTCTGAGAACCAATCGCTGAATGATCCTCACGAAACCCCTGAACCCAAACATTGACACCAAATCTTGACCCTCCGACTCAAAGCACCAACGACCCCTGACCCCTGGTACCTGAGCGATGAACTGGATGATCTTGACGAAGATGTTGAGGGGGGTGTCTCTGGGCACCACACTGCGGGAGCCCTTGGGGAACAGAGCTGACACGATGCTGAGGAGACGACTGCAGGAGACAGGAGCACGGGTCACTCCCACGGGGAGGAAAGTGTGTGTGTGTGCGTGCGTGTGTGTGTGTGTGTGTGTGTGTGAGGGCTCCTCACCTCTGAGTGACAGTGTTGCTCTCACACTTGATCCTGATGATGTAGACCCACAGCAGTCTGTAGAGAGACTCCAGGGCCACGCGGGACATCTTGGGGTCTTTGTTCTGCGGGGGCCAGAGAGGGGACGTCACGCACAGCGTCACGCACAGCGCCACGCACAGCGTCACGCACAGCGTCACGCACAGCGTCACGCACAGCGTCACGCACAGCGTCACACAGCGTCACGCACAGCGCCACACAGCGTCACGCACAGCGTCACACAGCGTCACGCACAGCGTCACGCGCTCACGCAGCAACACGCTCACGCACCGTCACATACACGCTCACACTGGAGGTGAGACCTTATGATTGTTGTACTGCGGTTGGGATTTTATTGTTGTTGTTCATTGTGCCTGGTAGCTGAGATGTGGTTACTCTGCACTGTGCCTGGTAGTTGAGATGTGGTTACTATGCACTGTGCCTGGTAGTTGAGATGTGGTTACTATGCACTGTGCCTGGTAGTTGAGATGTGGTTACTCTGCACTGTGCCTGGTAGTTGAGATGTGGTTCCTCTGCACTGTGCCTGGTAGTTGAGATGTGGTTACTCTGCACTGTGCCTGGTAGCTGAGATGTGGTTACTCTGCACTGTGCCTGGTAGTTGAGATGTGGTTCCTCTGCACTGTGCCTGGTAGTTGAGATGTGGTTACTCTGCACTGTGCCTGGTAGCTGAGATGTGGTTCCTCTGCACTGTGCCTGGTAGTTGAGATGTGGTTACTATGCACTGTGCCTGGTAGTTGAGATGTGGTTACTCTGCACTGTGCCTGGTAGTTGAGATGTGGTTACTCTGCACTGTGCCTGGTAGCTGAGATGTGGTTACTCTGCACTGTGCCTGGTAGTTGAGATGTGGTTACTCTGCACTGTGCCTGGTAGCTGAGATGTGGTTACTCTGCACTGTGCCTGGTAGCTGAGATGTGCCTGGGAAGTACACACTGTTCCTTGACTGACCACTAACTACACACATCCGATTCTCGACTTGATTCTGTACTTTGTACATGCACTAGATCGCCTCCTGGCAACACTCCACAACCTCTTAGAAACACTACAGTGTAGAACCTCCTTTGCTACATTACCGCCTACCAACAGTTACTACAGAGACACAGGAATGACAGCAGCACTGAATGGACCTGAAGGCACCAAGCCCCTCTTTGTGGCGCCCCTCTTCATTCCGAAGAGGCTCCGCTTGTCTTTATTGGGGTCCCCTTGCGTCTGGGGGCCCCCCTTGTCCATCGGTGGGGCCCCCTTGTTTCTTATGGCCCCTTCGCCCTGTGGGCCCCCCTCGACTCTATGTGACACCCCCTTATCTCAACAGGGGCCCCTTCTCCAGGCCCACACCCACTCTGCTCTCCACCACTCTGGGTCCACCCCCTCGCCACCTCGACCCCCTCTCTCCAGCACGCACTTCCTGCTCCCCCCACTAGAGGACGCCAGGTGACTCACCTGCAGGGTCTCTATCTGCTTCCTGATGCTGTTGTTAGATGGCATCTGGAGTGCGTGAACGATAGAGAGATGGGGAGAGAGAGAGATGGGAAGAGAGAGAGAGAGAGACAGAGAGAGAGAGAGAAGGGAGAGAGAAAGAAAAAAAGAAAGAGAGAAAGAAAGAAAGATAGAGACGACAGAAGACACGGGTGTGAGGGTGACACATGCAGGTTAGAGGTGAACAGAAACACACGCAACAACAACAAAAAACGTTAGAGACACAAACGTGTGCAGAACTTTCCAGCCTTGGCCCGGTGTGTTACACACCTCCAGACAGGCTTGTACTGGCGGGAGGGAGGGAGGGAGGGTGGGAGGCTAAGCATGGAGCAAACGTGTTGGATCGTGTTTGAGCGCGTCAAGACCGTCTACGGTCCAGGCCTTCACCGCTGTGTCGACCCAAACCAGACGCCGACACAAAGGTGTGTTCATCCAACATGAACCTGATCCTTCACCTGGTCTACTTCATGCTTCGCGGACGCAAGTAGAAACAATTAAAAAAAGAAACAAAGAAAGTGAAATCAAAAGAGATTGAATCAAACAGGTGTGAAACAAGGAAAGGATGACAAAACACACACACACACAGCAGAGAGCGGAGGAGGAGCGAGGGAGAGAGGAGAGAAACGCCTGACGGAGGCTGGTGTGTGTGCGTGTGAGACCAGGAAGAGAGCTAACCCACTGACACTACAAATCCCATAAGCCATTGGGCTCAGACAAGAATCAGAGCATTGCGTCCAAACCCAGCATCAAGTCCACAGACTCAATTCTAACCCCGTAACTCTCTCTGGCAACACTTTACATCAAAGTTACATTAACTACCATTTAACTATATATCAAAACACGGGCAAGAGGTGTGAGGGTAGGGTGATGTGGTAAATGGGCAAGATTAAGGACAACATCCACTTACTTGTAACCCTAAATCTCCAGCCAGCAGGGAGAACTGCATGCTGGGAGCAGGTACAGGGTTGGAATGTGTCTGTGCAACAAGCAGTCTGACTCATCACTCACTCAACTACTGGCTCTCAACAGCAAGGAGACTCAGGAATCACATCCCAGGGAGAGACAAGCGAATCACATCAGGCGAATCACATCAGGCGAATCACGTCAGACACGAGATTGAGAGTTGATTCAGTACCAAAGAGTTGATTCAACAGGGAGTCATCACGACAGGAGGGAATTACAGCACTTTCACCAAGGAATCAGAGTCAAATCTCCCAAAAGGAATACGTTCGGAGTTGTGGAGGTACAGGGATCACAAGGCATTAGGTTATTATTGGAAAGATAAGGGTGTAGGTGACAGAACATATGTGTGTTTGATTAACCAGGGCTGTTTGTCAGGTTTGGATCAGAGTAATAAGAGTCTGATTCTCTGAGCTTCGTTTGGATCGCTCAACACCATAGGCAGCTAAGGCTGATTCTGAGTCGTTCATTGTAAATGAATCAGAATTACTTTAAAGAGGGAACACGGTTCAGATTCAGGTCTGGATTGAAACAGGAGAGTAAACAACCACAGCCTCAAGTAACTTACCTGTGTTGTCCTACTTAAACCTGGAGACTTGATAAGTATTAACGTCTGAATCAGTAGCAAGTTTTACAATAATATTCATTCAGGGACACGTTTTATAACTGAACTAAAGGAGTTTAAAGAAACCTTTGTCTTTTTGTAAATGACCTAAAAAGTCACCTGCATTAAGTCACCCCTGTCCTAACATGACAACTTTAAAAAGTCACTGTAACAAGTCACCTATGTTCTAACAAGACACAGGTCACCTGTAACTAGTCACCCCTGTCTTAAGTGGTCACCTGTAATAAGTCACCCCTGTCTTAAGTGGTCACCTGTAATAAGTCACCCCTGTCTTAAGTGGTCACCTGTAACTAGTCACCCCTGTCTTAAGTGGTCACCTGTAATAAGTCACCTGTGAACCCCCACCCCTGGGGGGGGGGGCTGTGTGTGTTTGTGTGTGTGTGTGTGTGTGTGGGGGGGGGGGGGGGGGGGTTGTCAACCGTACCTTCAGATGAGACAAGCAGTTCTGGAGGAAGATGTGCCAGTTATTGAGGAAGAACTGCTTCTGGCTCACACACAGCAGGCAGGTCACCAGGGGATACAGAGCCTGCAGAGGAGGGGGGGGGGCGGGGGGAGAGAAGGGAGGAGGGGGAGAGAAGGGAGGAGGGAGGAGAGAAGGGGACAATGTGTGTTAGTTTGTGTGATTGAAACAATACATAGAGATGGAGAGTGATAGAGGAGAGAGAGAGAGATGGAGAGTGATAGAGGAGAGATGGAGGGAGAGATGAAGAGAAAGAGAGATGGAGAGTGATAGAGGAGAGAGAGAGAGAGATGGAGAGTGATAGAGGAGAGATGGAGGGAGAGATGAAGAGAGAGAGAGATGGAGAGTGATAGGAGGAGAGACAGTACCAGGGAGTGCTTCTTCCTGGAGCTGAGGTCAAAGGTTGTCTGGTACAGCATCTCCACAAAGTTCTTCAGGCACGGCACGTTGACTTCATTCTTCACCGCCTGGGAGGAGAGAGACCGAGAGGGAGGGAGGGGAGGGGAGGGGAGGGGAGGGGAGGGGAGGGGAGGGGAGGGAGGGAGGGAGGGAGGGAGGGAGGGAGGGAGGGAGGGAGGGAGGGAGGGAGGGAGGGAGGGAGGGAGGGAGGGAGGGAGGGAGGGGGAGAAGAGTAAGCACTCAGGAGTGGAGGCCCAGACAGGCATGTGTGTGGGCCAGGTGTGTCAGGACAGGTGACTGGGTATGGGACAGGTACTCACAGCAGCTACAGGAATGAGGATCTCCACAAACAGGCCGGCCAGAGCATGCTTGATGTCTTTGTCCTTCACCTCCAGGAAATACTGGGCACACTCCTGAGGAACACACACACACACACACACGTGTGGTCAAACACACTCCTGAGGAACACACACACACACGTGTGGTCAAACACACTCCTGAGGAACACACACACACACACACGTGTGGTCAAACACACTCCTGAGGAACACACACTTTTCTGAGGAGCAGAACACACCCACAACAACCTCTCTCTCACACACACACACACACACAACCCCCCATTCCCATCCCACCCCCCAATCACACACACCCGACCTGCATGAACTGGAAGGAGGCTTCAAAGTCCTCCACGGGGTACATCTTGACCCGGAAGAACTTCATGCCCATGACGAGGCTGATGATGGACTGGATGACGTGGGGGGACTGCTCCTTCACACGCAGCTCCTTCAGCTCCGTGGTGAACTTCTTCCTCACGGCCTGGAACCTGACACACAACAAACACACAGTTCCAGTCTGTCACAGTGATTGGAGTGTTCTTACACACCTCTTCATCCCAGAAGAGGTTCTATGTTAGGTGAGGAGGAGGAAGAGGAGGGTTACTTGGACTGTGTGAGCACGCCGATGACCTCCGCGTACAGATCTGCGATGATGTGCACGTTGCTCGTGTTGGGCCCCGAGTACCTGTCAATCAAACACATCTGTCAGTCAACCCGCGCCACGCCCTTCGAGCACATCCGTCATGAACCGGCCCGCCACAGCACCACACGAGGGCTGGACGCACCCCCACGTCTCCCATAGCAACCAGACGTGAATTCTACAGGGGGGGGTTTGGGGGTGGCGGTAAGTCCTGCTCAGTCATACTGCTCTTTCACCCTTCCTTTCATTTGTATTGTTATGGCGTGGCTGTCACCAGCCTCTGGTCTGCACCTCTCTGCACCACCCACCATCACTGGAGGAGGGGGGCCCTCGCTGAACACCTCTCCTCACCAGGTTTCTAAGTGTTTCTCGCAGTGTTTCTGGAGGGGTGTTTTTCCTGGTCTTCTCTGAGGGTTCAGGTTGGTTGCAGGTGCTGATCTGTGGGCGTGCGCGAAAACCTCCGTAACAGCGCTTGTAAAAAGGGGCTATAAAAGATATTTGATCTGACCTCGGCAGCGAACCATCTGGAAGCTGTCCGACATGGAGACCAGGTGCTTTCTCTTGGTGACTTTAATGATGCTCATAAACATCACTCTCTCTCACACACACACACACACACTGGCCATAAAGCTTGCCCCTCTGAACAGACATAAATAGTACTGCTGCAGTCTTGTTCTGCTACAGTCCACAACAAGTGTGTCAATAGGGCACGGAGTGTTTATTTGGGGGTTTTATATCCAGAGTGAACTCTGCATTTCACAGTGTTTGATGTGTTCAATTCCAGCCCAGGCCATTTCCTGCATGTCCTCGCTTCTCTCTCCTACATTTCCTGTCGCTCTACACGGTCTCTTGCCCAATGAAGCAGAAATTCCCCAAACTGTATGTGCACATGCATTTGTGTGTTTGTGTGTGTGTGTATGTATGTATGTGTGTGTGTGTGTGTGCAGACTCACCCCTCTTTGTGTTTAAAGTGCTTGAATGCCAGGTTCAGAACCTCATGTACTAAAGCATCTGGCACTGGATGAAGAGGAATCTGGAACAGACACACGACAGGCAGTCAGACACACACATACAGGCAGACAGGCAGTCAGACAGACAGACAGACAGACAGACAGACAGACAGACAGGCAGTCAGACACAGACAGACAGACAAACAAGCAGTCAGACAGACAGACAGACAGGCAGTCAGACACAGACAGACAGGCAGTCAGACACACACAGACAGGCAGTCAGACACAGACAGACAGACAGGCAGTCAGACACACACAGACAGACAGGCATTCAGACACACACAGACAGACAGGCATTCAGACACACACAGACAGACAGGCAGTCAGACACAGACAGACAGACAGGCAGTCAGACACACACAGACAGAGACACAGGTAGAGACACATACAGACCAGCTCACCTGTTTTAAAACTTCTACTGAAACTAAACAGAACATGAAATCTATGGCTAGATCCCTCCTCTCCAGCAGGTAGTCTTTATCACGATGCTGTTCATCCCTGGAGGGAGGGAAAGAGGGAGGGATGGAGGGGGGAAGGGAGGGAGGGAGGGGGGAAAGAGATTAAAAGAACATTAAGTGAACAGTTGAAAACTGAAAATTGTTATTGCACACATGGGTGTTATCCTCCGGTAAATAAGAACGAGAGAAGCAAGGAGAGGAGGAGAGCAGGGAGAGGGGAGAGGGGGAATGTCTCACCCTTTGGACTTGGTGCTGGAGCGAGGCCTGTACTCGTAGGACTCGTCCTCGGTGCCGCTCTGGCGGCGGTACCAATCAAACAGGGTCCGCAGCAGCGAGGGCAAACAGTGCTCTGCTATGGAGCTCATAGAGCTTATTAACTACACACACACACACACACACACACAGACAGAGAACACACAGAACACACGCACACAGATCAACATCAGTGTAGCACGATAATTCAGGAGGGGGAACAGCGGGGGGGGGGGGGGTGGATGGATGGAGATAGAGAGATAATCGGAGAGAGAGAGAGAGAGAGAGAGAGAGAGAGAGAGAGAAGAAGAGACAAGCATGGAGGAATGGACAGATGGAGGGATGGGGAGAACAAGTAAAGAGAAAGCAGAGGAGGGAGGGGGGAGGAGGAGGGAGGGGTGACCTCAGCGCAGAGTAACGTACAGTCCGTGCAGTATTGATTGTGCTGGGAGGGTGGTGTAGGGTGACAGGATGAGAGCTCTTGTCACCCTACTGACTGACCCTGGAGAGTCATAGTCTCTTGTCCTAGTACCAACCTAGACCCTTGTTCTAACCATTAGACCCTAGCCCATTAGACCTTACCCATTAGACCCTCGCCCATAAGACCCTAGACCCACACTGCTAACTTTGCTAAGACTGCTAACTGTGCTAGCTGTGCGCGGGAGGGCTTGCGCATGCTCGGGGCAGCGTGATGAGGGTAGAGGGAGAGTTATGTCATGGCTCTCTGGCCTCCTGGCGCCAGACAGACACACTCCAGCACCCTGCTCTGATATACTGCTGAGGATGACACAGGCTTTCTCTCTCTCTCTCACTCTCTCTCTCTCTCTCTCTCTCTCACTCTCTCTCTCTCTCCCACTCTCTCTCTCTCTCTCCCACTCTCTCTCGCTATCACTGCCCATTATCTTTACCTTCTTTTCTCTCACCCTCCCTCTCCCTCTCTCTGCCTATTCTCTCTCTCCCTCTCCATCACCCTGCCCATTCTCTCTGTCTGTGTCTTTCACCTGCTCACTTACAATGGCAGCAGCTGGATCTGTGGTTGTGGTGTTATGCTGAGCAAAGCACCCTGCACCATCACTCTCGTCCTGCACCCTGCAGCAGCCTGGTGTGTGTGTGTGTGTGTGAGTGAGGGGGGGGGGGGCGGGCAGTGGGGGCAGGGCTATTGATTGGATCAACTACTGTGCCATACAATAGGCTTGGTAGGGGAAGAGTTGGGGTGGTAGTGAGAGCGTGCAAACACGACACAATCTCAACACCAACTATGGCACTGTCTAACTCGTATCCATCCCTGTGTATGGAGATGTGTATGGGTATCTATCCATCCACCCGTCTGTCTGGAACTGCCGTTAGGGGGAGACTCACCTGATCAAACTGTGCATCTTCTCCCCTCTGGAGAGATCTGGACAAGGGCTTTTCCTGGAGGAGAGAGGGAGAGAGGAGAGAAAGGAAAAAAAAGAGTTGTGAGAACTGCTATTGGAGAGACCCGCTCCAAGAAAAAGGTATCATAGCAGAAGGATACGCACATTACACTTTACCTCTATACTCTCCATACTGATCCCCCTCTCCCCACTCTCTCTCCCCACTCTCTCTCCCCACTCTCTCTCCCCGCTCTCTCTCCCCGCTCTCTCTACCCGCTCTCTCTACCCGCTCTCTCTACCCGCTCTCTCTCCCCGCTCTCTCTCCGCGCTCTCTCTCCCCGCTCTCTCTCCCCGCTCTCTCTCCGCGCTCTCTCTCCGCGCTCTCTCTCCCCGCTCTCTCTCCCCGCTCTCTCTCCCCGCTCTCTCTCCCCGCTCTCTCTCCCCACTCTCTCTCCCCACTCTCTCTCCCCTCTTTGCTCCTTATCCACCCTCCACCTGCTCCCCCCCCCAGACCACCCTAGCCTCCCCCAACCACCTCCCAGACCCCCCTACTCACCAGGGGCTCTGCCATCACCACCTCTATCTTCTTCTCCGCCAGCACGGCAAACTCAGCAAACAGGCTCTTGATGACGAACTCGCCCGGCTTGAGCTCGGGGTCGATGGTGATGCTGGACATGATGGTGGCCGAGCGCTTCTCCCACGAGGGGGGGGCCGTGGGGGGGGGCGCCGTCTGCTCACGCTGCTGACCGGGGCCGAGGCTGCAGCGACACGGGGGGGGGTCAGAGGTCAGGGGGAATACAGAGGACTGGAACAGGTCAGCAGTGATGCTGACAGACGGACAGATATTAGCCAACTAAACCCAAGGACCGGAACCAAGAATAGGGCTCAGAACCCAGGAACTAGAACCCAGGGACCAGAACCAGGTACAAGTCACCAGGAACAGGGCTCAGCTCAGCTGACCTTTCACCTCTTCCCTCCCAGGAAACATTCTGTTCCCTGTTTCTTCCTGGTTACCATGGGAACACCCGTGCCTTCCCAAAAGTTCAAACAATAGTAATGGCTAAAACATGGCCAGTAAAATTCAATGAAGCGACGGAGATGTTCACACCCAGCAACTGATTTAAAACAAACAAGGAGAGACTGTGTGTGTGTGTGTGTGTGCACGTGTCATGTCACCCCCTCTCTCCCCCTCGCAGACTCATTGGCTGGCTGTCCACTACAGTGATGCACCTGTTCCGCACACACACACACACACACACACACACACACACACACACACACACAGGAGGAGAAGAGCGGGAGACAGGGAGAAAGGAGATGAGAGGGAGAGGAGGGGGAGAGAGGAGTTGGACCAGAGAAGGAACACCAGGTCCAGTAGTGGAGGGGCAGGCTAGCGGGGCCAGCCTAGGGCCAGTGAGGCCAGAGAGAGCAGAGGCCAGGGAGAGCAGAGGCCAGGGAAAGCAGAGGCCAGAGAGAGCAGAGGCCAGGGAGAGCAGAGGCCAGGGAGAGCAGAGGCCAGAGAGAGCCGAGGCCAGAGAGAGCAGAGGCCAGAGAGAGCAGGGTTACACAACGTGAGACAGCAGCCACACCTCAGCTCTGTATAAATAGCTGCTCTGCTCTCAGTTCCTCCTCTGGCCCTCAGGAACAATGGAGAACACACCCCTCAAACCTGCCAACCGGGGGTGAGTGTGTGTGTGTGTGTGTGTGTGTGTGTGCGTGCTACTGGGCTGTTCCACCACCTTCCAGTTACACTGGTGAGAATATCTGACTCCTTGCTGCAGCTGACGCATGCTGGACACTAGGGTTGCAGCAGACTAGACCTGGCGTTCAGGAGGGAGAGAGGAGAGCTGGAGGAGAGAGGGGAGGGGAGCGGGGTGGAGAGGAGGCCTTTTACAGGATGTTCGAAGCCCTGGCTCAGACACAGGGGCATCTCAGCTGTTCATAGACACTGCTGGAGGGGTCGGGGGGTCGGGAGGGACTGCTAGGGGAGGGGGGGGGGACTCTAGGAACAAGTTGAGGGCAAAGTACTCAGGGGGCCAGAACATTCTGGAACATCAAATATGTGTAGAGCAGGAGGAAAGAAGGAAGAGAGGCAGGGAGGAAAAGAGAGAACGAGAACGAGAGAAAGAGACAGACCAAGACGCAGAGAAAGAGGAAGAGAGAAAGAAGCAAAGGCATAGAGGAGAGGGAGAGGGAGGGGGAGAGAGAGAGAGAGAGAGAGAGAGAGAGAGAGAGAGAGAGAGAGAGAGAGAGAGAGAGAGAGAGAGAGAGAGAGAGAGAGAGAGAAAAAGCGGGAGAGAGCAGTTGGCAGGGAGGGTTAGTGACAGTTACTACTCATTGTTTCTAGAGAGAGACTGGAAGCTGGCAGCCAACACTGGGGGAGGGGGGGGGGAGTAGGAGGCAAGAAATGGGAGAGAGAGGGGCTAAAGAGGGACAAGAAAGGAGGGTGAAAGGAGAGAGAGAGAGGGAGACAGAGAGAGGGAGGGAGGGAGGGAGGGAGGGAGGGAGGGAGGGAGGGAGGGAGGGAGGGAGGGAGGGAGGGAGGGAGGGAGGGAGGGAGGGAGGGAGGGAGGGAGGGAGGGAGGGGCCGAGGGTGCATTCTTTTGAGAAAAAAAGAGTGAAAAAAACGAGTTGTTTACCCAACGGTCAGCTTGGCCTTCTACTGAACGAGATGCCAACTCACACTCAGGTTGAGTAACCATCGTGCTCACTGGTAGCACCAGGCAGGATGGCGCTACTGTGTGAGTGTGTGTGCATGCGTGCGTGCGTGAGAGAAAGAGTGAGTGTGTGTGCGTGTGTGCGACAGTGTGTATGCATGTGTGTAAGAAAAGCATATCTGAAAAGTTGCTTCACACTGACTCCCAAAAACACATAGTTTTAGAAGTTAGTCACATGATCACACCAGGCCAATCTGATTACCCAACATGTCCTCAACCACACATCTCCATTGGGATGAGTTAGAGGTCTAGTCTGCATGGGCCTGATCCATGGACTGTGCGTATGTGTGTGTGTGTGTGTGTGTGTGTGGTGTGTTCATCCCAACATGCAAACAGTCTGAACAGTCACACTGAAACCTTTTACCCTATCCCCCTCACCCTCTCTCCCTCACTCCCCCCTCTCTCTCCCCCTCACCCCCTCACCCTCTCTCCCTCACCCCCTTCCTCCCTCACTCTCTCCCCTCACCCTCTCTCCTTCATTCTCTCCCCCTCTTTCCTTCACCTTCTCTCACCCTCACCCTCTCTCCCTCAACCTCTCTCTCCCCCTCACCCTCTCCCCCTCACTCCCTCACCCTCTCTCCCACCCTCTCTCTCCCTCCCTCTCTCTCAACAGACAGACGGGCAGATACAGGCAGAGTGAGACGGACAAGGTAAGCAGACAAACAGAGAGAGACATGCAGGCAGAGAGAGAGACAAACAGAGAGAGAGAGACAAACAGAGAGAGAGAGACAAACAGAGAGAGACAGACAGGCAGAGAGAGAGACGGAGAGAGACGGAGAGAGACGGAGAGAGACGGAGAGAGAGAGAGAGAGAGAGAGAGAGAGAGAGAGAGAGAGAGAGAGACGGAGAGAGAGAGAGAGAGAGACAGAGAGAGACAGAGAGAGACAGAGAGGCAGGCAGAGAGACAGAGAGAGACAGGCAAAGAGACACAGACAGGCAGAGAGACAGCCAGGCGGCCCCTAAGGATGTATGCTGTACAGAAGGCTAATAATGGTCAGCAACCACAAGCCAGATCAATGAGGAAACATTAGCCGTCCCTGAGGAGGAGAGAGAAGGAGAAACAGGCAGAGAGCAGGGGGAAAGGAGAGGGAATGAGGGGGAGCCAGGACAAAGAGGGGAGGAGGAGAGAGAGGATGAGGAGAGTGCGAGAGAGGGTGAGGAGGGTGCGAGAGAGGGATGGAGTCTTGTGCAGTCACATTTACCCAGACAGCTGACCGGCAAGAAAAAGAAAGAAAGACGTAGACTTTCTATGCTCTTCATTGAGACATTCTCACATTGAGAGGGAGAGTGAATGAGAGAGTGAATGAGTGAGAGACAGAGAGTATTTCCTGTCAGTGTAATCAGTAATCAGTTTAGGTATCCCAGGGGAGTCCCCTGGGTGCAGCTAGGAGGAAAGACCAGGAGGAGATAGAGAGACCGGGAAGACAGACAGAGACCTTCCAAGTTTACCTGCTCAATCTGGCCTCCATCACCTCTATCCTGCTAACACTGGTCTCTCTCACATCTAACCTGCTAATGCTGGTCTCTCTCTGCTCTAACATACTAACATTGGTCCCTCTCTCTAACTTCTAACCTACTAATGCTGGTCTCTCTGTTGCCTCTCACCTCTAACCTGTCTTCCTTTTTCTCCCCTCACCTGCTGGGCCTCCCAACAGAGGAAGCCTTTTCATCTTCAGGTTGCATGTGAGGATGTGTAAACACCAAGCAGACATGCAGGCTGTTGACAGATAACCATGTTGCAGACCAGGGTGGTATGTAAACACAGGAGGAGAGGACACGAGAGGAGAGATGGAGGACAGGAGAGATGGAGAAGAGGAGCCAAGAGATTACATTACATTTAGCAGACGCTTTTATCCAGAGCGACTTAAAGTAGGTACATGGACATTTCCCCGAGGCAACTAGGGGGAAGTGTCTTGCCCAAAGACACGCCAATTGTTTGGCCGGGGAATCGAACCGGCAACCTTCTGATTAATAGCCCGATTCCCTAACCACTCAGCCCTCTGACTCCTCTAGACGTGGAGGATGGAGAGATGGAGCAAACGAGAGATGGAGGAGAGGAGACGAGAGGAGAGGTGGAGGAAAGGAGAGATGGAAGAGAGGAAACAAGGGACAGGTGGAGGAGAGGAGACGGAAGGAGAGGAGACGAGAGGAGAGATGGAGGCTCTCCTCCATATTTCCTCCAGTGAGAGGGAAGAGGAAACAAAGAGAGGAAAGGGGAAGAGGATAGAGGGAGGGAAATGGAGGGAGGGAAGAGAGGAGAAGAAAGAGAGAGAGGGAAGGAAGAGAGAGGCCTAGCAGGGTACTCACAGCTCCAGGACTTGAGCAGCGACTTGATGTTGATCTCAAAGAAGACAGAATCGTGCAGGCTCAGCATGACGTCTATCTAGCCTGACGGCCGCAGCACAGGCCAAGCACCCTACACTGTCCTCTCTCTTCCACACACACACACACACACACACACACGTCCTCACACACGCATACACCTCCTTCCTCACACCCCTCCGGTCGGCGAGGCCGTCCTAGCCTCCACAGGGGGTCTGGGAGGTCATCCTGAGAAACACCTGAGAGGGCTGGAGGACGGAGGTCCCTGGGGAAGAGCACTGCTCCCGTCTGCTCCTCACTGCTCCTTCCTACTAGGACCTTAGTCAAGATCTCAGCGTGTCCTCCATCCACTAGTCCCACCAGACTCAGCTTCTAAGCAGATCCAGTTCTGGTTCCCTTCCAGTTCTGGCTGGTCCAGTTCTGGTTCCCCTCCGGTTCTGGCTGGTTCGGTCCTGGTTAGCCTCGCTACCTGGCCGCTAGCAGAACCCAGCAGTGCTCTCCTCGCAGGGAGAATGAGGGGTGGAACGGAGTGCTCTGAGCGGAGCGATATTCCCTCTGCTCTCCTCTTCCTGTGTGAGCCTGCGAGCCCTGTCAGCTATTCTCCACCCCCCCCAAACCCTCCCTCCTCCCGCCCGCCCGCTCTCACTCGCCATTCGCTGGTGGACAACTCCTCCCCTCACTCACTAGCTCTTGTTCTCTCTCTCAGTGATGGCTCCCCCCTCCCTCCCCCCTGCTGGTCCACAGAGAGGGTTTGTTTCAATAGCTGGGATGGGGAGGGGGGCGGTGATGTCATCAGAGTGCTGCGAGTGTTTTCTGGCCCTGCTCCAGTCTACTAACACCGAACCCCTCTCCACCAGCCAATAACACGACGGCACCCCTCTCCCCCGCCCAATCACACTACAGCAGCCCTCTCCCCCAGCCAATCACAAGACCACTTCCTGTTTGCTTCTCAGAAATATTGATGCGTCATCTTAGACTGCAGCAGGAAGGAGAAGAGAGAGAGTAGAAAGAGAGAGAAGAGAGGAGAGAAGAGAGGAGAAGAGGAGAGGAGTAGGGGGAAGACAGAAAGGGGAGGAAGAGAAGTAGAGTGAGAGGGGAGAGGAAGAAGGAGGTACACACACACACACACACACACGCACTCCGCAGCAGTGTACTTCCACATCCATTGTAACTTCATTCAGCACTGTTCCAAGCCAAACAGGAAAATATAGGCCTCCGCTAAAAATACTCAAAACATTCCAGCTATAAAAGCTCTGTTTCTCACACACGCCCAACTCCTGCTGAAGCCTAAACACACCGACAGACAGGGTTGCACATGAGACTGGTTTGGACGTTTGACCTTTCACCTGCCAGGGTCAACACACTGTACCACGCCCAGAGGGCACAGTTACGTCACTGTTCAAAGCCATCAGTGTGCATGAATGTGCGCGTGTGCGTGCGTGCGAAGGACTTAGAAGGACACAGACAGACACATGACAACCAGAGACACAGGGCTGATCTGAGGATTAGCATTGTTCACTAAACATCCCAGAAGACGCACGCCAACAAAGTCTGCCGTTTATCTCTCTGGTTCAATCTCTGCCTCTGCCTTCTCTCCATCTCTAGCTTTCTTTCTCCCTCGCTCTCTCTCTCTCTCTTTCTCTCTCTCTCTGCCCCTGCTTTCTTCTGTCTCTCTCTCTCCCTGGGCCACATGACTGCCCCTCATGCAAAACAGACCACAGCTCATTGTAAACAAACACACTCCACAAAGGACTGCTTTGTCACACTACCCCCCTCCCCTCCTCCCCAGTCCCTCACCCCTCCCTCCCAGTCCCTCAGCCCTCCCTCCTCATCACCCTCCCAAGTCCCCCATCCCTCCACCTCCTCACCCTTTCCCTACTCACCCCCCTCCATTCTGCAGCTCTGCAGTGTCCTGCTCTAAGGAAGCCTTCTAGAACTGTACTCCACCGAGCGACTGAAACAGTGCCTGCTGCAATGCATCCTGGGATGTCGGTCCTCGTGCCAGTAACACCAGTGTACTGACTGCGCTGTTCCATCCAGACACACCTGACCTGTGCATGTCGACGTACACAAACACACACCTCTGTTTGGTGTAAACAGAAGTCAGTTTCTCTGGAATGCAGTTTCTCTGGAATGCAGCACCAAATCAACAAGATGAACAGTCAACCAAAAGGGTATTAAAGGGATGGACAGGATAACACAATTTATAGCTAGCTAAGCTAACGGTGCACAGTGGTCAGAGTGAGCTAGCTAAGCTAACAGTGCACAGTGGTTGCAGTAAGCTAGCTAAGCTAACAGTGTGCAGTGGTCAGCGTGAGCTAGCTAAGGTAACAGTGGTTAGAGTGAGATAGCAATCTCACAATGTACAGCAGTAGAAGATAACACCAAAGCTAACAATGTACAGTCGTAGCTAGCTAAACTGACACAGTTAGCTAAACTGTAATGTGAGTGTCTGCAAAGGTCTTAGGAGTAGGTAGCTGCGTGATTGACAGCTAGCTCTCCAGGCTTCAGAGCCAGGCTTCAGACTTCCTGTCCTGGCTCTTCACCAGGGATGGGGGAAAAAAGAACGATCGATAGATAGAGCTGTAACTTTTGTCTGTACTTTAACTTTTGTCAGTAAATGTCTTTTTACAAGCGATGGCACAGGGCGCTGCCCAGACGCCCTCGGATCAGCGCGTGTTTAACCAACCCCAACACTACTGACGGTAGGAGACACCACACATTTCTGCATCCAGACTGGGTTGGTCCAGTCCCGTCCCAGTTTGGCAGAGCCTTGTGAACATAGATGCTTCATTTAGCATGACTCGTCTTTCCCGACTCGAGAACGTCTGGGCCAGGACCACCACACCGGCTCTCTGGGGGCAAGAGGATGAAGAGGATGAAGGCTAACCGTGTCAGTCTCTGTGGTTGCAGGCAGGATATGAGTCATGATGAAATGTGGTGATGAAATCCACATCCGCAATAACAACACACGTTCACACACGCCATAGACACACACACACGCCATAGACACACACACACACACACGCCATATGCACACACCCCATGGTGAACTACAACAACCAGCCGGCCGGCATACTTCACCAGCTATTCCTACCCCCAACCCTTGCAGGAGAGGAGTCAACAGTGAAGTCTCACAGTAGCGGACCAATTCGAGGCTGTGCTAGAGCAAGGCGAAGAAGTAAATGTCTTTGTCTGCATTACGCACTGCATGCATCAGTTCCTACTTGGTAAGGTTAGCTGCAGTACTGACTAAAAGTAAGTCTGTCACTCGGGACGCAGCCTATAACTAACTACCAGCAACACCAGGCCTGATTTTCTTGATCGCCTGCCGTCTCCGTGGCAGTCTCTCTACCAGGGCAGTTAGTAAAGCCACTTTGCAGACATTTGAATACCAAATCCAGAGAGGCAAAGTGGTTCCAGGAGAGAGCAGCTTTGAGGTCAGAGGAGGAGAGCTCCTACAGAGCCTGACTCATGGAGAACCATGGAAACACACACACACACACACACACACACACACATTGGTTTAACCTGATGAGAAGCAACATGATCCGAGACAACATTGGCTCCAGTGTCACCTGTTCATACAGATGCTAACTCATGTTACCCAGGTTGCTGTCTGACCATACGGACACTAACTCAGCTCTAGTTGCAGATGCCAACACAGGTAGCTGCAGTAGCCAGGTCAAACCAGTGCTGACTCAGCTAGGAGCCTGAATGCAGATGCTAACTCAGCTAGCACTACCTGGTTAGCCAGCAACTGAGGTGAGGTGGCCTGGTTTTTCCAGGAAATGTACCCAACAACAGGGCACTGTGCACACAGTCAACACCCGCTATTAAACAGAGATCCTACAAGCACACACCCAGTCAGACACACACACACCCTTCATTTCAGGGAAAACTTGCAGCACCCTTTAACCAAATACCTTTCCTAATCAAATCAATCTCCGGAGACAGCTTCTATCGAGCTTAGTGGTGAGGTCACAGTGTGCCTGCCCGAGACATGACACAGTACCATCCCGAAAACGAGGAGAGGAGGAGAGCATCAGAGAAGAGAGGAGAGGGGGAGGAGAGAGGAGGAGGAAAGGAAGCGAGAGGAGGAGAGGAGAGTAGAAAGGAGAAAGGAAAGAAGGAGAGGACAGGAGGGTCTTAAAAGCCACAAGACACTATAGACCCCTCAGAAAGCTCTCACACACACACACACACACAAAACTCACCATGACGACCACACCCACCACAATCATCATCATCGTCAGGATAGGAGAGTTCTCGTCTAATATGGAGGAGGTGTCCTAGTCGCGGAGAAACAGACAGGCAGAGAGGGAGAGAGAGAAACAGAAGATTAGGAGAAGAGGGGAGAGAGAAAGGGTTGTCACAGGGCTGAGTCTGAGGCAGGGGGGGGGGCAGTCTGGACCCCCTGCTGCCTCCACACAGGAAAGCCCTGAGGGGGCCTTCAGCACGAGGCTAGGGCTATCAGGACAGATCTGCCTGCAAGGATGACTCTGCTGACTCTAACCTGAACCAAGATGCCCCTCTGCCTCCCTGCCCTCTCTGCCTCTACTGCCGTGTCTCTGCCCTCTCTGCCGCTACTGCCGTGTCTCTGCCCTCTCTGCCTCTACTGCCGTGTCTCTGCCCTCTCTGCCTCTACTGCCGTGTCTCTGCCCTCTCTGCCTCTACTGCCGTGTCTCTGCCCTCTCTGCCTCTACTGCCGTGTCTCTGCCCTCTCTGCCTCTACTGCCGTGTCTCTGCCCTCTCTGCCTCTACTGCCGTGTCTCTGCCCTCTCTGCCTCTACTGCCGTGTCTCTGCCCTCTCTCGAACTAGATGATTATGCAATTAGTTCAGTCACAGAGAACAACAAACCCTCTGACCCAGTCTAGCGATAATAAAACTAGGTCTAAAGGTAACTGATGAGACTAAAACCCTTGTATCATACTGTAAGGCTAACAGATAAAACCTAGTCTAGTGTGGGCTCCAGATGTGACCAGAGATGAACACTAGGCTCAGTCATGTGGTGGAGCCACCCCAACCCTAACCAATTTTACATTTAAATTGTATCCAAAGCGATGTTCAAGTAGTGCATGTAGTCTATGTATAGCAGAAAATCAAGGATCAGAAGTGTGCAGGGTGTGTCAAGTCAAGGAACTGTCTGTATCTACCAGGCACAGTGCAAAGTAAACACATGTCAGCTACCTGCCACGGTGAACAACAATAACATCTCAACGTTAACCCACATCTTAGTCACCGTGTCGCTGCTACTACAGCACACAGCAGACCGGGCTGCACGACATGCAGAGGGAGGACTGCACAATCACAGCTTTTATGGTCGTAATAACTCTTAAGCTAATAACTGTATTTTGCCTCTGTGTGAGACAGCTCTACAACACAGCCACCACCTCTATAACAGCCCAGAGCAAACAGCACTGCTCAGGCCGTGACCCCTGACCCCTCCCTCTCTCTCTCTCTCTCTCTCTCTCTCCCTCTCCCTTCCTGACCCTTCTCTCCCTCGCTGACCTCTGACCCCGTCTGTCCTGGGTACCTCTCAGGCCAGTGGGGCGCGGCGGCCTGGCGGAGGCGTCTTCCTCCTGGACCGTCGAGCCCATGGCCAACAGGCTCAAGCGCTTCATGCTCAGCAGGCGGGGGCCCGTCTCCCGCGGCAACGCCGCCGCCGCCCCCTTCTCCCGCGACAACGCCGTCTCCGGGGCGACCCCCTCCCCTGATATCACCAGGCTCCTCAGGAACTCCATCTCAGCGTCCCACGCCTCGCTACCTTTCTTTATCACTCCCTCTGTCTCTCTAGCTCTCCCTCTATACGTCAATGTCTCTCTCTGCACATCAAGACTCCATCTCTGTCTCTCTTTATGCTTCTTCACTTGTCTCTTTGTAGCTCTCCCTCTCTTAGTCCAGCTCTCGGTCCAACTGCTCTGACACTGTGTGGCCTTAGTCCTGCAACTCCATCTCACCCCATCTCACTCCCCTCTCTCTCTCCCTCTCGCTCTCCCTCTCTCTCCCCCTCTCCTGAAGGCCAGGCCACCCCTGTACCAACCTGCAGCCTGCTGTACTGTTACTGCAGTCTGCTGCTTATCTGCTCTAATGCACTCTACCTCTCTGAACTCTACTGTACTGTGCTCTCCTCTCCTCTACCTCTCTGAACTCTACTGTACTGTGCTCTCCTCTCCCTCTCTGAACTCTACTGTACAGTGCTCTCCTCTACCTCTCCCTCTCTGAACTCTACTGTACTGTGCTCTCCTCTCCTCTACCTCTCTGAACTCTACTGTACTGTGCTCTCCTCTACCTCTCTGAACTCTACTGTACTGTGCTCTCCTCTACCTCTCTGAGCCCTGCGTCTCTGTGGCAGCTGAAGCCCAGAGAAGCAGCTGTCGTCAGACCAGATCCCAGCAGCTAACCCCACCTGTGTGCTCGGCAGGGGAGTGGACACGCGCGCTAGCGTGGCACTCTTTCCCCAAGAGTGACATCATTAAAAGAGGGCGTGGCCAGCCTGCCGCTATCAGGGGCGGGCCCAGGACATGTTCCACACAAGATAAGGCCCGTCTGGGCCCTTGGCCAATCAAAACAGAGAACACGACAGCCCCGCCCTGCTGGCGTCTCTCAACCCTGCAGACGGAACGAGGGATGAAGGAGTCAGAGAGGGATGAGGACAGAGTGAGAGATGTGGGGAAGAGAGGGATGACAAAGAGAGGGATGACAAAGAGAGGGATGACAAAGAGAGGGATGGAGAGAGAGAGAGACAGAGAGAGAGAGAGAGAGAGAGAGAGAGAGAGAGAGAGAGAGAGCGGAAGGGATGAAGGATCTGTGGTAAGAGAAAGGAAAGTGAAAGAGTTGAGTCCTGCTCCTTCTCTGGCCTGCCCAGGCAGATAACCCTTATCATGAGGGAAGCTGTGTCATGTAAGCCACCACACGCACC
This sequence comes from Hypomesus nipponensis, assembly GCF_054491055.1. NCBI lineage: Eukaryota > Metazoa > Chordata > Actinopteri > Osmeriformes > Osmeridae > Hypomesus > Hypomesus nipponensis. The sequence goes on along the minus strand of NC_140376.1, from coordinate 7,231,093 downwards.
AACCCACAGACACACACACACAATATACACCAGCTCCAGGACACTCCACTTCACCCAGCATCGCCCCCTAGGTTCATTAGTGGAACTACAACAAGGTCATTTTGTGAGCCAAGCTGGGTTGTTTGCAAAACAATTGCAAAACAAAGACCAAAAACAATCCATGACGACTCTTGTTTGTGTAGTGTGTACATACGTGCGTGCCACAGTGAGTGTGTGTGTGCATGTGTGTGTGTGTGTGACCAGAGAAAGAGGAAGTGTTCACACCCAGGGCCTAAGTGTAAGAATGTCAGGCCGATGATGTAACTGTTCTTCAGACTGGTACAGTGTTGCTGCTGAAGCTGCTCTCTACCAAACACACACACACTCTCTACCAAACACACACACTCTCTCACATCACACACACACACACACACAGAATGCAAACTCTTCCACACACAGAAAGGAAAAATCTGAAATAAACACTACACACAACTACATTTGTTTTTGTTGGTGTGTGTGTGTGTGTATGTATGTGAGTGCAGAAAGAAGAGAGCATAACAAACACAAGACAGCAGAGAGAAAGAGAGTGGGAGAGAGAAAGAGAGTGGGAGAGAGAGAGAGAGAGAGAGAGAGAGAGAGAGAGAGAGAGAGAGAGAGAGAGAGAGAGAGAGAGAGAGAGTGTTTTGGCAGGCACATGCCCTCTAGAGGCCAGCATGCAGACTGTAATGACAGAACAGAGTACACTGTGTTGAGAGTGGTGAAGAGGACAGTGTGTGCTGAGCACCCCCCCCCCTCCCTCAACCCCCTGCCTAGTCCAGGCCCTGGGGGAGGGGAGGGGGAGGATGATGAAATCAACAACATGGGGATGCTGAATGCATTCCTCTCCTCTGCTTATACAATACCGGGTTCACTTTGTGAAGCAGTTGTTAGAGCATTTGACTGCAAATCAAGGTTGCAGGTTCAAATCCCCCCGTATGTAAATGAAAGCATTATTGTTACATTGGAGTGCCATCTAGTTCAGTATTCCACGAGTCCCCCCCTTCCCTATCCAGTCTCTCTTCACACACACACACACTGTCGGCCATGTGGCTGAGGGTGTGGGGGCCACGGCGTGGGGGCCAAGGTATGGGGGCCAGGTCGGCCATGTTGGGTTGGAACAATAGAGCAGGAGGCCCAGATACCAATCATGCAGGAATGTGGAAGAGGAAGCAGGGAACAATACTCAGCGTTCCTCTGCTGCTTAGGGTTCTCACACACACACACACACACACTCAAACACGCACGCACACGTACACAGCATCATCACTCCCTCCCTCCCTCCCTCCCTCACCTTTCCTGACCCTGATCCCCTCTCTCTCTCTCTCTCTCTCTCTCTCTCTCTCTCTCTCTCTCTCTCTCTCTCTCTCTCTCTCTCTCTCTCTCTCTCTCTCTCTCTCTCTCTCTCTCTCTCTCTCTCTCTCTCTCTCTCTCTCTCTCTCTCTCTCTCTCTCTCTCTCTCTCTCTCTCTCTCTCTCTCTCTCTCTCTCTCTCTCTCTCTCTCTCTCTCTCTCTCACTCTCTCACTCTCACTCTCAATCTCACTCCTTTCCTGGCACCTTTCATCCAGCTCCCGCCCTCTTTCTCTTCCAACCCATGATAACCCTCTCTCCCTCCCTCACTGACAGCAGGGTCAGAGAGCTGCGTCCAGGTCTCGGCAGCAGCAGGGTGGTGTGGCCAGAGTGATACTGGAGCGCCACCCGGTGGTCACGACACGCACTGCACCGGGGAGGTCAGGGCGTCGCACCGTCAGCGTTTCCTGATGCCACAGACTCCAAAGAGTGCGTTATTTAGACTGGCCTGGTATATAGACTGGTGTATAGACTGGCCTGCCTACCTGTCTGCCTACCAGTCTGCCTACCAGTCTGCCTACCAGTCTGCCTACCAGTCTGTATACCAGTCTGTACACCAGTCTGTACACCAGTCTGTATACCAGTCTGTATACCAGTCTGTATACCAGTCTGTATACCAGTCTGTCTCTCTATCTGCCTGTACAGAACCCATTCTTCAGTCTGACACAGTCGGTGCGTCTCGTGTCAGGACCCAAGGTCAGCCTTAGGACCCTCGACAGTGGCTGACCGTTGCGACCGATCACATAGCCAAGTTCTCACTACGTGGTTCAAGTGCCACACGGCACGCACGAGAGGCCGAACCGCGCGCACCCTGACGTCCACCGCAAAGTGTTCAGGCGGCCACGACGGTGTACGCCAGCAGTTTTGCTCCGGCAGAACAAGCAAAGGCTCACGAGTGATCAACGAACGTGTCGCGCTCTAACGCCCCCCGCCCCCCCCTCCTCCAGAGGGTGAAGTTGGGCTAATCCAGCGTTCCCACAGTGCTTATCTGAGCATGGAGGAGGGTGATCCCCCCCCCCCCCCCTTCCCTCCCTCCACCCCCCAGAGAGGAGGAGGCGTGGCCTACCTTCAGGCCATAGGGCAGCGGCCGGGAGGGGCAGGAAGCACGGGTCCCTCGATGACACTGCGATCTGGAACACACAGGAAACGCATCATCTCTCAAAAAGACGGCAAAAACGACATGGTTCACACAGCGACGACCAGACATACTAACCATAATCTTCATGTGTTAAATATACAGCACTTGACAGAGTCAGAGGTCAAGGTAGCAGTACCCAGGTCAGAGGTCGGGGTAACCCAGGTCAGCTAGGTTCTGCTGCAGCCCGGTCCAGCCCGGCAGGCAGAGAACAGCCAGGATTAAAACTTCCTGAGCAGTAATCTGGAGATTACCCCTCCCTCCCACGACCAGTTACATAATATAACCTTTTAGCTCAGTGATAACCAAGACACCTTTCCGCTCAGTGATAACCGCGATACATTCGAGCGAGCGAGCACCTGAAGCTGCACTTCCGTCACGGCTCATTCAGGTTGCATAACATTTGAGATTTTAGAAAACACTCGCTGATGGATTGTAAAAGACATGAACTGAAAGGGGGATTCCTTTGTTCTGGAATTTTTAAGACTCAATTCAGAGCAAATGCATTGGGAGAGAAATATGAGGCTACACGTTAGACTGAAACCCTCTGCTAACTGAATACATGTAGACTATTAAGACATGGCGATTTCCCAGTCAGTCAGTCAGCCAGCGTGAGAACGTGTGTGTTTGTGGTACTAGAGCATACTACAGGGCTAAAAGGGTGAGAACAGGTCAGCACTGTCACCAAGTTAAAACCGAAAACACCCAGAACTGACGGAAACCACCCCCCCCCCCCGCACACACACACACACACACACACGGTGCGTCTAACTTGGTGACAGACCTGTGAATAGCAGAGCTGACTTCCTGCACGCTCAGCTGCTCCAGAAACACATCAAGCCATGATAACACTGGGTAAACAGAGACCGCAACACACACTAAGCTCCAGACACACACACACACACAGTCTGAGACACACACACACACAGTCTGAGACACACACACACACACACAGTGACACACACTGAGGTCATGCTCTGTATATAGTGGCATCACAGCAGAAGAAGAGAGGTAGTAGTCACGTCCCGGGTAGGAAGTGCTGCTCATGTACCAAACATGTACACACACACACACACACACACTATATATAGGCATAGATCCAGCTGGAGGAGAGACAGGTAAGGTCCTGGTCATGAACAAACATTTACATTTCACAGTCACACACACACACACACACTATATCTAATCCCAGGTAGGGTCCTTGTCATGAACCAAACAGTACAGTGCAGCTTGTCTCCAGCTGGGAGAGAGAGAGGGGAAGTACAGACTACCCAGACCAGCCACCTTGATGACTTCATGGATTTGTTTAGCAGACGCTTCTAACTATGATAGAGTTGAACCTGCGACCTCTGCAGTCAAGTTCTCTAACCAATGAGTTGAACTCCTCTACCTTCCAGTGAAGAGTCATTCCAGTCCTCACACACACGCACACACACACATTCCCAAACATGGTTTCCATGGGTTATGCTTGAACAGTTGAGTCCTCCCAAGCAGATGCGAGCGTGCGGGAGAAACCGACTCGTTTCCACCCGGATCCCCCAGCGGCTAATGACAGGCCTGGACGCCGTGTGATCACTGGCGCTGACGGGCCAGGAAACAGGGAGATGCTATCCTGACGGACAGGTCTTTGATGTGACCGCACAGACAGAAACGATATTTGAATGTTTAAAGAGCTCTCCCCCTCCCACCATGAGGGACTTGGAAAACAAGATACGAGAGAGGTGTCCCCAGGTATACACACACACAGAGACACACAGAGACAGACACACACACTCAGAGACACACAGACACACAGAGTCACACAGAGACGCTCGCTCACACTGAGACACACAGACACACAGAGTCAAACAGAGACACTCGCACACACTGAGACACACAGACACACAGATTCACAAAGAAAAACACAGGGACACACACAGCCACACACACACACAGCCACAAACACACACACAGCCACACAAACACACACAGAGAGCTGGAGGCCCAGGCAGGTCTTCTTCTGGAGAGGACGGGGTGGTTTCTCTGGTGAAGTCAAACATCAGTTGGGCCAAGCCGTTCCCAACTCTCACCAAGCCAAGAATACTTGGCCCTGCCAAGGCTCAATTATAGGCTATTTTGAGCTAAAGCCGCCTTTCTGTGTTGCAGAAAACAACCTCTCAGTGCATCTAATGAGAAAGAACCTTTTATTTTCAGAGTGGCACAACTTTACAGGGAGGAGTCGCTCTAATAAGGAACAGCTATGCATGCATGTGGCTGTGCGTGTGGCTGTGTGTGTGTAACCCCTTTCTAAAGTGGCAATAGCGCCTTTACTCAAACTAACATGCAAAGGTTAGCAGCTTTTTCCAGTTTTTCCTTCCTGCTGCGGTTCAGGTTAATTATTTAGCTTCAAGCAAACAAACACACACACACACACAGAGAGAGACACACACACAGGGACACACACACAGAGCCATAAACCAACTGTTCTGGTTTGATCAACAATGTGGTCGACAGGAGCTGGTTAATAGGAACACAGCAGAGACTCAGTTCCTGTCAGCCTGATACGGCCCCCGGGTCACCTGGGGTCAGAGGTCACAGGAGCAGGTGTTGCAGGTGAGACAACAACACACCCAGCACACGTACAAGGAGCCCAAATCCAGGCTGTCGCACATGCCAGGCTAAAGACCCTGTCTGATTGGCTGAAGGCGACACAATGGTGGAAGGGGCGAAGCACATCCTCTGGTCTCCTGCCAACAAGTGAAACAGGACGACTGTTCCTCAACACTGACCGATACTGCAGCCAAAGGGGGTCACCTCACCCGTGCGTCAAAACCACATACTTGGTCAACGCAGAGTGTTGCTTGCATAACTGACCGTCATTACAGAATGAACCGGAAAGGCCTCGGAGAGAGGGGCCAGGCTTGCTGCTCGCTCGGCCCTGCGGGGTTACATCATCATATTTTAGTGGTCACCTCTGGACATGCATGGGAACTCTGCTGTAATCCTGGTGCGGGGAGGGGGGGGGGTTAGCCTAGCAGGAGAGCAGCTTACGGGGTTGGGTAGGTCTACTCGGCCTGGTCTTTCATCCCTACTTTCATCAATGCCATTAATGTCTTAGTGGATAGAAGCAAACACATTCCACAGATTTATGTCCCGGATAATCGCTGATAGACGAGCCCTCCCTCTGCAATCAGGACAGGTTCCCAGCACTTTCTGTGGACAGAGACCATGTGCCTAGTACACATGCGTGTGTGTGCATGTCTGCGTGTGTCTACGCCTGTGTGCGTGTGTGTCTATGTGTGCGTGTACACATCTGCCCCACCAGTGGCTTGTCCAAACAGGGATGTGGGAGGATCACAGACCTTTGGTCTGGATTGGACAGAGAGGAGACCTCCTGAGAGAGGGTTCACTCCTCACCAGGGATCACATACCTGACCAGTCAAACAACTAGAAAAAAGGTGGGTTTGTGGCAAGTTATGGTAATAACGCTGTCCCAACAACACTATTGTATAGTGTTATGTGAACTATATACACAACATACAAACACATCTCTATCTCATGAGAGAGAGAGTGCAGAGAGAGAGAGCGGAGAGAGAGAAAGAGAGAGAGACAGAGACAGAGAGACAGAGAGAGAGAAAGAGAGAGACAGAGAGACAGAGAGACAGAGAGACAGAGAGACAGAGAGACAGAGAGACAGAGAGACAGAGAGAGAGAGAGAGAGAGAGAGAGAGAGAGAGAGAGAGAGAGAGAGAGAGAGAGAGAGAGAGAGAGAACAGGGACAGATCAGACAACTGTTCATGGAGCCAGCGATGCCCTGACTCTGCCGCTCTCTGAGTGCTTCTCTGTAGAGCTCTGAGAACCCAGCATCAGATCAGATAAAGAGTTTGCATGCGTCCATCTGTCACCGGACAGCTGACGTCACTAAACGTATTTATGCAACAATGAAAAGGGCACCAAAGGTCTTGAATTAATTGCCCGCTGATTATTCTGAGCCTGAGCAGCGTTCACGCGAGGCCTGCGAAAGCCAGACAGACTGAGACGCTCCTCCTCTGGACCAAGAAGCCCTTGTGGCCTTCAGCCTACGTCTGAAATAGCTGGCCCCATCTCCAGCTCCCTCCGGCCTCCCTGCTGTCCCACCAGATCCCTCCGCCAGCCAGAGAGTTCCAGTCTAACTGCTCTCTCCACACAAAAAGAACAAGTGCACTATTGTGAGTCTTGTTTGCTGCATTTTTAACAGCCCCTGACAACAAAATAATCATAATAATATAGGTTGTTCTCCAAATACACCTCACCAAATTGACCTGACACACAACCCTTTCTAGTGTCACAGGATTTTCCTGTGTCACAGGCTTGCAGACCTGCACAGGAAAGGCCTGGAGAGATTGTAAGGGTTACATCTCAATTATCTAACATCTATCTTGTCTACATCTGAAAACTACTGCTAAAAGCTGACTGACTACCGTGTTTAGATGTTTCACAGTTATATATAATATTCAGGCTGTAATACACCAAGCTAAGATAGTTAATAAATGCTGTGATTTTTAAAAAAAAAATTTTTTTACTATTGATGGACAGATACTGGTTGCTTGAACAAACTACCTAACACCGAACGTTATTTCACTTAGAGCTACATGTCTAAACAATCAGTTTGACAGTTTTTATTGTTAGCTAGACTACCCTTTTCAAAAAGGGAACACACCGTTTTAAGTCATGACGTAAACAAACTCTCTGCGCCACTTTTTTCAACTAGCAAAGTAACCTACGGTCTATGTATAAATGTGTATTGAGCCACGTTAATGTATGTTACTAATACAAATACAGCCCATAGTTTTGATAACAATGCCTTCGCTGTTGTGATTGAAGCTAGCTGAGGTAGCATAGATTCTTCTGCCTGCAACAATAATCAGCTAACGTTACTTAGCTAGCGTAATGTGGCTAGCATGGATTTGTCAAGGCAAGTGGACTGGGAAGAAGTGTAAAAAGCTTTCTAGCTACTGTGGTTAGCCTGACAGCTTGTCATAAACATAATAATTCACTATCTAGATAAATGACATTAACCTACACACAGGCCAACTGCACAGACGCTTGGTGCAGAAGTGCGTTAGCACTAGCTTGCTACCAGTCATGAATTACCCTCGCGCTAGCAAAGTCTACTGGTGTGGCTTCTGTTCTGACTAGCTAGTCTAGCTTTACGAGGTGACGATAATAAGTTTATATAACATCGTTTTGGCTCTGTCGGGTATTGGCAGGTCATATGGCAATGCGGAGTACACTGAAGTCAACTAATTTTTACAGATTAAATTTAGTTTTCACCTGAATTTGTAGCACTGCACTTTATTGTTAGAAAAGGGTTTAGAAAGTGGTCGGACAGTATAAATGAAGTTCTCAGGAGCATTATTTGAAGAGGTGTATGCTTACATCACGAATCTGTCAAAGAGCTCTATCTTGTGACAGGTAGGGTCAGAATCATTGTTTCAGAGTCATTGTTTCACACCAAGTTCCAGCTAGGTACTTATCTTTATTATACTGCTGTCTAATAGCATACATGTTGTGTATGTACATATATGTTCTAGTGATAGGATACTCAAGGAAGTTCTGGGGTGTAGTCAGAAGTTACCCGGTAAACCGTGGGGCGGTACGGGTATTCTAAACGATATCCTTTAGCTAGCTTAGCTAACCCCGCAACTCGAGGATGTTTAGCTGGTGAGATCGTACTGTCCGCCTTGCTTACCTCTTTAAAGTACGCTTGGCTTGCTTGCAATCCAACTCCTTTTACAGAGGGTAGCTTTTTCCAACCGTGAAACTCCTCTATTGCTCGGCCCGCAGTAGGGATATTTTACCATTTGTGTACGTCCCCGCCTCCGTATTCCCTTATTGAATTTAGACTATTCTTCTCATTTTTCTAAAGACCGAAAACTCGTCGAATAGCAACGAAGCCTGCAGTAAGATCGGTAAGGGATTTTTCCCCCAGCTATTTGTTCAGCCTGTGGCAATCATACGTCGATTCTGAAAGACACGCGGTGATTGGATGGCGTTTGTGCGAAGGATGAACCAAGATTTGCGCACCCGCTTCGCCCGAGGACGTGCGTGGACTTGAATCAGAAGGAGTTTGCGTAATATGAATAGTTACGTTCAGTGAGTAACGAGGGCTTTATTCAGCTGGCATTGGGACGACGCCATTAAATTATACAATATGTATATATTTTTGAATTAAAGTGACACTGACTGCATTCTAGCCAGACTAGTACAGTTTCTATTGAGTGTCTCCAGTTCCGACTTGCTTGCCAGGGCGACCCGGGAATAGGAAACTAAATGGATGGCAGTGCATAGCCGACGACCATGCGCGCGCTGTAAACTTGACACTCTAGCGCCCTCTGCTGTAAATTTGTCATTTGCGTCAAGAAATCTCGTAATCGGCTGGAGGTCATTTCAGCCACACGGCTAGCGAGCTAGCAAACTACATATTTTAAAGTATAATTGCCAAAATTGTCACCCAACATCAAGGTTGCCAGCAAGTACTTAGTTGGGAGTAATGTCGCATTCATCTTCGGGATTTACAGACACGTCGCAGCAATACGACGGGGCACAGCCCGAACAGGTCAGTTACTACGCATGGACAACTGTCTGCTAGCTATTTAGCTAACTAAGGAACCTGCCTCAACCATACTACAGTCACGATCACATAGACGTGTTTAAGAGTCATGGAAAAGAAAAATAACTCAGTTACACCCGTCTGTAATCCCTTAGACAGAGAGACAGAGGAAGCTGAAGACAAGTGTAGTTATGCTAGCTGGCTAGCTAACTAGGTAGTAGTACCATTTCTGTGCACAGATCATAAAACAACCCTCTGTAGCAAGTAGTAAGAGTACAATGGATTTTGGTTAACATCTTAGCTGTTATTATATCTTATAGTTTTCGGAGAAGGCCGATCATTATTGTGCATGAGAAAGTTGTATAACTATCCATGTCAGGAAAACACGTATTCGGAGTGGGCAATACAACTGATGTTTCAACAGAATCCAGCGCTTACGGCAGGCTACGTACCTACGGAGGAAGAGAAAAGAGTCTTTAAAGAATGCAACCAAGAAAGCTTCATGTACAGATGTAAGTTGAAATGTTTATGAACAAGACTGATATGTGGACGAATATGTCACTCACAGACGTTATTTCGTTGCTCGTAAGTTTTGCATCATCTCCGGCCCTCAACTTAATATGGGTTTCCAGTTTTATAACTCACACCTCTAACTGACCACCTTTCATAAGCAGCCGTGACGCTAGATGGTGGATATAAGGAATCGGTGTATGTTTTGTCAGTTTTTACGTTGGAAACGATGCGGTATTTTAGTTCTAATGACAACACTTTTTATTCCCAGCTCTGCCGTTCTCTGCAGTGGCAGTGGGAGTAACTCAGGTGCTTGTTGCCAAAGGTAAGTGGTCGTGATTGTCATCTCCTCCATCCACTTTCCTGCAGCAGCCCTCTAATCCAGCTGTTACTTTTAGGAGTCCTCGCACCCTCGCCACGCTTCGGGTCCTTGCCGAAAATAATTTGTGAGTAATCAAAAAAAAGATTAACGTATTCATTTAGCAGACATTTTTATCCAAATCAACATGATTTCTTTTTTTTATGTTGTAGTTGCTGGGATGGTTGGGTATATAGGAGGGAAGATTTCCTATGCAAAGGTATGCCAGGAGAAGTTCAAAAACCTGGAGAATTCACCACTGGGTGAAGCCTTGAGACAAGGGCGTCGTCAAATACCCCAACAGTAAGTCCTATGTCCAAATGAGTACACATTTCAGCCATCAATCTCTCAAAGCAACGATTACTTGCCCGTGTTGTCCTATGAACCTCTGTAAAGTGATTGGATCTTCAGGTGTACCTTGTTTTTTCATTGGCCCAAGGTTTGCTCCTCAGACTCAATCAGAGATGGGGGATCCCCAGCAGGCTGTCTATGTCCCTATTCCTGCCTCAGACTCCTTCAGCAATGACCTCTCCTCAGCCTATCAGCCGCCTGCATTCAGCGACTCCGCCCCCTCGGCACCTGGTGATGACATAATCAACCCTACAGGTAGAGACCCGAGAGTTCTGATGGCTGGTGTACTGACAACATTTCAGATTGATGACTTCACCCAGTACTCTCAGCTAATCTGAGATTAAATCTGTTTAACACTCAGCACCATGGTATAAGGAGAATAATGAGGTATTAATTTAACAATAATTACTTTAATGAAAGATATTGATTTGGCAGACTTTTTTATCCAAGGTGAAGGGATGGGGAAGGGATTTGAACCTCTTGATCTGAAGTCAAATGCTCTAACCACAGAACTGTACTCCTCTTCACTCGTCATATGTCTTCATCCTGGTTCTCTTCCTGGTTCTCATCTTGGTTCTCATGCTGGTTCTCTTCCTGGTTCTCTTCCTGGTTCTCATCTTGGTTCTTATCCTGGTTCTCATGCTGGTTCTCTTCCTGGTTCTCATCTTGGTTCTTATCCTGGTTCTCATCCTGGTTCTCATCCTGGTTCTCAGCACCGTCGTACCTGGAGGACGAAGGCCTCAGGAGGGACCCTGTTCTGTATGAGAACCTCCGCAGCCGGAACAGAGAGCACTACGAGGTCAACATGACCCAGAAGGCCGACGCTTCTCTGCAGCCTCGGGCAGGGCGGGCTGGCCCCCAGGGAGAAGGTGGGTCTGGGGGTGGGGGGAGGGGGAAGATGGGTCTGGGGTGGGGGGAGGGAGATATCAAGTGTACACTGTAGTCATCTTGTGTCATGTACCAGGCAGGTTGAAGTAACACTGTGTTCATCTTCTCTTGTGTTCACAGTGAAAAAGAACAAGTATGGAGACACATGGGATGAGTGAGTGTGTGTGTTAAAGAGAGAGGACAGGGAGGAGTTTGTGTTAAATAGAGAGGAGAGGGAGGAGTTTGTTGTGTTAAAGAGAGAGGAGAGGGAGGAGTTTGTGTTAAAGAGAGAGGAGAGGGAGGGGTTTGTGTTAAAGAGAGAGGAGAGGGAGGGGTTTGTGTTAAAGAGAGAGGAGAGGGAGGGGTTTGTGTTAAAGAGAGAGGAGAGGGAGGAGTTTGTGTTAAAGAGAGAGGAGAGGGAGGGGTTTGTGTTAAAGAGAGAGGAGAGGGAGGGGTTTGTGTTAAAGAGAGAGGAGAGGGAGGGGTTTGTGTTAAAGAGATAGGAGAGGGAGGGGTTTGTGTTAAAGAGAGAAGGAGCAGTTGAGAGCGGAAACGTGAGTGTGTGTCTGTTAGAGAAAGTAAGAATGTGTAAGGAGAGAGGGAGGATGTCTATTAAGGAGAGAGAGTGTGTGTGTGTTGAGAGTGTGTGCTTTGTCATCTTGGGTCATGTGATCCTCTCCAGACACCAGTCAGTACCTGATCACCCGTACTGTGTTCATGTCATCATGTGATGCTGCTTAATAAACCAAATTGGTTTAGCCTAGTCGGCTGTCCTTGTTTCTGTAATCAGGGTTGTTTGAAACATACACATACTGATTCTAGTTTACGCACGTGTTTTACAAAAGAAATGTGTAGCAATATTGACTTTACTGATGTCTGTCCCACATGTTCTTCATACAGGCTAATAGTTCATATTTGTTTGCCAACAATAATGATTTAAAAACAGATGCATTAGTGCAGAGAGAGTAGGACTTACTTCAAAGCAGATCTGAGTAAAGTATAACAAAGGGATGATGTTGCCTGAAGGTTCCTCTAGTGGCAGCTATATGCATTGCCAGGCTACCATGAGCAACATTTCTACATTGATATTTTATTAATTTTTCTGACACATTTATTCTAAACCTACAAATGGTGCATATAGAAAATACGGTAGATTTGCAATCAGTTTTACAATCTGTAGTTGGCGTGTTGGTTCAGTACATGTTAATTACAACATTAGAATCATATAGGGTCCTCCAGCAGTCTGTCATGTCTGAAACCGAATGAGAAGATCAAGACGTGTGTAAGTCAGATAGAGAGCAACAGTGAGTGTGTGTCAAAGCCAGTGCAAGCGAGTGTGTGTTCACCTCTAGCTTTGTGCCGTTTCTGAGGGAGGGCTTGGTGCTTCTTTTTTCTTGCACTCCTCACACACATGAGGGCAGCGCCTGCGAGGGGAGAGACGGTTAGTTACCGTTAGCTCAGGGTTCTGTTACCACGGGGGACGAGTTACCGCTGGCCCCATGATATCAACCTTGATTTATTCACCCTAAGCTAGGGTGTTAACCGGCAACAGACCCATCCCCTCACCTTCGTCCTGGCCAGCCGGGGCCAAAACCACGACCTCCGAACCCTGGGCCAAACCCTGGGCCATCTTCAGAACCAGGGAACGGGCCGAGTCTCTGGAACTTCTCCCTGCAGGTTCCGACGTAGGAAGCCTTGCCCACCGCGTAGCCCAGGATCCCCGCCACTTGGGGCAAAGGGGAAAGGTCGAACCGTAAACATGGAGGGACAGAGGTCACAACAAATTATCCCACCTACCTCCCCAGTCTCGCCCCATTTCCCCCCCCCCACCTCCCTCTGTCTTCCCCCTGGACTCACCTGCTAGTTTGGGGAAGGGACCAAACCTCTTGGAGGCGTTCCAGATTCCTGGAGGAACAGATTAGAGCTTGAAGAGATTCGTGTTCATGCTGTTCAGCTCTGTGTGAGCAGTGGGGTCTTACCCTGGTAAAGGAGTCCTCCAGTGACGGCCATGCTTCCCAGAGACGCAGGCAGAGCTGGGATACAGAAGGAGAACATCATAAACATGTTTATGAGGAGAAGGATATTATAAACATGTTTATGAGAAGGATATTATAAACATGTTTTATGAGAATAATGTGATATATGTGTTTGAGGAGCAGAATAGCACAAGAATATTGTAAACATCTTTATTAGGCGAAGAATATAATGAACGTGTTTATGAAGAGAACATTACAAACGTTTATGAGAACGACATTATCAACATGTTTATGGTAATGTATTCAATTATCAAATGTTTTCATCCAAAGCGATGTACAGGGGAAAGCATAATGTACCCCACATCTCAACATGTTAACAACATACTGAGAACATAATAAGAATATGTTAAAAGCATATTAGAGAACATACTTATAACACATTAAGAACACGTTAAGAACCATTTTTCTGTGTTTTCCTGAACTAGCTTCAGCTGTCTCCAGCTGTCAGGTAGGCCAGTGTTGAGGCTCAGCCTCGGATTGGTTATGACAGAACAGAATACACAAAGGGGGAGGGGCATGATTAATGAGCCTACGCCCACACACGAACATACAACTACCCGGTAGTTCTGATGAAAGAGAAAGTGCAAAGGAGAGAAAATGAGGAAGGGGGTAAAGAGAGACAGAATGGAAGAGAGAAAGAGGGAGGTAGAGAACACGAATGGTTGTCTAACAGAGTACAAATTATACCATGACAATGCTGCACTCAGAAATCTTATTCCATGATTATTCCAGCGATGAATATAGGAAATGTATTGTAGTAATTGCAATCGGAAGCCAGGAGCCTATATACATGTTAAGACCCCCAGGCTGTTGTCTTGACCTTTTTTGGCGGCGATCCAAGACGTAAATTGGCAAACTCCCAATCCCACCTGTAATTCAAACCATCTAACTTCTCTTGAATCTGTGCATGCAAGTCTGGCTATCACTTAGATAACCGGGTGTTAAAGTTCAGGTACCTCTATACCAGAAGCTCTCCTCCTGACACTCCCTCCATATTTGTCTGATATCCTCCCTGTGAAAGTGCCGTTCACCATGGTGACTCTGTGGAAGATATGGACGGGTTATACAACACTACTAACCCCCTCCTGTAACTCCTTCTGTTTCCCCCAACACACTGTGGCACCATCAGGGGGGGAAGGGGGGGGGGCACGGCTAGCTTAACAAAAATTGCGAGCCTAAAAACTACAACAGCATAATACAATTCCTGAAATTCTCAGTGGCCCCATCTGGCCACCCCTATGGACAATGTCTGGGGGGAGCCACTCCCAACACAACTCTCCCGTTACCCCCAACCCGGAGTGTGGTTCTCTGACCTTCCTGTCCGCCTGTGCTGTCGCTGCGCTCTCTCCAGCCTCGGAGCTCATGGTGGCTGGTCTCTGGAGTCGTTTCCTTGCCTCTGGGATCAGATCTACGTCCAGCTGAAGTGAAGTTCGGAGTCCTGTCTGCTTCTTAGCCCTCCGCCGTCTGAAGGTCCCTGGTTGGATCCTCCACCCCAACTGTAAACACAGAGGCCCTGCCTACAAGGAGGGCTGGTGAAATAACTTGTAACAAACCTCCCCCCCCCCCCTCAACACACTCTCCACCCACGTCTCTCGCTCTACATTTCTCGCTTTGTCTCTGATTTCATTATTGCTCATGGTGATACGCCTACTATGAGTTGACTGTCTTTCAGAGCCTTACCTCTGGCCTACCTTTGGCCTCCTCCCTCCTCTCGTTCCCCAAGATCAAAATGGCATTACAACTTCTACATTCTACTACGGTGTGCCTATGGCACGTGTCGATCTGACACTAGATATCCCAAAAGTTTAGAGGGAGGTGTGGTATTTTTGTTTCCATTTACAAAGCCGAAGACTCAAGAGGGAAGGTGCCTAAGGTGGATGAAACGAGTGGGAGACCCCACTCCCAACTTAATTTTCGGGGGGAATGTCCCTGTACTTACTGTAAGTCGCTCTGGATAAGAGTGTGTATATTCATAACTCAACTTTAAGCTAGTTGAGCAAGCTCTGTTTATTTATTTCTTGTTGAGGCAAAGTCCCTGGCACTTCATGGTTGTAAGGTTAGGATCTTACAACCACATAGAATGCGAGGTCTGTTTTTAGCAATAGGATAGAGTAAATCCTGAAGTTATGCAAATGAATGCAGTCACTGAACTGTTGTGAAAGGTTAAACAAATCAACTCATGCAGAAAAAAATTTAACTTTAGAAAACAAAAACTTAGTGTCAAGACAAAAAAAAAACAATGACATACGCCAAACCAATACGTCATCAATGCAGACCAATCACCTTTCACAACAACGGAGTCGCATGACTGAAGGCAGGGTACGCCACAGAGGAAATGTGTGTGGGCGTGTCCCTCTGAGAAGACTGAGCAATGGGGATCCGTCGTGGGCTGGTTTTCGGTAATGCACGAGGAGATTCACAATATTGACGTTTGTAGGTAAGTTTTCTAGCCAATGAGCAACGACAGGGGGACGGTCTCCTTGACAACTTTGATCTGTCACGTTCAAACAGGGAAGGGTCTTAAATTCTTTGTCCAAATCCTTGCTACATGACAGCCATGTCAGCCAATCAGCGAGACGCCGGGCGCGGTCAATGAGTCCGTCTTCAACCTGAAATCATCTACGGGCATACGTTACGTTAACAAGTCCCGCCTCCTGGCCGGTCTGCGGACTTCACACAGACAGTTGAGTGTTTCATAAAAATGCACTCTGATGCGGCAAGTAAGTATAATTGTGGCTTTGGTGTTTTTGTACGCGCGATGATGTTAGCACGTCTATTACAACCATGCTTTGCAGCTACCTGATGCATGGCTTATGTGTGGCTGCTGTACGACGAGAAGAACCTCTCATGGTGCCAGACAATCTGTTTATCGAGTAGGCTAGTGGTATGGATATCTGTGTGCTATTGCCATTCTCTTTGTAGTTTCCTACGTTGTCTTGGGGTTACAACAAAGGAGGTATTCTGTATTATGTTACTGGTGTGGAACGCACTTTTGGTGACTTCTTAGTATGATAATAACAACGTTTATGCCTCACTGTTCACGTGGATAAAGTAAAAGCAACATTATTTGTACCAGATTTATGTGCGTATGGACCTTATTGACGCATGCCAGTTTGTTGGAACTGCAAAGCAACTTAGATTTATACGCACCGATGTTATGTGACATTAAATAGGTCAGATTTCGAGGTAACTGCGGAAAATTAGAGTATGAAAATCGTGACGCAGTTGGGTAAAATTTCTGTCGATGCGTGCCACAGTGGGTTCTTGAACCGTTCGTCATCCTTAGAGGAGGATAACAGAGACTTTGAGACATTTACATGTGGTTTTATATGCTATGTACCATTTTTGTTACAATGTTATATGCATTCATCAGTTTGGTGAGCGTCAGGAGAGGGGTGCTGAATGAAATTATTTATTTTTTGGAAGTATGGGTACTGTAGTTTAACTATTTGGTCCTTGCATGAGAACCATGGCCATCACATAATAAATGGACTACAACGTCCATGTTTCCAGCTACTCTCTAGATACTTTGTAAACTCATTGCAAGTTGTGCGTCTCTACTGCTATTTTAGGTATGCAGCGAGTGTGGTCTCAACGGCCTGTCGTCGATCTGAACATTTGGAACGATTTTAAAACGATGACGTTGGGTGACACAATACGCAAATAAATAGGATTGGTGGCATTTGATTCTTGGCTAGAGGGAGTAGGCGAGGCAGTAATTTGCTGTCCAGTCTCCCGTCCTGCAATGCTGCAGTCCAGCTGGTCATCCCGGTAGAGACGTCGGACTCCGGTAGTGGCGATCAGGTCGGATGTACACGGCCAGGCTAGGCTGCCTGCTATTAACCCGGTCCTTCCACAGACTGTATTAGTCTCCTGCTGTGACGTCACTCAATCCTTACATTTACGTAGACGATGCTGTAAGAGATATTTCTGTTGCTGTTTTTAGCCCTTCTAAGAAACCGTGCCATGAGAGAGAGAGACAGAGAGAGAGAGAAGGGTGGGGGGGGGGGTGTTAGTGTTAATCCACCACTGCCATTACCATGGGGACCCCACAAAACCTCAGTTCAAACCTACTCTGGTGCTTCAGGGTCAAAGGGAACACAGCTGATTTAGAGCCTGTGTGAGTGGTCATGAACAGGGTTGACCCAGTGTTGGCTGACACCTAGAACTCTGATATGTGTTCACCCTCCTCCCTTCTTATCGGCTTCTTCTCTCCCGCAGGTTTTCAGCTCAACTCCCATCTGTCTCCTCTAGCCAGCATCCACAGCATCTACCACACCCTCCACAGGCTGGTAAACTACCCCACACAGTCCTCACCCCACACACCTACCAGACACTCCACAGGCTGGTAAACTACCCCACACAGTCCTCACCCCACACACCTACCACACCCTCCACAGGCTGGTAAACTACCCCACACAGTCCTCACCCCACACACCTACCAGACACTCCACAGGCTGGTAAACTACCCCACACAGTCCTCACCCCACACACCTACCACACCCTCCACAGGCTGGTAAACTACCCCACACAGTCCTCACCCCACACACCTACCACACCCTCCACAGGCTGGTAAACTACCCCACACACCTACCACAACCTCCACAGGCTGGTAAACTACCCCACACACCTCACACACCTACCACACCCTCCACAGACTGGTAAACTAACCCACACACCCTACACACCTACCACACCCTCCAAAGGCTGGTAAACTATCCCACACACTCCTCACCCCTGTACATCTACCACACCCTCTATAGGCTGGCAAACCACCCAGCTAGTGCTTAGTGTAGTAGCCTATAATGTACTGTAGTAGAATAGAGTAGTCTAGTTGTGTGGTGTGTGAGCAGCTGTTTCAGATGTGTCTCCCCACAGAACCTAACAGAGGAGGTTGGACAGGACAGTCACTCCTCAGGTACTGAACCCATCTGACTGCCCTACACACACACACACACACACCACCTGACACACACACGCAAATACATGTACATACCTGACCCACCCTATACACACACACACCTAACCCACCGCACACACTAACCTGACCCACACACACACACACATGCATAGAAATTCATACATACTGGCACATACACACACATCCACATGCAGACACACACCTATCGATACACGCACACTCACACATTCATACAAGTTGTTGGTGTCTCTGTGAGACTTTGTGGTCTGGTGTCATCAATGTGATACAGTAGCTGTCTAAACCCCCTCGCCCCCCCCCCCCCCCCCCCCCCCAGCCTGCTGTTCCAGAGCCATGCCCCCCAGGAAAAAGAGGAGACCCACAGCCGGCGATGACTTGACAGCTAAGAAGAGCCGCCATGACAGGTAACACCTAGCAACCAGGTACCCCCCTTGTCACCTAGCAACCAGGTAGCCCCCATCGCCTAGCAACCAAGTAACCCCCCACCCCTGCCACCTGGTCACCTAGCAACCATGTAGCACCAACTCACAGCTGGGCGGCTACCTAGCAACCCGGTAACCCCCGTTGCCTAGAAATCAGGTAGCCTCCATCCCCCGCCGCATAGCAACCAGTTCGTGGAGTTGACTGTGAAAGAAGGTGTCTAACCTGGTCTGTAATAGTATGTTCCCTCCTGCAGTCTTCTCAGGAAGCACGAGGCATCCCAGATCAGGGAGCAGGAAAGCTTCTCCAGTAAGAGATGTCTGGAGTGGTTCTACGAGTACGCAGGTGAGACGCTGCTGTGGCCTCCTGGAAAGGTGTCTGTGTGTGTTGTTCAGAGTATTTGTCTGAGTGTGTGTGTGTGTGTGTGTGTCTGATCTGTGTTGTTCTAAATGTGTGTTCTGTGTGGTTCTATGTGTGTGTGTGTGTTCCTGTGTTTGCAGGTTGTGACGATGCAGTGGGTCCAGAAGGGATGGAGAAGTTCTGTGAGGACATCGGAGTGGAACCAGAAAATGTAAGAAACCCATAAACCTCTGCTGTATGTCCACAGGTCTATCTGTGATGGAGACCTGTAGGTCTGTGTTGTAGTTGTGTTGGAGTGTTGTGTTGCTGGTCTGTGTGTGCAGGTAGTGATGGTGGTTCTGGTTCTATGTGCAGGTGGTGATGCTGGTTCTGGCCTGGAAGCTGGATGCCCAGAGTATGGGCTACTTCACCCTGCAGGAGTGGCTTAAAGGCATGGGCTCCTTACAGTAAGTCTGTCTGTCTTTATTTATGTGTGTGTACACAGGGGTTCAATATGTGTGTGTGTGGTTGAATGTGTGTGTGTGAGTCAGTGTTTGTGTGTGGGTCAATCTGTGTATGGACAAGTGAGTGTGTGCATGTCTGGGTCTTTATTTTCTGGTCATGTGACTGTGTAGCGTGTCTAAATGGCTGTCTCCTGGCCAGGTGTGACTCCACAGAGAGGCTGAGGAACACTCTGGACTACCTGAGATCCATGCTGAACGACAATACAAACTTCAAGCTCATCTACCGATACGCCTTCGATTTTGCCAGGGTGAGT
The DNA here is from genome assembly GCF_054491055.1 of Hypomesus nipponensis. Taxonomy (NCBI): domain Eukaryota; kingdom Metazoa; phylum Chordata; class Actinopteri; order Osmeriformes; family Osmeridae; genus Hypomesus; species Hypomesus nipponensis. Next base: position 7,211,423 of record NC_140376.1, on the reverse strand, counting down.
GGGGTGCAGACATATCCCAAAAACACTGTGCCTGGTATCTGAGATGTGGTTACTATGCACTGTGCCTGGTATCTGAGATGTGGTTACTATGCACTGTGCCTGGTATCTGAGATGTGGTTACTATGCACTGTGCCTGGTATCTGAGATGTGGTTTCCCCCAGGAAAAGGACCAGAGGAGTTTGGACTTGAACACAGCCAAGTGCATGCTGGGATTGCTACTGGGGAAGACATGGCCACTGTTCCCTGTGTTCAATCAGTTCCTGGAGGTGGGGAGTCTCACACATGCACACACGCACACACCTATTGTGGTATTAGTGTGTGTCCCAACAGTGTGCGTGTGTGTGTGTGTGCTTGCTCCTGTATATGTGTCTCCCAACAGCAATCCAAGTACAAGGTGATCAATAAGGACCAGTGGTGCAACGTTCTAGAGTTCAGCAGAACCATCAACCTGGACCTCAGTAACTATGACGAGGACGGAGCCTGTGAGTCAAACGTCACACACACACCCCGCCATCCTCATGCACACACACACACACACACCTTCAAACGCATGCACACACATACACTCACCTCCTGATCCTCAGTGTGTTGTGTGTTGCAGGGCCCGTGTTGCTGGATGAGTTTGTGGAGTGGTACAAGGAGAGGGATATGTCCTAGTCCTGCAGCAACAACAATAACAGCTCTTAAGAAACTACAACCACAGAGTAAACAAACAATATGGAGTAGCTGCATGTGGGCAGTGGAAGGGGGTGGGGTGGGGGGTGGGACGGGGGTGGGGGGCCTGAAAGGGCCATGGCAGAGACAACAACCACCTCTGGAAAACCATTTCCTTACCAGTGTTGCATTGTGGGAGGAGAACCCATGGTCAGCTGGGACGCTGCTTCACTGTGAAGTGTGTGATGATACCATCAGCCCTCGGCCCAGCTGGGAGGCTGTCCTAAACCAGGGCCTTTGGACCCGGGAACATCTGAATATTGTAGAACCGTGTTGGACTCCCATCTGTGCTTGTCCTCCATAAATGACAATAACCCTCATTTTGTATAGTTTCAGAGTGTTTGAGATGGGATTCTTGGAGAAGCACACTGTGTCAAATGGCTGAGGTCAGGGGTCCAGGGTCGGGTGTGTTTACAGTCGTCCTATAATAATTGAGCCTAGTTTCCCGCCCTTTTCTCTGAGCAGGGCGGGGATTATCTACCCCCCAGGATTGGCTCGACCTCGCACCACTAAACCAATCAGATTGCTGCTGACAAACTCTTATTACGGCACAGCGGCAGCCCCCGCCAACCAGCACTCATTGGTCACATGACCATCTGATGTATCCATGGCAACGCTGTGGCGATAGTAAGAGAGTTTCTTGTGCCTCAAAAATATGGAAGTCACTTTACGTATTCAACTTGTAACACACACATATGCACACACATGCACACACACACACGCACAGATATGCATGAATACACACACACACACACACACACATATATGCGCACACAAACCCTCAGTGGTCAGGTATAGATTCAGGATGTTGGGACTGTGTTCAGAGCTAAAATGCAGCATGTTTGTTTCTATCTTTGTATCTAGCAAACATCTTCCCTAGTTCGCTGGAGTTGTCGTCTTCTCACTCACTAGTCTCCTGCTCCCTCGTCCCCTGCTTCCTAGTCTGCTCATCCCGAGTCGTCTCCTCCTCCCTCCTCTCCGTCTCACTCACTAGTCTCCTACTCCCTAGTCTTCTACTTCTCACTCACTAGCTTCCTGCTCCCTGGTCCCTTCCTCCTTGGTCTCCTCCTCCCTGGTCTCCTCCTTACTGGTCTCCTTCTTCCTGGTCTCATCCTCCCTAGCCCCCCTCCCCCTCTCCCCTCAAGGCTGTAGGTCCTATGAGAATGAGCAGAGCAGCATGGGTGCAGCGCCAACACCACCAGCCAGAGGTGGGCCCAGCCCCTCGGACGTCTAGGTGTAGCATGATGTTGATGCTATGCTAGCAAGGTTTAGCATGGTGTTCATGCTATGCTGGCTAGGAGTAGTATGGTGTTTATGCTATGCTAGCTAGGTTTAGCATGGTGTTAATGCTATGGTAGCTAGGTGTAGCATGATGTTGATGCTACGCTAGCCAGGTTTAGCATGGTGTTTATGCTATGCTGGCTAGGTGTAGCATGGTGTTTATGCTATGCTAGCTAGGTTAAGCATGGTGTTAATGCTCTGCTAGCTTGGTGTAGCATGGTGTTGATGCTATGCGAGCTAGGTGTAGCATGGTGTTCATGCTACGCTGTTCTGCTAGCATCAAGTAACGTCTTATTAACACTCGTATAAACTTTAGTCTCTGGCTGTGATGTGATGCTGAACCGTTTTAAGGGTGGGAATAATTGCATGCTCGCTCCATCAGAGCCTTCTGTGAATGGATGAGATTTTGTACAGGAATTTGTGTTGTTGCTGTGTTTCGTATGATGTCCTCACTTATGTCTTAGTACACACCTGAAAACCACAACTGTGGATGTTAACACATAACACACCTCTCTCGCTCTCTTCCTTCCTCTCCAACTCTCACTTTCAACATTCTCTCTCTCTCTCTCTCTCTCTCTCTCTCTCTCTCTCTCTCTCTCTCATGCACACCCAATTTCCCCCACTCTTTGTAAGCATTAGTGTTTACATCGTCAGACTAGCCACCACCCCACCTATCAGGACTGTCAAGGAGCTCTCCCGGTGGAGGGTCAGAAGACCTGTAGGAGCTGGAGCCAGCTGTAGGACTGCTCACTAATCACTTGCACAGAGACTAACTCTGAGCTGTCCGGTCACTCCAGGAGGGACGAGCAGTTGTCCAGGCTGTAAATACAGCGTGTACAGTATGTATGTGTGTGTTTTCACTGTAACCTATCTCTCTATACAGATATAAAGGGGTTTATTAACTTAAATGGTTGTTTTGTATTATGTCTTCTTTGCAGTTTTGATCTGTTTTTATTTTATTTTTGTAATATTCACTACACACCCCAATTTCACCCCAAATACCCATGATGCAACTTGGACACAAACTACACCAACACAATGTGGATATTGTTTATGTTAATAATTAAGTCATAGACATGATCACATCAGTAAGGCAGTGCTGTTTGATAAATACTGTCAAATACTGTCTTGTATTGGTTTGTGTATCCTGACAACATACTGTATCAATACAAATATACATGATGATTAGAGAAGGTTCTGGAATGCATGAGTATGACTAACATTTTATAATCTGTCAGACGTAATTTAATACTGTTTACAAAAGATATAATCGGGTTATAAAAAAAATGTTGATAGTTTACAGAGTAAGGAGAGTAGCATTCTGGGATTGTAATAATATTAAAATCTAAATATCTCCATGTCCGTCCATCAATACCGAAATTAATTTTCTCAATGAGGAGAGTGTATTGATGTTACATAATCAAGTGACACTAATACACAGAGTGGGAGGGGTCTAGACCTGCCTGCCCTGTCTGAGTTCCAGCTGGAGGGGGGGGAGGGCTGACAGACCTGCTGACCCCCCCATGTCAGAACCCAACCCATGTCAGACGTCTGTCTGCTGTTGGTCTCCCCTAGGACTGGTGGGAGTCACGGTCTCCAAGGTAACGCTATGGTAGGGGCGTGCAGAGTGGTAGGGCGTGGCTACACCCAACAGCCCCAGGGAGCCCGTCCCTCCTCCAGCCCCCCAGGAAGGTGAACCCAGATGGCCGAGCCCGGCCACCTCTCCCCCCTGCTGGCCCGAACTCCTCCTGCCCTGCCCGTCATCCCGCTCCTCGCCTCCGGGGGTCACTGTCCCAGGAGCAGGCTCCAGAGGGGTTTGGATGTCAACAACTAGACGCCTCCGGAGTCGGGGCATTCGGAGACCAGACCCGGACATATTGGTCCTCGGCTCTAGTCCGGGGGTGGAGGTCTGTAGGGAGGGAGGGGGGTCCTGAAAAGTGGTCCTAAGCGAGCTGGTCTTCTCCGTCTCCCATCCCTGTGTCTCAGTACCAGACAGCCTTTCCCTGCCAACCCTGTCCTCTGGCCTTGCCATCCATCCAGGATCGTCAATGCTGCTGGATGAGCTGTCTACGTGGATGTTCAGAGCTCTCCTGGGGGCCAGAGGCACAGCAACAGCGCCAACACTGAGAGGAGACTCTTCAGACCTTGTTTCGTAAGCAGAGCTGAAGGAAGAGGTGAAATTATTGTACGATGACAAACGAGAAGCAGGTTCGATGTCTTCCTCACGGTATGTGGTGCTTGTGGGTCTCCATGTGTTCTCATCTGTGAGCTGAGATGAGTTGTCCAAGTGGATGTTGAGAGCTCTCCTAGGAGCGAAGGATACTGGAACACCTCCAACACTGAAAGATGAGTCATGATTGTCTGAAACCTTAGTTTGTTCTCTGGTCTCGTCTTCACTGTCACTGGATGAGGAGGCAGGTGGAGGTGTTCTGGGGGTCTCAGGTGGAGATTCCTGGGGTACTTGAATGTCCAGACGTCTCCAGGTCTGGGAAGAACTTCTTTCTTCTCCCTGGTATTTGGTACTTGTGGGTCTACATGCTTTTTCTTCTGTGCTCAGCTGAGTTGAACTGTCCAAGTGGATGTTGAGAGCTCTCCTAGGAGCAAAGGACACTTTCACACCTCCAACACTGAAAGGTGAGTCCTCATCGTACTTAGTTTGTCTGTTAATCTGTTCGCTAGTTTCGTCCTCGCTGTCGCTGGAGGAAGAGGTAGGTGGAGGTGTTCTGGGGATCGCAGGTGGAGAAGACAATTTGATATCCTCTTCCTGGTATCTGGTGCTTGTGGGTCTCCATCCAATTTCATCTGTCCTGAGATTAGATGAGTTGTCCAAGTGGATGTCGAGAGCTCTCCTAGGAGCGAAGGATACTGGAACACCTCCAACACTGAAAGATGAGTCAAGATTGTCTGGAAACTTCGTTTGTTCTCTGGTCCCGTCCTCACTGTCGCTGGAGGAAGAGGCAGGTGGAGGTGTTCTGGGGGTCTCAGGTGGAGAAGCAGGTTTGATTTCCTGCTCCTGGTATTTGGTGCTTGTGGACTTCCATGCATTTTGATCAGCGTTGAGCTGAGATGAGCTGTCCAAGTGGATGTTGAGAGCTCTCCTAGGAGCGAAGGATACTGGAACACCTCCAACACTGAAAGATGAGTCATGATTGTCTGAAACCTTAGTTTGTTCTCTGGTTTCATCCTCACTTTCGCTGGATGAAGAGGGTACAGTTTTGTCAAATGACAATGGAGAAGCAGCCCTGATTTGGTGGTCTTGGTATTTAATGCTGGTGGACCTCCAGGTGTTCTGATCTGCGTTGAGCTGAGATGAGCTGTCCAAGTGGATGTTGAGAGCTCTCCTAGGAGCAAAAGATACTTTCACACCTCCAACACCCAAAGGTGAGTCACGAACTGTAGTTTGTTCTCTGGTCCCATCCTCACTGTCGCTGGAGGAAGAGGCAGGTGGAGGTGTCCTGGGGGTCTCAGGTGGAGAAGCAGGTTTGATTTCCTGCTCCTGGTATTTGGTGCTTGTGGACCTCCATGCATTTTGATCTGCGTTGAGCTGAGATGAGCTGTCCAAATGGATGTTGAGAGCTCTCCTAGGAGCGAAGGATACTGGAACACCTCCAACACTGAAAGATGAGTCATGATCGTCTGAAACCTTAGTTTGTTCTCTGGTTTCATCCTCACTTTCGCTGGATGAAGAGGGTACAGTTTTGTCAAATGACAATGGAGAAGCAGCCCTGATTTGGTGGTCTTGGTATTTAATGCTGGTGGACCTCCATGTGTTCTGATCTGCGTTGAGCTGAGATGAGCTGTCCAAGTGGATGTTGAGAGCTCTCCTAGGAGCAAAAGATACTTTCACACCTTCAACACCCAAAGGTGAGTCACGACCTGTAGTTTGTTCTCTGATCCCATCCTCACTGTCGCTGGAGGAACAGGCAAGTGGAGGTGTTCTGGGGGTCTCAGGTGGAGAAGCAGGTTTGATTTCCTGTTCTTGGTGTTTGGTACTGGTTGACCTCCATGCTTGCTCATCTCTGCTGCTGGTTGAGTTGTCCAAATGGATGTTGAGAGCTCTTCTTGGAGCGAAGGATACTGGAACACCTCCAAAACTGAACGATGAGTCACGATTGTCTGGAACTTTAGTTTGTCTGTTTTTCTGTTCACTTGTTTCTTCCTCACTGTCGCTGGATAGAGAGGCAGGTGGAGGTGTTCTGGGGGTGTCAAGTGTGTTCTCCTGAGATACCTTGATATCCAGTCGTCCTTTAAGACCCAGACCAGCCCACTTTGCCACTGGGTCTGGGTGTGGCACTGGGTTAACCTCCTCTTCCTCATCTTCATCATCTTCTCGGTTCACCGTGTACTGGGTGTGCTCGCCATCACTGTTGCTGGACTGGGAGGAGCCAGACGACTCCACCTCCTTGTCACGGAAGCGCTCCTGATCAGCGCCGGCTCTGGGATGGAGGTTGGGTTGTGGCAAAGTGCCGGGTGCCAGCTGTGCATCCTTCACGGCCTCGTCTTTCTCCTCCACTTCCTCTCTCTCCGCGTTGACGGTGTACTCCGTGGTTTCACTCTCGCTGCAGACCGAGCTGTCGGAGTGTTTCCTCACAGACCCCCGGCCGGGGATTCCTAAATCACTGAACCGGCCCGAAGCCCCTCGGATGGAATCGGAAAATTCGAAACTCTCCCCACTGTCGTTGTACTCCTCTGAGTCCTCCCCGACAACCATTTTGGGCTTCCAGTCAGCGAAAGGCTCAGATGAGAACCCGGGGACCTCGCTCCCTGCTCCGGGGGAGGAAAGGGTGGGGTCCTGGGTGACGACAGGCGACGCCGCCCTCTGCTGGAGGGGGAGATCCGTCTGAGGTGGGGACAAGGGCTCCCAGGGGTTGTTCTGGGTGACCTGTCCTCTTCGTCCTGGTCCGTCTGAACTGTGTGAGGAGTGGGAGGAGTGTGATGAGGACTCAGACAGGCGCCTCCTCTCCTCCCCTGGGTCAAGATCAGGGATGGGCTCAAATTCCATGGTGTGACCTCTTGGTGGCTGCTCTCTGTCTCCGCCGGTAGACTCCCTCTTGGAGTTGTTACGTCCCCTGGGTCTCCCTCCTTCCGGGGTCCCTGGAGAGGGTTCCCACTGCAGACTGTTAGCGTAGACCGCCTCCGGCTCAACTGTGTCATACACCTGGTCATTCTCTTTGCTGCCAGCCAACGTATCGTAGTACTGCACAGTGCCGGGGTCACTCTGGCTGCCAGCGGGGCGGCTGAACGTTACTCTCCTCTCGAGTCCTCCCTCCTGGTCCTCTTCCTCGTCCGAGTATGCCCCGTTGTCGTAGGGACGGTGGGCGTCAACGGCTGGGGAGGAGGAGGGGCTTCGTTTGGGGCGGAGCCTCCTCCAGAGCTTATCCAGCAGGGGCCTGGCAAGGACGCCGAGGATAAAAGCCACGAGGAAGGTGATGAAGACGGAGAGGCAGATGGCCAGTGTCAAGTCTGACTTGGTGGGGGACTCTAGGGACCTTCCTCCCTCTGCTCCCCCCTGAGGGCCGCCCGACTGTGGGCTCAGCTCCTGCCCTGCCCTGTTCAAGCTCCTGGAGCTCCTGGTCCTTGCTCTTGGACCGGGCTCTCTTGTTAAGTGGACCTGCACGTCGTACACGGACAGCGCTTCCTCTGGCCCGGACACACACAAGTACAACCCGGAATCCTGCGCTGTGATGTCATGGATCAGCAGCCCGGACACGCCCCCAGAGACCACACCCCTTGGAGTCTGCCATTGTGAACCTGGAACAGGAATTGCGAAAACCAGGAGACATTTAAAACTGGGCCTTGCTGTCACCTTGTCTCATGATCATCTCTGTTGTCTGATATTTTAAATTGTACATTTTGGTTTACTATTTAAAAGAAATTGTAATGGTAAAAGCTTACATCAAATATGATCAATTGTGTGTATTTATCGAGCCTTTGCCTGAATTTCGACCAAGAAATACATGAGACGAGGTTGCCAGTGAAAGTTGTGAAAACCTAGGAGGCGGAAACACCTTGTTGTGATGAGTCACAGGGCAGCAGAAGCTCCGTCCCCTTCTCCACCATCACTTCCTGGTGCCGCCCCTCACTGGCCCCTCCCCTAGAGCAGGATAGCTCCGCCTCCTTCAGCTGCAGCAGCTCTCTGCCTGAGAGGGAGGGGGGCCACGCGCACACTATCCCTCCCCAGTTACGCCGGCCGAGGTCCCGGTCATGGGTCATCCACCTCTGCAAGCTGCGCAGGGCGCAGTCACACCTCCACCTGTTCCCTCGCAGACTAGCCCCGCCTCCAAGGGCACCCAGCCACCAGTGAGTCGTGGGGGAGAGTGTTGTCAGCAGGTTGAAACTCAGGTCCAGCACCTGGGAGTGGGATGGGTCAAAGGTCATCTTCTGAAGTCATCTGACATTTTAATTGTTGGACCGGAGTTGAGATATTGTTGTTGTTGCATTGTGCCTGATAGCTGAGATATGCTCTGCACTGTCCTTGGCAAATACAGAACTAGTGTAGTTACCAGATACATACATTTAAGTAGTGCATGTAAGAAGTACAGCGAAGATCCTTGATTTTTGCTTGATGTGGCCATATCAATAACGTAACTAAAAACTGCTACACAAATCAAAGTAAATGTAACACAGTTACCATGGGACTCATCGGGATGATACCAGTAGACTGGCCCTGGCCAATTGGTGAGTGTTACCCTGGGCTGGGTCATGTGGGGGTGTGTGTTACCCTGGGCTGGGTCATGTGGGGGTGAATGTTACCCTGGGCTGGGTCGTGTGGGGGTGAATGTTACCCTGGGCTGGGTCATGTGGGGGTGAATGTTACCCTGGGCTGGGTCGTGTGGGGGTGAATGTTACCCTGGGCTGGGTCATGTGGGGGTGAATGTTACCCTGGGCTGGGTCATGTGGGGGTGAGTGTTACCCTGGGCTGGGTCGTGTGGGGGTGAATGTTACCCTGGGCTGGGTCGTGTGGGGGTGAATGTTACCCTGGGCTGGGTCATGTGGGGGGAAATGTTACCCTGGGCTGGGTCATGTGGGGGGAAATGTTACCTTGGGTTGGATAGATGGGGGGGGGGGGTGTCACCCAGGGCTCAGGCAGGAGGGCAGGTGAGGTTGTGGGGGTGAGTGTTACCCTGAGCTGGGGCAGGTGTCGGAGGGCCTGGGGGTGGAGGCTGGAGATGAGGTTGTTCTGCAGGAGCAGCTCTCTCAGATGGGGCAGGTGTCCCAGGTCCTCTTCTCCCACGGAAGAGATCCTGTTGTTGGGGAGATGCAGCACCTGCAGACCCCTGAGGCCCTTCAGACCTGGAGCACACAAGACAACACGTCATACACACGCACCCCACATGACATTCACACACCACTCACAACGCATCATACACAACACACACACAATGCAACAGGACACACACAACACGACACCAGTAACATGGCAGAGAGTCTCCTCTGTGGCGTGAATGTAAAACCCCAGAGGAACCTGAGGTAATCGCCAGTCATTCGAGGTATGTGAGTAAGATCACCTTTGCACTGCGGGGGAGGGGGACATTCCTGCCTGATAAGAAGTTGCATTAGGACACCTGTCCTTTCATGTCCCTGTCCGCATGGCCATGGTAACACCAAACCAAATCCCCCGACGACAATGGTGTCTACGGCTACTTCTGCAGCCAGGGTCGCTCTGGGCTGCGGGGATGACATGACTGTAAACACAGCCTGATGAACGTTCTTTTCTCAGCTGAGATGTGGTTATTTTGCGGCTGGACAAATTATTGACTCTGTCCAATGAAATACTGTACAACTGTACACTACAGATCCCTGGGATCCTTTCTATATGCACTGCTATCCAATACCCAGTATATCCTAACTAACTCCCCAAACTGTATACAAACTAACCCCCAGTCTGCCCTAACTACCACTCCCCCAACTGTATACAAACTATACTATACTAATCATTACTCAGCTACACCAAGTTATGGACCATTGGAATTCCTATGGGTTGGCTGAAGATCGTACAATCATTTGTTAAAAAGTTCCTGTTTGTGTGACCACCGAGGTTTAATCATTTCTGAGTGGAGCAAAGTCCTCATTTTGCAGGATGGTTTAGATGGGTGTGTTTACAGGTGTGCAGCGGTTATCTGGAGCCACCTGATTGTTAATACATGATCATCACCCACACCACACAGAGGAACAGAGACAGGGCCAAGGCCCAAACAAGCTGACTTGTGGCTACTCTGCATAACACCAAGTTACGATATCGAAAGATATCGAAGACTGTGTGTGTGTGTGTGTGTGAGAAAGTGTGTACGTTTGTGAGAGAGAGGGTATGTCATTGTGTGTGTGTGTGTGTGCGAGAGAAAGTGTGGACATTTGTGAGAGGGTGTGTAAGAGTTTTTAAGTGTGTGTGGTGTGTAAGAGAGAGAGAGAGAGTAGGCGTGACTCACCCTTGTGTGCGTGTGTGTGTGTGTGAGAGAAAGAGTATGTGTTACTCACCCCTGTGTGTGTGTGTGTGTTTGAGAGAGAGTATGTGTGACTCACCCTTGTGTGTGTGTGTGTGAGTATGTGTGACTCACCCCTGGGGAGTCCTTCCAGCAGGTTTCTCTCGGCAGAGAGTATCTCCAGGGCGGGGGCCCAGGACTCACACCCCTCCCTACCCCCTGGGGGGCCATGATGAGGGGGTCGGGGGCCCCCTACACACAGCGAGAAGTGTGTGAGGTTGTTGTGTCCCAGCCAGAGCCTCCGGAGTGAGGGCTGGGCCCAGCGCTGTGTGAGGGAGGTCAGGAGGTTATAGGACAGGTCCAGGGAGGAGAGAGAGGCTGGTAGGAGAGGCGGGGCCAGGGAGAGGCCGGCCGTGGAGCAGTTGAGGGTGGGGCCCGGAGTACAGAGGCAGGGGCTGGGGCAGGCAGGGGCAGGGGAGCGGCTCTGGACCCCTGAGCATAGCAGTATTACAGCCAACACCAGCCACACTGAGATCCCCATCTTTGCCTGCCCATGAACGGCCAGCATGAACCAGTGGCAGATTGCAGGTTGTTAGTATTCACCCTGTCAGAATACATGGTGTTACAGTATATTATATTAGAGTACATGATGAGAGTACACATTAGAGTACAAGGTTTTAAAGTATATGGTATGAAACCACCTGGTTTTAAAGTACATTTAAAAAGCACATGATTTTAAACTACATGTCAAAGTACATGATTTGAGAGTATGTATTTGAGTTTATGGTGTACATAAAGTCTACCGATGCACAAACTGAGTTTATTTGATCTGTTCCACAGCTATTGCACCTGTTACAGCACCGTAGCCATATTGGTCTGAACTACATCATGCATCATAAAACACCTGGTTGGCTATCGATGGAATTAGGATTGTGGTGGTCATTTGAATTTACTTGATTTTGAGGCTCATCACAAACCATAACTGAAACTACAATTTTGTTTTTTTTCAAACCAATACAGTATCTCATCGGTTTTCAACATAAATTGAATAAAATGTAACTCTCTCGGTAATAATCAGAGCACCGTTTAGTCATGTTGTCTTAAAAACTATAGAAATACAGAAGATGGGACGAGTATTGAACTCACCGTTAAGTATCCTGACTGTGTCTGTCCACAGGTAGCTTGTGACTGTCACCCAGCCCGGTCCCCCCCACATCCCCGCCCACACCGGGATCAAAGTCTCACAGCCATGTTGACACCCACAAAAACGGAGATCATTTACATGTTGGTTAATATCTCACCTGGATTCCTAGTTCTAATCTCCCTTTTAACCACTTGTAAATGGATGCATGATTGGCTAATCAAACATCTGATTAGACATTTTTGGAAGTTCCCCACAAGGTTAAGTACATTCCAGAATTCTTCCGTATGGGTGTGTGATGCATTGATGAAGGGTTTATGAAGGGATAATACAGTACTACATCAGAGCACTGTTATTCAAACAGCATACTGTATTCCTTTATTAAAACAAACGTGGGAAATTAAAGTTACCAAAAGGTTGTGATTGTGATTTTCTAAGAAAATGAATTCCAACATCCAAGTATCCAGTTCCTGTAGCATAGAACTACCTGCACATTGTCCTAAACACAACCTCAAAAACATTTCAAAGTGTTTTAAAACAAAAAAAGTCCACAAAGATCAAACTTCTGCCACACCGTTTCATATTTATATTGCACTGAATACCTCTCAGGTATTACCTTTCAGTATTACTGGTTTCAAGGAGGAGGCAAATACTGGGCGGCTTCAACACCTACAATAACGATATCTGTTAATAACGATATCGATGAAGATGTAACAATATTTTCTATAACATGGTAAAAGACCAGCACATTTCGAACGCATACATTTCAAACTAATAACTGTAAGTGTTTCAGTAACAAACCGTGATCAATAAATAAAGAATTCCTCAGCTACCTGATGCCTTCTCACACAGCAGCCAGCTAACCCCTGCAGACCAGGCAGACAGAGCAGCGACCAGGTGTGTCATGAAACCAGACAGACCGACAAGGTATGTTCATTACTGGTAGCTTACAGGGTTACTTTGCATCGTGCCTGGTTAATACAAACCGTTCCTCGACTCTGGTATGTTGCTTTGGATAAAAGCGTCTGCTAACTTAATCAAATCTCAAATGAAATTGAGCAACACTGTCCAGTACCAAGGTCCTGTTTCTGCTGTCCACACGGAATGAGTACCCAAGCGAAAAGATATTATACTTAAAGTAAACTTACTTAAGGTAAGGTTGTCAACAAGAACTTGAATGCACAAAATCTATAAATTTTTGTACACTTCCAATTCCGAAGAACATAATTAATATAATAAAAATCACTCATTTAACACATTAAAATTGGATTTAAGTATCCTCTCTTTGCGCTTGGGTAAACACAACAACTCAGAAACACATATCTTTGGCCAAGCAGACAACACAAACACAACCACGTACATAAACAAGCAACATAGTCAGCCAGACAAACAGAGATGGCACCATCAGAGGGGGAGGGGTTACATGAGGCTGTGGTAATACTGCATCCGGGCAACCCAGCCTTGTGATTGGCTGACGGGACAGGATATCCTGTCCAGGGGGGAGGGGGGGGGGGTCAGTGGGCGGTCCCACAGGGGTTGTCAGATGTCTGGCAGCCCATGTTGGGGTACTTGACACGCACGCGGAACAGTGTGCCGTCGGCACACATGCACAGCTTGTACCTCTCCAGCGTCTCGTCAAAGTACCCGTTCCCCGCCACCTCGGGCATGCGGGACGGACTCACCATGACCGAGCCGTTCAGAGTGATGCTGTTCTCCTGCAGGGAGGGGGGGAGGGTCCGAGAGGGTGAGTGTGTGATGGGGGAGCGGTGTGTGAAAGAGTGTGTATGTATGTATCTATAATTGTGTGCGTGCGTGTGTGTGTGTGTGTGTGTGAGAGAATGGGGGAGAATGTGTGTGTGTGCATGTATGCATCTAGTGTGTGTGAATGTGTGAATGTGAGAGAGTGTGTGTGAATGGGGGAGAGATTGTGTGTGTGTGTGAATGGGAGAGAATGTGTGTGTGTTACTCACAGCTCTGAGCTCGATGTCTCCTCCCATCCTGAACTCCACAGTCTTGCCCATGATGTAAACCCCCTCGTTACCTCTGATGATGGCCCGGCCGTCCCCTCTGATGGTCAGGTCTGACGACGCATTGCTGGTGATCTGGAACAGCGGGTTTTTTTTTACAATAAAAATGTTTTAATTTGTATAATAATGTATTCATTTGTAAAATAACGTGTTAATTTTGTATACTAATGTGTTCACTTATCAAATGCTTTTATCCAAAGTGACATACAGTATGATTATATGCTTCTATAGACTCAGTATTACAGAGTAGGGATGGATCTGACCCCTGAACCCCGACACCCACCCTCTCTGTAGAGGCCTTCTTCACGCTGAGCACCTTGACCCCTTTGGGCAGGTGGAACTCGTGGTTGTCAAAGTCCGTGCTGAAGTAGGTGTTCTGGGTGCGGGGGTCGGTGAAGGAGATGCCCACGTCACTGCTGATGGAGGTCTTCTCCTTCTCCACGCTCAGCTTGGTGGAGCCCTGCTGAAAGACCACCTGGACACACACACCAACACACACATACTCATACTCAAGTCAGACTTGTGCTGTGATGGATATATCTGCTAATAAGAGAGAGATGAGTAAGAACATGCAATAAAATAGTAGCTATGTAGATATGTGTTTTTGTGTGCTTGTGTCTGTGCGTGTATATATATATATATATATATATATATATATATATATATATATATATGTGTGTGTTGGGTCTCACCGGGTTGTTGTTGCCGGTGATGAGCAGGTCCTGGTCCTTGCGCCCCCCCACGGTGCTCCGGTGTAACGGCAACACCACGCCCATGTCAGCCTTCTGCTTGAACCGCAGCAGCCCACTGCCGTGGAACTCCATGCTGTCACAACCGTTCGGCCCGATGCGGATCACCGTCCAGATCACCAGCGTAATCTGCAGAAGCACGTCCACAGAGGAGGTTTGGGATTTGGACACGGAATTTGGGTACCTCTGCTTGTTGTTACCGCTGAGTTATTGTTGGTTTGTCATTTGCTCAGGAAAAAAAAGAGTTATGGCTAATAAATGGCTTTAGTTTTAGGCTTCTGCAACAGTGGGTTTTAGTAGACTTAGAGAGAATGCAAGATACAAATGTAAACAATGTACAATATTTACCAAATATAAAATAAACAAATATAAAGTAAAGCTACTGGGCCGGTACTGGCTGACCAGGAGCTAACAGGACGTCCTGCTTCACTCACAATGAGGTTGATGAGCGCCAGGAGGAAGAGGAGGATGATGATGCAGACGGCCATGTTGCCCTTGCGACCTCGCAGCCCCGTCTTGTGCAGCCGCTCCTCCTCAATCGGAACATAGCCCGCCTTCAATCAAACCATATCAAACTTTATTGGTATAGTTCTCTTTACCAGTAAGGTCACAGAAGGCTTGACATGCGTCCACAGAACTTCACCTAAACCAACCCAAGACCCTGTGAGAAGACAAGGAAAAGTACAGGGGGAGTACAGGGTCAGCTACAGGGATGGGGAGTACAAAGTCAGCATGAACACCTTGAAGTTGCTGTTGTGTTCCTTGTTGGTGGTGCGTCGCTCGATGGCCTTCTCTCTCATGGTCTTCTTCACCGGCCCGTTTGAACTCTCCTGAAAGACATACATTTTATTCATTTAAAACTTTGATCCAGCATCCAGGGCAGAAGGCCAGTCCTCTGGTAACACCATTGACGAGTCCTGTGGTCAATGTGATATATTTATATTTTATTCCTTTAGCAGACACCTTTATCCAGACCTGACATACAAATTGTGCATGTAGAAAGAACAGTTGAAAATATAAGATCGAAAGTGCATATCTAGTTCTATCAGTGGGCTACTTCAGTGGTCTGTCAGGGAACGTCCTGTATTTACAAAGTGCAAACTAATACAGCCAATAGCGCTTATATACTTATTCACACTTATTTGGTTTATATAGGCATCAATAAGGTGATTAGCTACTTGTTATATTGTAACGGTCGTATTTTCCTCTTTTATTGACAAGCGCCGCCAGTTGGAAACAGACGCGCGCGCCAGAGGAATGCACACCAGTTAAATGCCCAAGCGCCTGTCAGTCTCTGGGCGCGACTAAAAATAAACTACAGGCCTACTCATTCAGTCACAAATGCAATTTATGTACTCTTTACTTAAATTCACCAGAACTTATCGTCAGACATGTATTGGTATTTGATAGTATAATTGGTTACGGAAAGGAGGGACGTTTGTAACGTTTTTCGTAGCAAGGCAGGCTGTAAACATAGCGAGGGCCAGTGGGCGTATTTATCTGAAGGTAAACGATAAAAACTCGCATTGTTTAGTATTTAGAATTCATACTGAGTAAAAATACACTTAGAATGTATACCACACTTAACCGAAAATAGAGTACAGAAGACAAAATAACATTTAGAATTGGAAACAGACCTGCTCCGACGCCATGTTGTCCCTCCCTCAGCGCGTTAGACAGCGCGGGCGTCAGAAATAGCGGAGGAGGGGACCGGTGTGAGTGAGCCCATACAATATACGACCGTGTACGCGATGTAGTATTATAGACACTATGAATAGTAACCGTACTCCTTAAAAATGAAACAAAAAACAAATCCGTGTTTTTTCGATAGTTTTCTACAAAGTAGGCTTTTTACACGCGCAGTTCCCGTGCGCGAGAGAGGTGGTTGCTTCCCGTGTCAGCGACCAATGGGAGAGCCCATGTCGGGATTCCAAAATAGAAAAACACACATTTGGATGGCCATTCAGATTTTCCATAGATAACTCAAGGGCGGGGCTAATGAACTTGGGCCAAGCAATTACGCCTGGACAACTTCCTCAAGGCTTCTATGGGACGTCTTTCTACTGGATTGCTCTATGCGTCTCACGTCTTTATTATGAGAAAGGATTTTATTGTATTTTTATTTGACCTTTATTTAACCGAAAGACTCATTGAGATTTGAAATCTCTTTTGCAAGAGGGTCAGAGCCTGAGACTGCACTTGAGCCTGAGACTCCTTGTATTGAAATTGAATTAAAAACACAAAATTGGGACAAGTTCAACCAGTTTAAGATGGCACTAGTGTAGCATCGGAGCTGTTCTACCCGGTATGTTAACGACACGGGACTGCCTGTTGGATAGCCCGCTGTTGGCTCGAAAACCGGTGTCGTTTGACAGTATGACATTACAATGGGCCGCTTCATTACATCACAGACACCTGCATGTGTCCGTCCGAACGCAGCCCTCTGTGTCAGAGTTCTAGGACAGATGCATGGGCGTAGACACAGGTCTACACAGAGAACAATGTCAGAAACTTGAATAAACACTCTCAATCGTACTAAAGGCGTTGCTACAACTCCAGTGCTGCTTGGCATCTGTAGTGAAGGTAGGATAACAACGTCAAGTGGAAGAATTTTTACAACTGGGGTATAAAGGACGGGCGCGCGCCGGTCACGGGCGCTCTCGTAGCAGACGAGGTTAAATCTCTCGGAGTGTCCAGCAGCGTTTCAAGCCTCTTGCAGGATTAGCAAGAGGACATGGCCGACTCTCTCCGGAGACTGGTGAACACATCTTCCTTCAGTGTTCTGCAAGACAAACTTGAGTCCTGGTACAAAGACTATCATGTAAGTCATTCATTATTTACATGTGACCTCAATCTGATCATTGAATACTGTTTATAGTAGGCTACTTTTTAGTCTTACTCCGCTATTCGTGCTTGTTTTCTTCTTAGTTTTTACTGAACTAAAACCCTAAAATAGGATGATTTCAGTGGATTCGAGTAAACTAAAGAAGCAATTAGAACTTCAGGTTTTATCGAGGTCACAATTGATCTTAAATTAATGTAACAAAATATGCGACAGTGTAATGGAATTTACTAGTTTTTATCAGAACACAATGATTTCCCGGCAAAGTTTGGTTGCTATGGACGCCAGTCGTCATGGTTACAGTTAAACCCTTCCTTGCGCCCCCTCGGGCTAAAAGATGGACACGTCTCACTGTAAGACTATTATTGCCTTCCACCAATACTTTGTAATGCAAAATATTAACTGAACTTTTTTTTTGTAAAAGTAAAGTAAAAATAGTTGAATGAACGCAGTTAAATACGTAGAAGTAAACACAGTTTATGGCTGAAGGAGCCAATCGTTTGACTAGAAAAGACTGCGACTGTTCTAGATTTAGGCCATGTTTCTTTAAAGCCTTCTTAAACTCAGTCACCTGTCTCTCACCCCTTTGTCACCTGTCTAACTTGGCTGTCACCTGTCTGACCTGCCTGACCTATGTGTCACCTGTTCAGGTGGTGTCCTGTGATCAGAACCTGAACAGGTGCTGTGAGCTGGTGGAGCTGACTGCCAAGATCCAGAGCCACCTCTTCAACATCCTCAACCTCACTGCTAGAGAAGGTAGTGTTGACCTATGAACTCTGACCCTCACTGCCAGAAAAGGTAGTGTTATCTATAACCTCTGACCCTTCCCTGCTTCCTCCTGTGCACCAGGTGGGCACTATGGTGGAGTCGACACACTCAAATCACGCCTGCTGCCCTGGCTGGGCACCTGCTTCTCCATGGCAACACCCTCCGTCACTACGGACACCAGCCTCAACCTCATCCAGGTGAGTAACCAAGTGACACTGCCTCTCAGAGCTCAGCCAATGACTGCCCTCTTCCCCCACAACCCTTTTTTTCTTCCCTGCCCATTCTGGAAACATCTGTTGGGTTTGTATCTATTTATTTATTTATTTTTTGACCCAGGAGGGGCTCACTGATATTATACATCTCTTTTGCAAGATAAATAGCTAGCAGGTTAACATGGCGTGTGTGTGCGGCTACGTGTGTGTGTGTGTGTGTGTGTAGGAGTCGATGGAGAAGGAGAGGAAGATCAGGGTGCTCTCAGCCTCCCATGATGAAGACATGAACAAGATGGAGGCTCAACTGAGCTCCACACGGCTGCAGCTGGACTCTGTCAAGCAGGAGTGAGTCCTTCAGGAAGTCCTGCTGTTGCATGACAGCTGTTACCAGCTGCGATTGTTATAACCAGTTGTATGACTGTGTCATCATAACCTGTTGTGTGAATGTTATTACCCGTTTTAGACTGTCTGACGCCCATATGGTGCTGGACGACACCAAGAACAAGTCCGCCACCACCCTGCTGGCCACCGAGGATGAGATCCTGCAACTGAAGGATGAGTGAGTGACCTTCGACCTTCTAGAAGAATCCACGACAGTCAAGTCCAGGTGCTCATGGTCACCATATGTTCCTGGGATTGTGTGTGGTGCGTGTCTGTCTGTGTGTGTGTGTGCCAGGCTGCGGGCAGCGCAGGACCAGCTGGAGGTGTATAAGAGGAAGGTGGATGTTCTGGATGATTATGAGAGGCAGGTTCGTCTGCTGAGGGATGAGGTCATTTTCCTCACTGCTGAGAAAAGCATGCTGCAGGAGAGGTGATACACACACACACACACACATATATACACACACTCACATGCACAGGCACCCACAGTCTCTCATACCCACAACTAAACTGGCACACAGCAGCCCAACTCCTGTATTTCACCCTAATCTACCTCTCTCCTGCCTTCCACCTCCCCCCTCCCTCCTCTCCCCTTCAGACTGATCCGTAGCCGTTCCCCCAGTCCCCCCCCCAGGCGCTCCCGCTCCCCCAGCCCCATGAGGGGGGACTCTCCCACGCGGGCCCGCCTCACCCTCTCCTCCCGCCACGCCCGGCTGTTGTCTCGCTACGGCGACCTGTACGCCGTGGAGCGCCTGGAGGCCCAGAGCATGCTGAGGCGTTACCACGACGACCTGGAGATGGTGCAGAGGATCCTGTTCATCGCCACCGTGGTACGACACTCCCTCGTCCAACCGCCCTCCTGGCGACCACCCTTACTGTAGCAACCGCCCCTAGCAACCACCCCCACCGTAGCAACCGCCCCTAGCAACCACCCCTCATGTCCACCTCAGTACAGTATGAACAAATAGCATATTTTTCCTGATGTTGTAGCTGATCTGTTCTCACTGTGTGTGTGTGTGTGTGTGTGTGTCTGTGTGCATGTGTGTGTGTGATGGTCAGGAGTCATTCCAGGCCGCTAAGCTGGCCTTTCGGCAGTTCCGTCTGCGTGTGAGGAAGACCCTGTCTCCCGCCCACCTTGGGCCAGGGACGCTGGAGGAGGCTGCGCTGGATTACATCACCAGGAATCTGGACCTTTACGACGTACAGGCCAGCGTTAACGTAAGCCCGCTCACACACAGACACACACACATGCACACATACCTGTGTGTTCTCTCCTGGGCGTGTGCGACGGCGTGTGTGTGTGTCTCCAGGAAGTCATCGACGCCATGAACGTGAACGCTCGGATCTCGTTCCCGCGGGAGGTGGACTTTGTCCTGATCAGCAGCTTCATCAGGGAGGTGTGCCGCGTGGCGTTCGCCATGCAGACCCTCGACCCTCCCCTGGACCTGGCCTTCGCCAGCGATGGAGAGCTCTACAACGACACCAGGTCAGGCTGCCCCCTGGGCTTCACCACACACACATACACACACACACAATCAATTCATCAATCAAGTTTGTTGTTACATTCAGCTGTTCAAATGAGAGTAAATGTAGAAAATGTGTTTTACTAAGTGAATTATAAATAGATAAGAGGTTGTGTGTTGGATACAGGCTTGCTGGTTGTCTGTCGTTCATCCATAGTTTTACCAGGTGTAATGCTAACCTGCCACTAGAGGTCACTCTAAGCTAAGCTATCTTTCGCACACACGCTCACTCTTTCTGTGTCATGCTCTCTCCCACATATACAAACTGTCCCCCCCCCCCCCCCCCCCCCCCCCTCTCTCCAGGTATCGTCGTAGTTATGACTCGGAGTTCACTGCTCCGCTGGTAGTCTACCATGTGTGGCCTGCTCTGATGGAGGGAGACTTTGTGCTGGTGAAGGGAGAGGCAGTCACCAGGAGAGGAGCCCTGGTACACACACACGCGCATGCACACACACACACACATGCTCACATGCCTGCATGAACGCACACACACATTCAACTCTATGTTAATTGATTCAAATGTTAATGAGGCTATGTATGACACTGATGGCTGATGTATGCTGTGTGTATGTTACAGTGGAGGAGTCGCAGCAGGAGCTCCAGTCCAGTGCGGTCCCGTTCTGGTAGTCCCACCCGTACTCTGGTGAGTCTCTCTCTCTCTCTCTCTCTCTCTCTCTCTCTCTCTCTCTCTCTCTCTCTCTCTCCCCCTCTCTCTGCCAGTGGAACTAAGTGTGTTGTCTTTCTGACCCTGTGTAACATGCCCTCCCTCCTCCGCACCCAGGGTGAGTACACACACTTCTGAACCACAGCAAAACTGAACCATGGCAACACAGCTCCAGACTCTTTACCTCCTCCTCCCCTCTTCCTGTCCCCCCTCTCTCTCCCTCTTCCTCTCTAGGTTTTTAGCCACAACAGGAGTCTCTCCTCTGGCCGTCTGACCACCAGTCTCCTGTGAGGCCCTGCAGTCGACCAGACCCAAGACTCCAGGGACACACACCTCTCAGTACATCTACATTAATTCTTATCAATCAAAGTCTCATTTTGAACTTTAACCCGCTGGCTTTGATTCTCATTGGTATTTGTGACTCCTGTATGCTAATCAAGGATCCCCAGAGTGCTGTAGGCTAGATTCTATTTGTGTTGATGTGTTTTATGTAATCCTTAACTATTCACAATGACCCTCATCTCTAATGATATTTTACAACCCAGTATTCAGATTCATGGTAATAATGTGAATGACACCATGTCATAGTAGTGGTAGACCTGCACATTAGCACTTTCCTAGTATGTCTGAGTTAGAGTGGAGTTTATCTAATCTAACCCCTAGTAGACCAGTTGAATCCCTGGTAGACCCATTTAATGAATCAAGACCTAATTTAGCTGTGTATCTAATCCAACCCCTGGTAGACCTCATGTTCTCTAACGTGGGTATAGCTCAGTGGCAGAACATGTGACTGCAGATCACACAGTCATATGTTTCTTCTAAATTATATATAAACAAATATATTAGTGTTATCTCCACTGCTCCTGGTGGCACCAGGGTGTGTGTGTTTGGTTGACGTTCTTCTAAAACCCTCTGGTGCTAAAGTTCATGCAGAACTTTCCAACTTTGAGAACAATCTAGTATGCAGTCTCTCTCGCATGTTGTTGTTGTGTGTTTTGGTGCTTTTTCACACAACCTCAAACAGTCATGGGAAATGATTGAACGTGTTTTATAAAATGTATGAAATGACATCAGTGATTATACGCACAAAACGAGTAAATAACCAGCACTCAGGGGATGATGAGTGTTTTTGGGGAGTGTTGTCTTTATGTTTCGAGTTTTTGCAGCTCGGCTCTGCTGGCGAAGTGCTTCTTTTAGCCTCGGTTTCCAATGTGAACGCTAACTTTAGCGAAGGTTATAGGACAGCCACTCGGTGATTCACTCTCTCTGTGCTACTCCACTCACCCTGTAAACTTACTTATCTGGAAATGGTGCCTTTATAGATGTTGTTTTTGTTTTGTTTTTTACAAATAAAGAATATTGATTCACTGCTTTTGAATAAAGCGAGACTTGAATGACTCAAGCAGACCCCCCCCCCCCCCCCCCCCCATACACACACACACACCCCAGCAGCACGCTGATTACACCCACGGCTTCATCATGAGCAGGGAAATAAAAATAAGCTGGTGTTGTTGCCAGGGTTTCCCAGAGGGTAATTACAGTACAGCCTTGGAAGCAAAGACTGACAGGAAAATTAGAAATCACAGCTGGCCAGAGACTGCGGACGCGTTATGAATTCATATGCCAACCATGAAAGCTCCTTCCTATTCCACTCATGCTGGGATTATGTCCTTAAAGAACCTAGTTGAGGTTATTTTTACCGCCGGAGTATTTAGGTCTTCGGACATCCTTCCTGACCAATGGCATCGTCTCCCAGCACAGTTGCCCTCTGTGAAACCAGAAGTCGCTTCCTCTCCCCATCAGTCACATGTAAAATCACTGCATCTGCTGTTGTTCGAGTAGAACAAAGAATGGACTCAGAGGCCTGTCACACACAGATGTAGCTATTAGTGTATTGCATGCAGTTCACTCACAGAGGGCAGTAGGGGGCGATGTTGCTCCATAAAAACACCAAGAAGATTGTGCAGCGATGACAGAAGTCTTCCTCTGGAACCAAAAATAAGTTCCTGAGCTGGAAAGACAGGGAGAGGAAGTCAGGGTTTGTCTTGTGGCTCTCCAAGTTTCACATCAGCAGCCTTGAGCCCAGCGTGTGGGTGGATTAAACTGGAGCTCGTTCATCTGTGCATGTTTTGTGTTCACGATGTATGAGCGTAGTGCACACTACACACGAATGCACTCTCATAACACCCAGTGGTAACGCTGTTCTTGTCAAAATCAAGTCTTCCTCACTAATTAGCCACTCCAATTAACCCAGTCTGACGAACCCTGTTTAATTAACCCAGTCTAATTATCCTAGTCGAATGAACCCAGACTAATGAGCCCAGTCAAATAAACCCAGTCTAAATAGCGTTCCCTCTCTCCAGGCCCTGCCCCTGCTCTTCTCCCAGGGAAACCCCATACGTAGTGGCTGTTCATTCAGCCTCTCGGCCCACAGCTAACACTCCTTTTGCTTGGCAGAGCAGAGCAGGGTTAACACTGTGCTTCCCAGAGCAGAGGATGTGTGTGTGTGGGGGGGGATCGGAGGGGGTGGGGGGTGACTGAGGATCTGTTACATGTGTTTGGTCACCTGGAATACAGCTCGCTGGTCCAGCTCTCTGGTCACAGGTCAAGGATCCTGTATCCATGGTCACAGGTTTGTATCTTTGTCTTTGATGCTGAACTTCTGGGGTCACCCTCCCCCCCCCCCCCCCCCTCCACCAGCAGCCACAATCCTCCCAGTCCCCCCAAGTGGCTCCACATGTCACAGGACAGCGGTACTGAATGGAGCTCTGCTCCTCTCATTAGCAGAGTCCTATGCTGGAGTCCTGGAGAAGCTGGAAGGTCTCACTGTTGGACCTCCACGTCCTGTCTTGGAGGAGCTATGTTGTGATTGGCTATACTCCGGAGGATCCAGAGATACGGGTCTGGAGCCAATGGAGGGGAAACTACCCCAGCCCCTCCAAAGCCCCGCAAAGTCCCCCCTGAGCTCCCTAGCCCCACTAACCTCCCACCCCCCTCTCCACTCTGGAGCTGGCTGTGGAGTGGGGACTGCCCCAGCATCCAGCCAACCCCTCCTAACCCAAACCCTGGAAGGCTTTCCCTGGATCCTGGCTCTGCTGGTGCATTTGCAGCCCCCAGTCCCCCCAGTCCCCTTCACCCTTCCAACACCCCCCTTATCCCCTAGCACCCCGCCCCACCACTCTAGCCAAGTTGTTCCCCCCTCCTCCTCCCTCCATCCTCCCCCCTCTCCACCCCCTCCTCTCCCCAGGCCCTGCCAGATCAGCCGAGGAACATTAACAAGGCCCTATATCACCGCTCACGATGACAAGGTTACGGGTGACCAAACCACAGTGCATAAATCAAAGAGAATATGAAAGAGGAGGGAGGGAAGGAGAGAGGGAGGGAGGGAAGGAGTGAGAGTATTAGAGAGAGAAGGAGGGAAGGAGGAAAGATTGGGATTGAGAGAGAGGGAAGGAGGGAAGAAAGGAGTGAGGAGAGGAGGGAGCCATTATAGGAATGGAAGAGCATGGAAGGAAGGACGGAGATGTGGAAGAGCAGGGGAAGAATGGTTCCCGTCAGAACTACTTCCCCCTTATTCCTTCTTATAACAAGCACACTCTTCAGACAGGATGGATTGGGATGAATTGGGAGGAGGCGGGGTGACTGCTGGACTGCTGTGTGATGGAGTCATCTCTCTCTGGACTGGACCAGGAAACCAGTGAACTGTAGTAGTCCTGCTGGACACTGCTGGACCCTGCTGGACTCTGATTTTCACCACATCTGGACATGAGGAGGGCTGAGAGTGGGGAAGGGAGATAAAGGGAGGGAGGGAGTGATGGAGAGGAAGAGAGAGATGAAGAAAAAAGGAGAGAGAGGAACATGCGTGTGACAAAAACAGTAAATATCCACATGTGTGACATCATCCATCCATCCATCATGTTTATGTGAGCACCCCATCCCCACCGCCCCATCCTCCTTTGAGGTTCCAGCCAACCCAGAGGAGCAAAGTCCGAGCAGGCGTGACATCAGATATCCTCTTTCCCAGAAGAACCAGCCCAGCCCAGCAGAGCCCTCCTTCCTGCCTACCTTCCTCTGTCTGTTTAAGGCCACGTGTCCCAGTAACCAGCTAGTCTTCGGTGTGGTGAGTCTGTGTCTGGGCACAAGATGTCACATATTTTGATCACAACGTGACCTCCCTGATACAGTGATAGATCGGTTAATAAAGCCTGTCTTCTAGAACCAGACCAGTGCAGAACCTCTGGTTTCATCTTGTAGAACCAGGGTATACATGGTTCACTAGTAAGAGAATTCTGCAGTGTTAGGAACAAGCTTGGCTGGACTACAGAGAGCATTGTGGGTTTGCTTGCTTGTTCAAACAGTCCTGTTTTCATAAAGAAATAAGGCCGCTGGTTTCCAAGGAGCTGTCTGAATCTGGTCCTGCTGATCGTTTAAATAAACATTTTCTCATAAATGTTCTTGAAACACGACGACTCACACCGGGCTCTGAGGGAGGTGACTTAGTTCATGTTTTCCACAGAACGTGGAACAATTCACACGTAAAAAGCTGCTGTCTCAAACTCAGAACAAACGACTCGGTTCCGTTTGACCTGCTGTTCCCCATCCAGCTGCGAGCTGGCTGGCTAACCGACCGCTCCGCTAACCACTATGCTAGCCTGTCTGCAAACCGGTCTGCGGGCTAACCTCTCACCCTTTAGGGGTGATCTGATCTTATGGAAACCAGGCCTTCGAACAAGCACAAGGCCGGTAGGGAGGATGGATGCAGGGATGGAGACTGAATCACACTGCGAGCCCCCCCCTTACAGGGGTGTCCGAGCTACACACACACACACCCACACACACACACACACACACACACAAACACAAAGCTTAGAGAGCAGCTGCTAAAACTCTTATAGTGAAAGTATCCCAGCCACACTTACTTGTTCTTTTTTCCTTTCTGTTTCTTATTTCCTGTTCGTTCGTTCTTTCTTCTCTCTCCCTCTCTCTCCCTCTCTCTCCTTCTCTCTCTCTCTCTCTCTCTCTCTCTCACACAGGCACACACACACAATGAACACGCTCATGGAATCATCAGATTCCAGGGACATTACAAAAATGAAATGAAGGAAAAGAGAAAAGAGGGGGTGAAGGGAATGAAAGGCTACTCATTCCCCATGAACACCTCTCCATGTTCTAGATAAATGTGTAGCACAGACTCTGAGGAGAACAGCCTGGCAAGAACATCAGACCCACACTGCTCCCCACTCAACCCATATATCTGTCCACGACAGTCCTACACACACACACACACACCCCTATATCACACAGCCACACATATACACAGCCTCCCTCGTATATCTGTCCACAATAGTCCTACACACACAACCCCCCCCCCCCCCCCCCCATATCAGAGTCACACAAACACGTACACACACAACTTCCCCAGTTTCACACAGTCACACACACTCACATGCAGAAATACTCACACATACACACACACACACACACACTCTTCTTCTAAGCCAGATCTGAAGGCATTTCCTCCAGGCGGAGCTGCTTCTGCATGGTTATTTATGTTGGACTGCAGAGCGCTCCGGAGGGGTGGAGAACACTGGAGAATGTTGGAGAACGTCTAGGGAGAGTTGCAGAACGCTGGAGAGAGTCTGAGAACATCCACGAAGCGTTGCAGAGCGTTGGACTGGAGTCGTTTAACTTTAGCATCCTTTCGAGGACGTTTCATAACTTCTGCCAGTTTAACTTTAGGTTCAGTACCAGATCTCCCAGCAGGTGGCAGTCTAACCCCATGTTTTCCCTGGTTCCACACCGGCCACGCTCAGGGTCAAAGACAAGGGTGACTGGCGCACACCTCACACCCCCTGGGGCCCGCTGGGACAGGAAGACTAATATTTCTGCAGGGATGTGACAAGAGGGAGACTAGGGGGAGGCAGAGGGGAGGGCAGAGGTGAAGGAAAGAGACTGAAGAGCAGAGACCTGAATGGAGGGAGAGAGGAGGCAGAGAGAGAGAGAGAGCGAGATAGAGAAAGAGTGAGAGAGAGAGAGAGAGAGAGAGAGAGAGAGAGAGAGAGAGAGAGAGAGGAGGTCTTGTGACCCACACCAACGTTACGGTCAGTTGTCATCACCCTGGAGGTGACCCATGCTGGCTCTGCATGAGGACGGGTCTGTGTGTGCTCATGTATGAATGTATCTGTGTCTGTGTGTAGTTGAGTCTGTATATGTGTGTGTGTAGATGAGTCTGTATATGTGTGTCTGTGTGTAGATGAGTCTGTATATGTGTGTGTGTTTAAGATAAATGAGCTGTCCACGTGCTGGTAAGCATGTTTCCAGATGTATGTCCAGCTCTGTGGATCTGGCCAATACAGAGGTACAGTACCTCTACTGTCTACCTCTACTACTGCAAGGGTGCTCTACTCCAACATAGGTCCAAAACAGTCAAGTTTAAGCGTGTTCTTGGGGTTAGGACAGGGCTAGGGCCGGTACAAGGTTAGGACAGGGTTTGGACCAGTAAAGGGTTAGGATTCAGACAGCGTGTTCCAGCTGTGTACAGTTCCACTGATAGATTACTCAACATCACTTCCTGAGAACAAGCCCAGGGTGAGCATGTCAATGTAATAGTGAGTTCTGAGTACTGTTCCCGCCACTGACTCTTCTGGGAAGGTTCCTGCTGTGTATGAACATAGCTGTACGGGGAACACACACACATACACACACAAACGTCACAGCATCTACGATGAACACACACACATCGCAGCATCTACAATGAAACAAACGCGCACACACACACCCACACGTATTACCCATCTCAGTGTGGTCCCACGGTCATAGTGACCCTCCTGCTATCTGCTGTCTATTTCAGTGCTATTAATGCTTTTCCTGACAATCTGTGCTCGTTATGCTTTGTGAAATGTCATAATGGATGCAGATATGATGTTGTGTGTGCGTGTGTTTACCTTTAATGTGTTTATTGTTGGTGGGAGTTCTTCCCAGAATGGGCCACCTCACTGACAGGAAGTAGAATCTCCATCTCCTTCCTGGCCACCCACTGCTGCACTTATACTCTACCATCGTCTGGTCTGATCCTAGAGGAGAGGCCTCGTAAATCATCTAGTCTGGTCTGATCCTAGAGGAGGTCTCGTAAATCATCTTGTCTGGTCTGTTCCTGGAGGACCCACTACCATCTACCATCGTCTGGCGTAGATGGGGAGAACAGGAGAAAGAGAGAGGGGAGAGAAAGCGAGAGAGGTGAGGGGAAGTGAGAAAGCGAGAAGGGAGGGAGAGAAGACAGAGAAAGAGGGGAGGGAGAGAAAACCAAAGAGAGGGGAAGATCCGAGAGAGTGGGGGCAGGAGGAAGGGGAGGACAGATAGAGAGGGTGCAGGGATAAAGCCACTTCAGAGAGAAGATGTTTCTGACTGCTAGGCGTTCTCAGGAAAAACATCTAAAGGGATTTAAAAGTGATTACGACAGGAACACACTGTCCACAGTGGTAAAAGACACACAATGACACACACTTATTATAAGCGACATAGTGTCTGGAACAGCTAAACCACCATGGACAGTTCATGCCTAAGGGTTGCAAACAGCTGTAACCAGGAAGTATAACCAGGAAGTGATGTCAGAACAAACCACAGTTATGTAGTTTAATGATATTCATTACTACAATGATCCTCAAATCCTGTCTTTTGTGCAATGGAACAGGGATAGAAACCAGGGGAACGGGAACAGAGAGCCAAGAGAACAGAATAGAGATGAGAACAGGATGGAGAGCAGAGGAGAAGAGAGGTGAAGAGGAGGAGAGGGCAGAGAGAAGGTGGAAGAGGTGAAGAGGAGAGGTGAAGAAGAGGAGAGAGCAGAGGGAAGGTGGAGGAGGTGACGGACATGAAGAGGAGAGGAGAAGAGAGGGCAGAGAGAAGCTTGAGGAGGTGACGGAAGTAAGGAGGGGAAAGCAGAGGCAAGAGCAGAGAGGAAGTGGAGGGAGGAGACGAAGAGGGGAGAGCAGAGAATACAGAGGGAGCAGAGGAGGTTAAAGAGAGGGAGTGAAGAGGAGAGAGCAGAGGAGGTGAAAGAGAGAGAGTGAAGAGGAGAGAGCAGAAGAGGTGAAGGAGAGGGAGTGAAGAGACCAGAGGAGGTTAAAGAGAGAGGAAGTGAAGAGAGCAAAGGAGGTGACAGAGAGAGGGAGTGAAGAGGAGAGAGCAGAGGAGGTGACAGAGAGAGGGAGTAAAGAGGAGAGCAGAGGAGGTGAAGGACAGAGGGAGTGAAGAGGGGAAGAGGAGGGTGAGCAACAGACACAGTCCAACAACATCAACTTGATAAAGTTATTTTATTGAACAGCGGAAGAGGACAGACTGTGGATCTCCTCGAAGCATTGATCTCCTTCCTAGTAAAGTGCACTTCATATTCACCACCAACCCTCACAGTCTGACCTCACCCCCCTCCCACTTCCTGCTCCCACCCTAGGATCCATATATGAAGGTTGAGACACGTCAGTTGATTAGGAATGAGCCTTTGCGTATTTTGTGGGAGTAAATTGCTCATGAAAACCAACATGGGGCCAGTTTTGTCTAACTGAACTCATGACGGTGGATGGCAAGATTGATTTAAATTGGCCTTTAAGTGTATTTATATTTAGTTGGATTGTGTAATTATTCAATATTATGTAAAATGTCCTAAGAATAAAGACACATTTATAACTGATTGTGTGTGATGATTCAGTTAGCTTTCAGCTAATTGTCTGTTGCTATAGATGACAAATTACCGCTGGTCCCAAGAAATCCAAAACTTCCTGACGTTGTAGTCTCAATCTTGCTATACCCACCCCAGGACCCTGTGATGAGAGCACATGGAGAGCTGGACCAGAGGAGGGGAGGAAGGAGGGGGAGGAGGATTGAGACGCAGCCACAGGCACACGGCCAAGGAAGAGAGGAGCTGATCGGTGCCTGCTCGGTGCGGAGGTGCTCATGGAAGATCAAACACACCTCATACACACACCACACACACACGTCACACACACACCTCACACACAGTTGCCTCAGCCCAGGTGTTCCAGTTCCCCAGGTGAAAGAAGGAGTGGAGTGGTTGAGGAGAAGAGGAATGTGATATATTCATAGTGTGATTCAGGTTAAACAGCACAGTATTCTTACAGGTTCACATGTAGTCAAGTAATATCGTTTACGTCCTCATCTAACTTCTCTGAGATTCTAGTGTCTCCCCCTCCCAGCTGTCAAAAATAGGTCTGTCCTATTCAGCATCAGTCATGTCTACATCAGAAAGTGTGTGTGTATACATCACAGAGAGTACAGTCCTCGTGCGATATTATTCCAGTTGTGATGTCACAACCTTAGTTTGGCACCTCTTACATAACCTCAGACAGACCAACCGACCCACACACACACACATACAAAAGTCGGGGAAGTGGGCGGGGTCAGGAGGCCATGTGACTGCTCTGGCAGGACAGGATGGGTGAACGTGCAACACAGTGGTTACCACTCCGGCTCTCAAGGTCACACAGAGGTCACCATAAAGACACTATATAGGTCATACAGAGGTCAATATAGAGGTGTAGAACAGTCCAGATGATGAGGTGCGGCATCCAGTCGTGTAGAACACAAGCCTGGACCGGAAGTATCTTCTGGTTCCTTCACTTGTGGTGCTATTGTTGTTGTTGGATTGTGTTGTTCTAAAGTGCAGTCTAGATGCAGGTGGGTGAAAGTGTTTCTATCCTTCCCAGCATGCTGAGAGCAGGAAGAGAAGGGGCTGATGGGAAATGTAGTGCAGCGACCCCAGAGGCTGCTAGGAAGGGGAGGGGTGTTGGCACTGAGATGTCCTGAGGAGAGGTCAGGGGTCACAGCACCCACTCTGTTCTCTTTCTCACTCTGTTCTGTTTATCTCTCTCTCTCTCTCTCTCTCTCTCTCTCTCTCTCTCTCTCTCTCTCTCTCTCTCTCTCTCTCTCTCTCTCTCTCTCTCTCTCTCTCTCTCTCTCTCTCTCTCTCTCTCTCTCTCTCTCTCTCTCTCTCTCTCTCTCTCTCTCTCTCTCTCTCTCTCTCTCTCTCTCTCTCTCTCTCTCTCTCTCTCTCTCTCTCTGCTCCCCTTTCTTTGTTTCTATCTCTCCATCTTTCGTAGTGTGTCTCTCTCCTCCCTCCTTGTTACTCTCTCTATCTTAGTGTCTCCCTCTTTATCTCTACATCTTCCTCAGTGTCTCGCTCTCCTCCCTCTCTGTCTATCTTTCTCAGTGTCTCTCTCTCTCTCTCTACCACCTCTCTCTTTATCTCTCTCAGTGTGTCTCTCTCTCCTACCTCTCTCTTTCTCTCTCTTAGTGTCTCTCTCCTCCCTCCGCCCATCACTCCCTGGACTGGTAGAAGAGGATGTATCCAGACTCAGAGTTCTTGGAGATGTCCGAGGTCAGACCGTAGAACTCCTCGATGGCCTGGGCGTCGATTTTCTGCACGGTCAAAAGAAGAGAGAGGAGGTGGGGGGGAGTATACGACACAGAGACGGAGAGACAGGGACAGATAGAGACACAGATAGAAAGAGATAGAGACAGATAGAAAGAGATAGAGACAGACAGAGATAGAGAGACAAACAGAAAGAAATAGAGACAGATAGAAAGAGATAGAGACAGACACACAGAAAGAGATGGAGAGACAGACAGAAAGAGATAGAGAGACAAACAGAAAGACATAGAGAGACAGGAGGCAGACAGAGAGTAAGAGACAGAGGAGCAGTAAATGACAGTGAAAAAGACAGACAGACAGAGAGAGAGGATGAGTCGTGAATGTGACCGACACCCCGGGTTGCCATGACAGCAGCAGCTCTTTGTCACTCACCTCTACGATGTCATCATCAAACAGTAGCCAGAACCCATGACTCTTCACTATGGTGATGTAATGACCTCGGTTGGGTCCGCTGGGGGAGGGGGTGGGTGGAGGGGTGAGGGGGTGGGGGAAAGGGACAGGATAAACATCAGCAGTATGGCTAAGGGGGAAATATCCAGAATGAGTGTGTGAGAGTGAATCAGAGTGTACTTGTGTATGTGTCTTACCTCCCACTGTGATCATTTATACGCGTGTGTGTGTTTACGTGTGTGTGTGTGTATACGTGCGCTTGTGTCCTACCTCCCACAGTGTACCACCACGGCCACCAGGTCGTACATGCGGTCCAGGTTGAGGGCGTCGGCCGAGGTGTTGAAGAGGCGGAGCTCCAGGGGGAAGACCACGCGATAGGACAGCTTGGTGTAGCGGTGGAGCTGCTCCATGTACTTGAACCTCTTCAGGTGCAGAGCCAGGATCATGGGGAGACGCTTCACACGCATGCTGGGGGGGCACACACACAGATACACACACACACACAGATACACACACACACACACAGATACACACACACACACACACACAGATACACACACACACGCAGATGCACACACACGTTCACTGATACACAAGCAGATAAGTGTGGGTAAATGTGTGTATAAGCAGATGTGTAACTGTGTGTGCATGTGCGAGTGTGTACCTACCGTTTCTGAGCCTCCTGTTTGCTACAGCAGGTCTCACAGTAGTATTTATATTCACTACACAACGTCTCTGTGTTGCTGAAGTCCCTGTGGGGGGGGGGGGAGGGAGAAGGGGGAGATGGGGGGGGGCAGAGGGGGGAGGGCAATGTTAGCAGGTCTCACACTCTGGTTCTGGGGTCTGGTTCTGGGGTCCTGGTCGGGGTTCTACCTGAGACAGTGTGTAATAGAGGTGTTCTGCTCCACATCCACAGAAAGATCCAGAAAGTCCTCGTCTTTACTGCTTACCTGAGGGAAGGAGCAGAGCATCAGCCTTGAGCTGCAATACACACACACACTTAACCCTTGTGTTATCTTCGGGTCATTGTGACCCTTCAGTCATTGTGACCCCCCCCCCCCCCCCACGTGTCCGAAGGTTCACAACAACCCATCATTGTGCTGCGACAACCTTACCCAATACAAAACCAAAAAATATATATATATTTTAACCGTTGGGCTGTCTAACACCCCCCACAGCATGACGCGTGGTTGTGAACCTTTGGGTCATTGTGACCCGAAGGCAGCACAAGGGTTAAGTACATACACATCACATCTCACACACACACACACACACACACACAAACACACACACACACAGCCATGGCCACACACAGCTCCCTCCCAGCTTCAGTGTTTGCTGCTGACAGCTGTGTCTCAGAGCATCACACGCACTTTACTATGGTGAGTCTGTATATGGTCATCCCTCTCTTCCTCTCCCTCCCTCCCTCTCTTTCCCTCCCTCTCTCCCTCTCTCTCTCTCTCTCTCTCTCTCTCTCTCCTCCCTCTCTCCTCAAAGGACAATAGTTCTGACGTCAGCTAGCAACTCTGGTCTCCATGATAACAGGAGATTATACACAGTCGGCTGTGTGTGTGCGTGTGCGTAAGTGTTTTTGCGGGGCAGAGCAAGAGAGCGGAACGGAGCGAGCGAGGAGCGGGCAGATTTTGGACAGAGCGCAGAGCGGGATTTTTAAAAAGACGGAGCGTTGCCCTAGTTCCCGCTCCAATTCTGCTCCAGGAATGCTCACGCCACGAGAATTCATCTGTGTCATGCACAGTCATCAACAGTACCGGTAGACTATTTTCTGTAAAAAAATCGCCTCAATAATGGAGTTCACCAAGTACTTCACAAAATAAACTGAGAAGTCATACAGGTGTACTATTAATTTAAGCAATAAGCCCCAAGAGGCCGTGTTTTGCGCTGATTTTAACAGGTAAGGGGAGTTGTGAGGCACAAAGAGGAGTTCTAAAACTGTTGCTACAAATATTTGATATGGTTTCATAAATAAAAACAATTACAAAACTAAATAGTTTAATAATAAACAGTCATTCTTCCGCAACTACAAAGTATAGTTCCTACATAAATCGTCAACAGCCAGATGGACACATTTGCCGTCTTTTTTTTATTTTAAATATTCGATGTGCAGTAATATGGAATGTTAAAGAATGTTATGAGGAAAACCTGTAAGGTTATGATGGATTTTACAACGGCATGGAACGCGATATAGCCAATCACAATCAAGGATGGGAACAACCAGTTTTAGAAATGAAACTAACAACATTAACATAAAAAAACAACTATAACAAAAACATTGTTTCAGTCAGTAAAGATTAATTTTGGAATCTAAAAATACATCTCTCTCAAAAACTCGAAAGTGCGCTAAGTGAACATGCTGGGAAGAAAGCAAAAGGTTAGCAAAATATGGTCATTTGTAACAAAGTAAATATAGCTAATATTCTAACACATATTTGTTTTGTCATTCAAAGTAGGCCTAATATGGTTTGTTTAATTTTACAGGATTTTGTGTTATATTCCTTTTTACGCAGGCCTAATTTGTAATTTGAGATTCTCACCGCTCCACTCCGCTCATATAATCTGTTGCAGGATGTGTGTGCATAGGTGTGTGTGTGTGTGGAGAGTATGTGGGTGTGTGTGAGTGCGTTTGCATGAATGTGTGTGTGTGCGTGCGCTCATGTGGTCACCACGGTCACCGTCTCACCGTCTCACAGTTGAGGCAGCGTGTCTCATTGGTCAGCGTTCCCTGGAAGATGTCATGCACCCAGGTGGGCTCCGCCTTGGACTCCGCCTCTGTCTCCGCGGCAACGCTCTTCAGACGGCCGTTGGGCCGCTCCCCCCTGCCGCCTTCCCTCCCCCCTTCCCCCCTCCTCTCCTCCTGGAGGATGTCCGCTACTGTGTTGAGAAGGTAGTTGAGGAACTCATGGGCATCCTGCTGCATGTAGTTATCAAAGAGATCTGGGGGGAGAGGGAGAGTGAGGAGGGAAGGGAGAGAGAGAGAGAGAGAGAGAGAGAGAAAGAGAGAGAGAGAGAGAGAGACAGAGAGAGAGAGAGAGAGAGAGAGAGAGAGAGAGAGACAGAGAGAGAGACAGAGAGAGTGAGTGAGTGAGAGTGAGAGAGAGAGAGAGAGAGAGAGAGAGAGAGAGAGAGGGAGAGAGAGACAGAGAGAATGATAGAGAGAGAAGGAGGGTGTGGGAAGGGAGGGAAGGGAGAGAGAGGGAGAGGGAGGAGGCAGTTGAGTGAAGCAGTCTAACAGAGATGTTCATTGTTGGTCCACATAAAGAGCTTCCTGTAGTCTAACAGCAGAGAACAATCTGCCTCTATTCAGCTCTGGATGACCTTTATCACTGACTACAGCACACCTGCCCTGCCCTGCCTCCTCCTCCCCCCCCCCTTCCCCACGATGCCCTCCACCCTGTTTCCCCTGTGCCCTGCAACCCCTCCTTCCCTTCACCCCAACCCCCCCTCACCGTTCTCCTTGCGCAGTCTGGAGATGAACTTCTTGGGGGGTATGACCCCCACCTTCTTCTTCTGGGTGGTGATGCTGTGGAACAGGTCGGCCAGGCAAGTGAGCAGGGTCTCCTTCCTCTTCTGCTGGGCCCGGTAGCCCAGAACGTTCTCCCGGAACGGCCGACAGAAATACAGAGCCTGGAGCACCGAGTTACAGTAACATGTGTTCCCAAACTGGGGGAGGAGAAGGGGGGAGGAGGAGGAGGAGGGGGGGGGGGGAGGAGGATAGGGGGGAGGAAGGGGAGGAGGAGGAGAGGGAGGAGGAGAGGCGGGGAGAGGGAGAAAGATAGGAGGAGAAAGACAGAGAACGAGAGAGAATATATAAAACTTTCAAACTAAAACTAAAATGAGATATCCTGACTGCATGCATTACACATGTAGCCAAGAAACATGGCAGGAGGTCAGGGAGGAAGTGACGGAGCTCTACCTTCTGACCCCTACAGCCACCCTGGTGGTCCTACAGGGGAACAGAGATGACGGACACTTACGTTGACCAATCCAAAGTAGTGTTCGTTGATTGGGAACTGCTCCGGACCAATGTCTTTCTCCAGAGCAGAGGCATTGGTGCCCTGAGGAGGAGCGAGAGAGAGAGAGGGAAGGAGAGATATTGGTTACAGCTCAAATGAAGGTTAAATGTCGTGCAATCGTGCAGTATGAGTGACAGGACTGTTGGAGCCAGAGATGAGGAAGATCTAATCTTATTTCGTGCAGCCCTGACAACGACAGGTGATCTTGGATTTCCTGCTGCACTTTCGACACACACTTTTCTGTACGTCGCTTTGGATAAACGAACACACTGTCAAACAGAAATGTCACCACATTCCAGTATCTGGTGTATTTCCCAAAGTCTCCAGTTCCCCCGGGCCAGACAAGCCCAGCTCATTCATTATGAGAAGCATGAATCAGATCAGATCTCTCCTCTCTGGAGGGTATGTGTCACTAAAGACATTGAGGAGCGTTTAACGTCCTGTAATGGAGGTCACAGCACAGTCCTCTGCAGAGCCCTCAGACTTCCAGCTCCACTCCTGGCTCATTCCAGGGGCTTTGTTGAGGGAACGTGAGATTCTTAAACGACTGTCATTTTCTCTCAATAAAGCCGGAAGTGAGTATCTGTCTTTGTTGGGCTGCCTTTTCAACTGTAGCCTACGCACACATGTACGCAGTCGCACGGTCACACACAAAGATACACGCACACAGATACACACACACACAAACACACACACACAGGTACAGATTCACACAAAGGTATGCACACAAAGATACACACACACACACAATCAAACGTATGACTATCAGCGTAAGCACATGCACCCTATTCCGTTACTAACAACGAAGTAAAAACAACTTGAAAGTTGCCCTAAACAAACACCCTTACTCGTGCTAGACCAGTGTGGTGCCCCCAGATGCACCCCCTCCTGGAAAAGCACTCCCTACCATGGACTATTCGGTTTCCAGAACTGTTAAACCTATACCTAGCCTAAACAATTTAAAATATACCTAATGCTAGGGTAAAAGGGAAGACACGTGTGCGTGTGAAGAGCATTTCAGGGCAAGCCTTGTTTTCCATTTGATGTAAATGCAAGGCACCCCTTCAACTCATATTAAACCGGTTCTAACGCGACAGAGCCATGTTCTTTCCCAGAACCGGATATGTTAATTCAGGACTTAAGTGCTCCTGGACCGAGGTGGCACCTGTCATCCCGGACTGACGCCCGCTATTACAGAGAGAGCATCATTTGAGACTGTGACCATAACTGTGTCGGGCCATGGACAGCTACTAGCCTGCTAGACTCTAAGGCCCAAGCTTGTACTATAACCTACCTAGCTTCCACACATCGTGCCCCTTAACACCCTTGGCCGCCCACCCCCTTTTTCTCGCAGCCGACCCTCCCCAGGAATTAGACTGTGTCGCTAAGAGATGTAAGTCGCCGTGCCGGTTTGATACCGACTGTGAGAGCGAGTCACCGACCATGTCCATCACACAAGGTGTTTGACATTGACTACTCAATCGATAGCCAAATAGCTAGCTCAGTACTTACCATATTACAGATGGAGGCGATATTTCTGACAGTCATTTATGTTACAGGGTCCCCCTCACCGGCATCTTTATAAAATAAACATGATTTCGGAGCAGCTCAATGTTTAGAAAAGATGTGAATCGATTTTAATTCACACAGCCGCTGTCCAGAGGCCAAATGCAACCCAAACGCATTAAAGGGAAGCGATGCCCCGACCAGACGACACACACAGCAAAAGGCATTCAGCCTTGAGCAATTTTTTTTATCGTTAACATTAAAAGTCAGGATGACCTCATTGTCGCGTACATCTATAATGTTTTGCTGTGAAAAATGCTATGCTAGCGAAATGCATGAATGAATAGTAAACAAAGTTGTGTCAGGTTGATAGCAACGGATTACAACCACACACGAACTATGGAAACACGGAGGCCCGCCTACTGCAATGCACAAGCAAAGGGGATTGGTAGAGTACTTCATTATTTTATTGACAGATCCATCGGACCACTGCTGAGCCACGGCGTTTAGTCATTGGCGCAGTAGATGTCAGTCGCCTGAGTTGGAGTGGAACGGGGGTGTTAGGGATTTGAAGTTTTAATCGGAAGGAAAATTCTCAAACTCTTACCTGCATCTTGTCATGCTATTCTTTGTTTAACCTTTTGATTAAGGGGATCTTTACTACAAAGTACTTTTACTAGTATATACTACTATCTACTGCTAACAAGAATTGCCTATTGGCAGCAGTATAGTAACTAATATGTCGTTACACATAAATATAGCAAACACGTCAATAGAACACAAATAGAGGTAAAACACAATAAATATACACAATAGATATGATTACAAAGAGAGAGAAAAACCGAGATTGACAGATGGAGAGAGAGAGGGAGAGAGAGAGCGGGAGACAGAGGGAGAGAAATAAGGAAAGAGGGACAGAGAGAGAGAAACAGAGAAAAGAAAGAGAGGGAGAGATGAGGCACAGACCCAAACCAGGTGATTAGAAAACTACTGTGACAAAGATATGATCTTCCTCCGGTCCACTTTGAAGACCGACTGAGAAAGAAAATCTCCCTAAGTCATGCCCCAGGACACAGCCCAGCCCCCTCTTCTGGGGTGTGGGTGTGTGTTTTAGCATGCCCCCTAAATACCAATTAGACGGCAATAACGTAGCGGGAGGGGAAGGGAGATGAGGCAGGGGGGGGGGGGGGGGGTTTGACGTGAGGAGGGGAGGGAGGGTGGGAGAAAAGTGAGGAGGGGGGAGGGAGGTGAGGAGAGAGGGATGGAGAGGTGGGGTCTTTCTCTCTGGGCCCAGCAGGGGGTCGGCCTTCCCAGCTCTGTCATCCTCTCCTGCTTTGTGGCCCCAGCTCGCAGCCTGCTGATAACGATCTCTGCAGCATTTACATGCACACAAAGAGGAGGGGAAAGAACAGGTCACTGTGAACAACAGACTTCAAGAGAGGATGGCAGAAAAGGAAAGAAAGAATTTAGATGGAGAGAAACAGCAGCGTGGGTGTTTGGAGGGGGAGGTTTGGGGGGTGGGGGGTTAAGACTTGGGGGTGGGAGGGGTGGAGGGTGATTAGAGTTAAATGAGCTTTTCAGGGATGGTTGTTGAACTGAGAGCTGGAATGCAGCAGGGTTTATATGGTAAGCTGATTGACAAGTTCCCATCTATAACTGTTTACTTTGGCTCCTCTCACATGACATGAGAACACACACTCACACACAGACACACAGTCGTCTCTGAGTTGTGTACAGAAACTTTCCCTTTGGTTGACAGCTGATTGAAGATTAGAGGGGCAGTTTTGCATTCAGACAGCTTCTAATCCAGTCACAAGTACTGTTCTGTGCACGTCTGAATGCTTCTCCAGCACAACAAGGTTTAGGCTTACTAGCAATAACAGTGATGTGGTGTAAGGTATGGTTACTGGCTATAACAGCATTGTGGTGTGAGGCTGTGGTTACTGGGTCCATGCTTGTGGAATCCAACAAGCCAATCTGGCTGACTCACCTGACATGGTTAAACCAATCAAACGAGTCTTGAGGTCATCTAATCAAGCTTAAGTGGGTACTGTGGTGCCTCTGGTCTTCCTGTGGCATCAGCAGAGGATGACTGCTCCCTTAAAATACCTGCTGGGGTTCAGAGAGGATAGAAGGAGGGAGGTGTGGAGGGAGGGATGGACAGAGGTTAATGCTCCTAACAATATCCATGCTTTTTTGTGCGTGTGTTTATGTATGTAAGAGGGAGGGCTGCCTTGTAGCCAGACAGCCAGGTTACAGTTACAAAATAATAGCGAATATTACAAAATAGTAGCTAATATTTCTCTTCTTCAATCTTCCAACCAGGCAAAGATTGGAGTCCATACTGCCCTTTGTCTCCATCACCTAGCTATTTCTCACTCTCTCTGACTCACCTGGAAGGGCAACACTGCTGCCATGGCAACGCCAGAACCCCCGTTCACGATGGGAGCACTGGAGTTTAGGGTGACACCGCTAATGGGTTCAGAGTGGGTGTGAACATGTGTTTATGTGTGTGTTTGTGTACATTCAGTTATTATATTTATAATAGAAATCTAATTCTTGTAGCTTTCCTCTCCTCCTCCACTTCCGGCAAAGCAGAGGGCTCCCACGTCTCGCAGTCGTCAAACGGTGACCTTGATTATACACACACACACACTCTCACCTGTGTCTGAGTCACACACACACACACACACTAATCTCTCTTTGTTTCTGAATCACACAGACAAACAGCTTGTGGGTGGAAGATCTCAACAAGGTTTGTGTGCATGCGTAGTTGCCTACACAAAATTGTGTGTTTACAGAGTGTGTGTGTTAACAGTGTATGCGAGTGAATGAAACTCATAACAGACCTGAAGTCTAGTCTCCAGAGATGAGAAGCAGGAATCTCCACGACCCACACAGGTCTCTTCTCCCTCGTCTCTCTTTCCGGTGTCTTCTCCTCTGTGTCTGGTGTTACACTGTAGTATAGCTGGTCTTTCCTCAATAGTCTCTTTGCTAATCATACCTCATCATCTTAATAAGGCTTGGTATTTTAGGTTTGATCTGCAGATTAGGATTGACATATACCACGCCGTCTAGTCTTTCATTTGTCCTGTCCTGCTCTCGGAGCATCGAGATACCATCCGTGTTTTACTTTTTAAAAATTAAGATCCATATATGTTCATCATATGCACCTTCCTGCCACAAGAAAATTCGATGTTTGTTTACATGGCAATAAAAACAAATGTTGATTCGTATTCTGATATTACCAGTGACAGGAGCATCTTGGATGCAGTACAGCACATTTACGACTTAAGTGTTCATTTGACACAATCTTGATGAGTGTTTATTAGGTCCACTCTTATCATCACTCTCATTCCAGGTGTTAAGTTAACACTTTGAAATGTGTTTTATAAATATACTGTACGGGAATACACGCTCCGGGACCAGTGATGGCTTCACTTTGCTTTAGCCCTAGGGGGCATTCTAGAGGGGGGGGGGGGGGGGCGGCACCCAGTGTTTTCCCCCTGGCCACACACACGCACGCACATAAATACACACATACGCTTGCAGGCACACACACCCATGCACACTCACACCCCTTTTGAAATGCAGAGATATGCAAATGAACAAACCCGAGGGAATGTTGACATTTCAATAAGAAGAAACCTCTTTTCCTTTGTCCGGATTCTTCCCTGGATAAGAGCTCTGAAGATTTCCCATCAGTCCCTGGAAATGCTAACGCACCTGGAGATGTAAACACAGAGCAGATAAACCTAAACACATGCCTGAATGCTTCTATTCTTTTCCCTGTTTCCCTTCTCGCTTCTTTTACATCTGTTACAAACAAAAACAAAACATTTGCCAAAGCCCATTCAATGTGAGTGTGTGAGTGTGAGTGTGTGTGCGTTGGGACCCTACAGGCAGAGTCAAGTGTGACACGACTGGAAGGATGGGGGTCTGTCCAGACAGGACACCTGAGTGCCTGGTGCTGTGTGGAGAGTGTGGATCTCTGGACGTCAGTCCTCCTCTCCTCTTCCGCCATCCTCTCCGCCCCTCCTCTCCTTTCCCCCACAACTTCCAGAACCTGCCATTTCTATCATACCTCAATTACCTCCGCAAACACACAATAAATACTCCCCTCCAAACCCCCCCGTAATCGACAGTACTTTACTCCCT
Source organism: Hypomesus nipponensis (assembly GCF_054491055.1). NCBI lineage: Eukaryota > Metazoa > Chordata > Actinopteri > Osmeriformes > Osmeridae > Hypomesus > Hypomesus nipponensis. The sequence goes on along the minus strand of NC_140376.1, from coordinate 7,170,172 downwards.
TTCTGCCCCCATTAGCCATCTATTGTCACCCCTGTGTGAGTCTCCCCCTCCCTCTCCCCTCCTCTGCTTTCCTCCCCCCTCTCCCTTTCTGTGTTCCTCTCTCCTCCCCTCCTGTCTCCTCGTCCTGCTCTCAACACACACACACACACATACACACACACACACCTCTCATCGCTGTCAGCACACACACCTCTGATTCCTGCCATTCTGAACACACACACACACACAATTCAGCAGCCCCTGTGAACATACACACCTTTCACTAAGTGTTCACCTCTGCGCTCTGTGTGTGTGTCTGTATGGGGGGGCAGTCACATGTCACACCTCAGTTTCTCTGCATGCAGGGTCAAAGAACACACATCTCTGATACTTCCTGACCTCGCAAGCTTTCATATGCGAACAAGTAGAGAAACAGTGTTAAGTTGGGGACTGGGGCTGAGGCTGGGGCTGGATCTAGGGCTGACTTTGAGGCTGGAGCTGAGGCTGGGGTTGCTAGCAGCGACCTGTCTGCTAACGAATCCTAGGTATTAATTTCATATTTCAGCACACACCCGTCTGTCATCACGGCGCTTATCAATCATACATACCAGAGAGAGTAATCACATAGCCTGTCTGCTTGCATACCTCTGCAGACAAGAACACTGCTGAGAGATGGGGGGAGGGGGAGACAGGGGGAGACATGGAAACGGAGGGTGAGAGGTAGAGAGGAGGGGAGAGGCAGGGAGAGGGGGAGACAGGGGGAGACATGGAAACGGAGGGGGAGAGGTAGAGAGGAGGGGAGAGGCAGGGAGAGGGGGAGACAGGGGGAGACATGGAAACGGAGGGGGAGAGGTAGAGAGGAGGGGAGAGGCAGGGAGAGGGGGAGAGAGATCGAAGGAGGGAGGGAGAGGTAGAGAGGGGCGGAGAGAGGTAAGGAGAGGGGGAGAGAGATGGAGGGAGGGAGGGAGGGAGGGAGGGAGGGAGGGAGGGAGGGAGGGAGGGAGGGAGGGAGGGAGGGAGGGAGGGAGGGAGGGAGGGAGGGAGGGAGGGAGGGAGGGAGGGAGGGAGGGAGGGAGGGAGGGAGGGAGGGAAAAAATGATTAAATGAGGGAGAGAAAGCGAGATGGAGAAAGGAAAAGAGAGGGAGGGAGAGATAGAGGGACACATTACTAAGTGGGACAGGGAATAGAGTAAACAGCAGAAGATTAATCTATTAACCATAACGAATCATTAACACAGAGAAGGCACACACAGACAGACACGCTTGCTCACACACACCCTGTTAGCATGGTGATCATGGAGTGGGGCAGACCCCCTGTGAAGAGGGCTGGACACAGGTGTGTTGCTAGACATAAAGGTTCTACTGGGGGGGGGCTTAACTGTAAATAGCGGGACAAGTTATCCCTTACTTCTCAGCGTGAGAAATGTTAGAAATGCTTGAGAAATACAAGGTGTTGCGTGAGAGTGTGAAATGCGAGAGCCCTGTGTAATATCATACATAAGACTCCTGTTGTTATTGTGTTTGAGTCTAAATAAGCTGATCAGCTGGCCTGTTATTTAGAAACGTTCTTTAGTTTCGCCATGTTTTCTTTGCCTGCCTCAATTCTGACCTGCGTGCCGTCACCTGGACTTGTGTGTGCGCGCTGCAGATGCCCTGAGAGCTAGCACAGAAGAGCCAGACATGGAGTTCTGCCAGCACGCATCACTTTGTGTTTTCGGTTAAACTGCGTTGATTTTACCAGCGTTGATAAAGATACTGCGTTTCTTTTTCCAGTATTATCAATCAAAATGAATGCACTGACTCATAAATTAAATTGTTGAAAAAAATAAATAATAATAATTCTATTCTGTGGCACAGCAGAAATATACTGGGGCACGTGCCCCAGTAAAAAGGGTCGAGCAACGCCCTTGGCCGGACATGTGGCATCATGTCTGGGAATGGCAGACCTCTCCACTTTGCTCACACACACCCTGTTAGCATGGTGATCATGCAGACCCCCTGTGAAGAGGGCTGGACACAGGTGTGTTGCTAGACATAAAGGTCTACTGGGGGGGGGGGGCTTAATTGTATATAGCGGGACAAGTTCTCCCTTACTTCTCAGTGTGAGAAATGGTGGAAATGTGTGAGAAATACAAGGTGTTGCGTGAGTGTGTGTGGGTCTCATGGCGAATGTGTGAGACTTGAGAGCCCTGTGTAATATCATACATAAGACTCCTGTTGTTATTGTGTTTGAGTCTAAATAAGATAATCAGATGGCTTGTATTTAGAAACGTTCTTTAGTTTCGCCATGCTTTCTTAGCCTGCCTCAATTCTGACCGGCGTGCCGTCACCTGGACTTGTGTGTGCGCGCTGCAGATGCTCTTAGAGCTAGCACAGAAGAGCCAGACATGGAGTTCTGCCAGCACGCATCACTTTGTTAGGATACTGCGTTTCTTTTTCCAGTATTATCAATCAAAATGAATGCACTTACGAATAAAGTAAATTGTAAAAAATATATATATATATATATTCTGTGGCACAGAAGAAATATACTGGGGCACGTGCCCCAGTAAAAAGGGTCTAGTGACGCCCCTGGCCGGACATGTGGCAGCATGTTTGGGCATGGCAGACCTCTCCACCCCAGACCCTGGGGGGCAGTTAACAGGAGTTCTAGAGCCTCCCTCCCTCACATTTTGATCAATAACACTAGTCTACCAGCACAGCACCTGAACACCTGCCACAAGACCTGCTACGTTCCCGGTGAAGAATGGATGTTCTGTCCGTGCATCCGTAGCAGCCCACCCGCGGTAGAGCCTCCAGTGTTTGGAAGGCAAATCCACGTGAAGGAGGAAGAAAGCTGCGCGAGCCTGCTGCGGGCAGTAGCCAATCAGCTCCGAGCAGCGCTGAGGAGCTATAAAAGCCATGAGCATCTTCGTTATCGACATTCAAACAGTAGCGGAGAGAAAGGAGCAAACTGGAACGGAATTACTTTTAAACATCTGTATCCGAACATCTACAGACCTACTATATTTTCGAGGCATTTCATGGGAATATTTTTTATAGTCTACGCACTACAGTTTACGTCTGATTTTAAAGTCCTGTGTTGTATTTTGCTAATCCCAAAATCATTCTTCGGATGTTCTTTGTCACCCAAAAAATTATTAAAAAGTATTTGGCAAAAATGCGTCTGATCCAGAACATGTCGACCATCGCGGAGTGCGCAGGACATGAGTTAACGTCAACTCGCGTCATGAAAATAGCCGTGATTGGAGGCAGTGGAGTTGGGAAAACAGGTAATTTGATGCACATTTATAATGAAGTATTTACAATCTGCGATTTCAAATTACAGTTAGAACTATGCACTTCAGATCCTTGTTTTTCTGCTGTGCAATTTCATGCAATCCTTGATTGAAGTCGCCTAAGATAAAAAGCGTTTGCAAAATGAATAAAATGTCAAATGTTTTGGAGGTTCAATTAAACCAACATCTTCTCTTTTCTATTTCAGCTCTGGTTGTGAGATTCTTGACAAAGCGTTTCATCGGGGATTACGAGCGAAATGCTGGTGAGTGTGAAACTTTAACCTGAACGGATTTGATTCTAGACTTGCCATTTCAACTCGCAGATTCTTAACCACCGTCTTCTGTTGTTGTGTCAACAGGTAATCTCTACTCCAGAGATGTTCAGATGGACGGGCAGCAAGTGGCTATCCAGGTCCAAGATACTCCGGGTGTTGATGTGAGTTTTAAATACTTCTCCTCCTGCCAAAGCATATTCAGACACAGACATAGTCATTGGACTTTCACTGCTTCTGCGCCTGAGAAATACATTTGAAGAGACTCTGGTCTGAAAGTCTGGTTTTTATTGTTGCAACTAAGGATTTACAGTCGGGGTTTGCGTGTAAATGGGTCGCAGAGTCTCGGCATATAGTTACCGCGGGGATGTGAATGCGTTTTGGCCGGTGAACCGAGCGCGGCCTCTCCGTCTCTTGGCTGCGGTCCACATACTGTGCTCTCGCGCAGTCACTCAGTCTAGCCGCCTAATTTCCCATTTGGAGCGAGTCAAGTCTGAAGTCGGTAAATGATACCTCTGGCTCCTCCACCACCCCCACCCCCCAGAGCGGGAGCAGTAACTATAGTAACTGTAGTAACTCTTGATTGTCAGACTGCCAAGGAAACTACATTAGTCGCTACGCCAGACTAGACCAGACTAGTTGAGAGTGATGACAGGGCAAACTAGGTCTGTCTTGAGATAATAAGCTGTGATAGTAGAGTTTGTCAATCTATGGCAATCTTCTCTATTCCTGTGATGGGTGATAATAATGTTGATGATGATGATTATAATTCTTGGTTGTGTCTGAGTGGTGTCATAAGCAAGAGGGTTGTAACTGTGGTAACCCTGGTTTCCATCTCTGTCCCCCCCTCCCTCCCTTAGGTGACCAGCAACAGCCTCAGCCTCCCAGATCATGTGACATGCTCCATCCAATGGGCAGATGCCGTGGTCCTGGTCTACTCTGTGACAGACCGGCACAGCTTCGATCTGATTGGTCCGCTGCACCAGCAGGTGGCTCGCGTTGGCGGGCCCGGCGGGCCGCCCGTCATTGTGCTGGCCAATAAGATGGACCTGCTGCACCTGCGGCGCGTGGAGGCTCAACAGGGCCCCCTGCTGGCCGCGGGGCTGGGCTGTGTCTGCTACGAGGTGTCGGCCAGCGAGGACTACAGCCAGGTGCATAGCGCCTTCCACCTGCTGTTCAGCCAGCTGGTCAAGCGTCCTCCCCCCAGCCCCACGGGGCCTCCAGGCACCCCGGCGCCGGAGAAACGGCGCCACCCCCCCCTCTTCCCCAGACCCAAGTCCCCCAACATGCAGGACCTGAAGAGGCGCTTCAAGCAGGCGCTCTCCGCCAAAGTGCGCACCGCCACTTCGGTGTGAGGCCCCTGCCCCCCGGTGCCCCAGACGAGGGGGCATGGTGTCACTTTAGCGTCTCTGACGACTTGAAGAAGAGATGAAAGGAAGGAAGAGGAGAAGGGGCGGATGAGAAGTCTGTTCCCGTTATTTGAGGCCCCTGCCCGTTCTGGGCGGGGCCAGTGCTGAGCTCCTCAGAGGTGTGTGTGTGTGTGGGGAGGGGGGAGAGGGGTGAACTTTGACCTCCGACCTGCATTGAGCTGCGTTCGGGGAGGGGGCAGGTGTCAGTCTGAGAGCCGGGGGTCTGCCCCCCAAGCCCCCTCTCCATCGCGAGCCCCCACGAACACTGGAGCAGCCCAGAGAGGAGGGCGGCCCAGGCACACAAAACAAGCACCCATTCTGAGCCTTGGTACCCTAGCAACAGCAGCTCTGAAGGACACATTAGTGTTAGCTGCTGGGTGAGTTAGCGCTAGGTCGGACACAGAACTGGGTACTGTGTTGATGTGAGACACGCACGCACACTCCTAATCCTAATTTGCACATGCAGATACACACAGATACTGTTGGCGTCATGGTGATGTGCAGAGGTCAGACTGGCAGACAAACACCTGGGCAGAAGGCTGGAGTTGGACAGTAGATCGATGGAATACGGTGTCTGTACATGTAGAACCATCGCCATGGTAGCAAATGATGAGAAGAGGGGGATAACATAGTAGCATATTTGTTCACTGTTATGTATGTTTTGCTTGCAAAATAAAAACAATTTTTGTGGGATTTCACATTTGACTGCTGGACTGTTTTTAATCCCACAGAGGTAAAAACCAACACCATTCTCTAATACTCCACAATGTTAACATAACAGCAGTATTACATCTTATAAATTCCCTTTCTTCATTTAGCAAAAGCTTTGAGCCCAAGTGACATGCAAATAGTGCATTTAAAAAGTAGAGCAGAAAAGCAGGCATCAGCAGGGTGTTTTTCTGACAGTATTTTGTGGTCAGAGGCAAGGAACGGTCTGTATTTACCAGGCACAGTGCAAAGTAAAAGCAAGGTTATAAACTGAACTGCTGCCAGAACCTCCACACCCTGTTAAAGCAGTCAGCTTCAAAAGTCAAAGGATTTATGTGCAAGAAATGTCACAGTGGGCTTCATGGAGGCCGATAGATCAGCACCTGTAACCAGTGTTGGGTAACATTACTTTAGTTACTTTTAAAGTAACTAATTAAAGTTACTTGTCACATTCCTTGTAAAGTAACTAGTTACGTTACTTAGTTACTTGCTGTAGAGAGTAAGGCGTTACTCTCTACAGCAAGTAAGTTACTTTCGCAGAAAATCTAGTAGTTAGCTAGCTCTACAATTTCCCAGGCTATGTTTGAATCTAGGAGCAAAACGAACCTAAGCTATAGCTAGGTATATGGTAGCAAAATGGTGTTCACTTATGTACTGAAACAGACTATTTTACTTACTGTAATATTATCTTAAACCTAAACCACTGAACGATACAGCAACACATCACAAGCTTGAGTTCAATCCATTATTTAACGTGACATTACAGAGGCCTGTACATGCAAGTCTTAAATAACTATTTAGCTGGTCGGTTCCATGACACCGGGTAAATTGGGCTCATGAGACTGCTCACCAAAAGAACGAATGGGAACCCACCTGTTTACCAGATTAAGACGTTTTCGTAGGTACCTAGCGAAAAGTATCCTCAACTTTCCTAGACTTTTAGCCACATGCTGAGGGCTCGCGACTAAAAGACTAAATTGAGTAACGCGTTACTTGTTTGAACAAGGAACTAGTAACGGATTCATTCAATTAAATAAGTAACGAGTACTCGTTACCTAACAAAAGTGGTCTGACTACCGTAACGCGTTACATTGTTACACCCAACACTGCCTGTAACCAACCTGAACCCTCAGAGAAGACCAGGAAAAACACCCAAATCTCAAAGAAAAAAGGGAAGAAACCTGCTGATGAGGTATCTCTCCTCTTTGTCTCCTCTCCCCTACCTGTCTGTCTCTCTCCCCTACCTGTCTGTCTGTCTCCTCTCCCCTACCTGTCTGTCTGACTTTCTCCTCTCACCCACCCACCCACCCACCCACCCACCCACCCACCCACCCACCCACCCACCCACCCACCCACCCACCCACCCACCCACCTACCTACCTACCTACCTACCTACCTACCTACCTACCTACCTACCTACCTGTCTCCTCTTCCCTACCTGTCTGTCTGTCTCCTCTTCCCTACCTGTCTGTCTGTCTCCTCTTCCCTACCTGTCTGTCTGTCTCCTCTTCCCTACCTGTCTGTCTGTCTCCTCTTCCCTACCTGTCTGTCTGTCTCCTCTTCTCAATCTGTCTGTTTGTCTCCTCTCATCTTGCTCGGTAATGAGGCTGTTGGGTCCCTGCTGTCACGGCAACAAAAGACTCACATTGATTAACAACCACTCACACATCACACTCACATTATTCACGCACACTCACACAACACTCACACAAACACTCACAAATCAGTGCTTTGGTTGAAATGTTTATTCAACATCGCCAACACTCAGGCAGGAGACAAGATGTTCTCAGGAAACATCCAGAATGTTTGAACTCACTGGAGCTGAGAGCCGGAATTGAGCAGGAATGAGAAAAGGTCTGGTCACCCGTGTTTGTGTTTGGGAGTGTTTGTGAGTATCTTAGTGTGTAGGTCTGTTTGTGTCTGTATATTTATGTGTCTGTGTATTTGTATGTGTGCGTGCGTACATGTGTGATTGTGTGAGTGTCTCAGACTCCGATGTGAGGCACCAGTCTCTGGGTGGTGAAGAGCAGCTCTGTGATGTCAGAAGGTCTTAGCAGTCTGGTAGACAGAACCAGGACCTGAGGAGGGAGAGGGGGTGGGGGGCGGAGAGGAGAAGGAGGGGGAGAGGAGGGAGAGGGGTAGGGGGGAGGAGAGGAGAAGGAGGGGCAGAGGAAGGAGAGGGGGTGGGGGGAGGAGGAGGAGGAGAGGAGGGAGAGGGGGTGGGGGGAGGAGGAGGAGTGGGAGAGGAGGGAAAGGGGGTGGGGGGGGAAAGGGGAGAGAAGGGAGAGGGGGCGGGGGGGGGGGGGGGAGGGTGGACAGGAGGGTGGCAGGGTTGTGACACGGTCAGATGACACACTGCTGAACACCATTGTACTACCACCCACATGCACAGGAACCTTTAACCCACTGAATAAATCCATAATCATAACCATATTCAAAACACACATTCAGAACACACACATTCAAAGCACAGTGTGTAACTGCCAGTAAATTCTATTCATGTTGTCGAGAAAGTAGCACTCAGAGACAAAAGCGAGGCTGAACAATCAGACTCTCTCAAGAAACTGGGTCAATATTCAGTAGCAATAACAATCATGCAGCTAATAGATTGTATCTGGGTCACTGTTTGGTCATAGGGATAACAGCTCACATGACAGCAGTGTTTGTTTGTAGGTAAGAGGTTGAGTGCTCCAGCTAAAACCGCACACACAGAAGCTGTCACGCTCTTATGAGCACTAGGTCATCCCCCCTGCACCCCTCCTACACCCCTTCAACACTTCTCTTATGGCCCTCTCCTCTCTCTCCCCTCCTACACCTCCCCTACACCCTTCTCCTCTGTCTACCCTCCAAGCCCCGCCCCCCTCCCCCCCTCACCTGTGTGCCCGGCTTGTGGGCGGCGACTACTTCCCGGACAAGGCGGAGCTCTGAAGGTGTGACTCCGCCCACCAGGAAGAGAAGGAGCAAGGCGTGGTCACTGGGGTGTGGCCGACTCACCTGGGGGGAGGCAGGAGGGGGAAAACATAATTTTAGTACAAAATAAGTATTTTAGATGCAAACTGAACTCACTCTGGTTCTGATAACACTGGAACTGTCCCCTCCCATCAGGCTCAGCAGAGGGAGGGGGTGGGGACAGGGTCTCCATGGATACGGAAAAGGTCTCTGTGGTCACACCCTGCAACTTAGTATGTTACAAACATCCCTGTCTCTCTCTCTCTCTCTCTCTCTCTCTCTCTCTCTCTCTCTCTCTCTCTCTCTCTCTCTCTCTCTCTCTCTCTCTCTCTCTCTCTCTCTCTCTCTCTCTCTCTCTCTCTCTCTCTCTCTCTCTCTCTCTCTCTCTCTCTCTCTCTCTCTCTCTCTCTCTCTCTCTCTCTCTCTCTCTCTCTCTCTCTCTCTCTCTCTGTCTGTGTGTGTGTGTCTCACTATAACACACTTCTATGGCTCCCCTTCTCCTCTCCTCTCTCCATCTCATTGAGCTGGTGAACAGCATGATATGAGTACACACACACACACACACAGACGCCTCATGCTAAGACCGACACAGAAGCGCACAGAAGCATTTGAACATGAGGATGAGTCAGGCTGGAGACCCCGCTGTGTGTGATTGGTTGTGCTACCACCACCGGTGCGTGTTATAGGCCGGGGCAGGGTGGTGAATGCCAATGACAAAATGAGAATGGTGGGGGGGAGGCGGGACTACGGCCACGTGAAGCCGACAGGGGGGGGGGGGGGGGGGGGGGCGGGGCTTTGTGTGGCGGGCTGAACTCAACATGTGTCCTTCACATTGCTCCTCCAACCACACGGTGCTTGTGTGTGGCTGCGTGCACACATGTCGCAGTGTTTGAACACATGTGTGCTCGGGTGTTAGCGTGTAGGTGACTGTGTGTGTTGATGTGTGCGCACACATGTCAAGGCGCTCGAACCCATGAGTGTTAGCGTGTACATTTGTGCCTGTGTGCGTGTGTGTGTGAATACATGTGTGAGGCTGTGAGTGTGAATGTGCGCGAGGCTGTGTAGCTCAGACGTGTTTGAGACACGATGTGACAGATTGTTTACATATGTCCTGTGTGTGAGAGATTGTTGGTGCCATCTGTGTGGGGTATGATTGTGCATGTATGATGTAGTGCTGTGTGTGTGCGAGAGAAAGATGTATGTGTGTGTGTGTGTGTGTGTGTGTGTGGGTGGGAGAGAGAGAGACAGACGTGGTGTGTGTGTGTGAGATGTATGCGAAACCACAGTAGTAAGTGTGTGTGTGAGAGTGGGGTTGCCTCCAGTTGGTTACACTGAGGCTGCGTTCACAGCCCGCTCCTCCCAAACGGACTGATATCTGTCTTCAACAACACACATCACACAGAATCAGATTGTTTCTATCCGACTCGGGCCACTTTCATAAACGATCTCCAAATTGAATCCAGGTCGGATTTTTCGGGGTCTCAATTTGAACCGAGATGGGAATTCATGCGACTTCTGCTGATCTCGATGGATCGACATGGGCCACGATCCTGCGCTGGCAAGAGCCACTGGGTGAACGTAAACATGGACGACAGCTGTGACGGAGGCAGGTAGAGGAGGGACAGGGAGGAGTCAGACCTCAGGAGTCAACTCATCTGAACGGAGCACTAACCCCGCGTTCACACTGCAGCGACGCAAATCGCTCGCCATCGCAAGCCACACAAACGGTTAGTTTCTCCTCCACCTTGAAACGTAGAAAGCTAGACATGTTTACTATGGTTGCCATGTTACGAGAAACGAGAAAACCCTCCGATTGGCCATCGCGAGCAAAATCGCTCCTCATTTGCATTAAGTTGAGAAAATCTCAACTCTGTTGCGTCGCTACCCACAATGCACCACGCAAGCGATTCGCCTGGCTCCATAGAAAATGAATGGAAAACATGTTGTCGCTCGCATCGCGTCGCTGCAGTGTGAAGGCTTGCAGCGCGAACACAGCCGGGTACACCAGTTAATACTGAGAGAGAGAAAGATACAGAGAGAAGGAGGGTGTGAGGAGGAAAGGGAGAGAGAGAGAGAGAGAGAGAGAGAGAGAGAGAGAGAGAGAGAGAGAGAGAGAGGGGATATAGAGGGAGAGAGAGAGGTAGATAGAGGGAGATAGAGAGAGATGAGGAGAGGTAGGGTGGAGGACAGAGAGAGAGATGAGGAGAGAGACAGACAGAGAGAGAGAGAGATGAGGAGAGAGGGAGAGTGGAAGGACAGAGCGATATTGTTCTCTGAGCCGAAATGGGCCACGTTACATAAGCAGTCTAATTCTGGGTTTAATCAAGCCCAGATGTGTATGGGTCAGACTCAGTGTGTGAGTGTGTATGTGCATGTATAGGTGTGTGTGTGTGTCTGTGTGTATGTGTGCCTAGGTGTGTGCGTATGTCTTGTGTGTGTGTGTGTGTATGTATGTTAAGGTGTGTATGCATGTGTGTCTCACCTTCATGAACATGCTGAAGCCAGTCTTCAGCAGGTCAGTCAGACCCCCAGACATGTGCTCTACGTCGGGGCACTCTGGTCGGTCAGGGTGTAGGACCAGCTCCAGAACCTGCCTCAGCAGGGGGCGGTAGGACGCCTGGACACGCGCACACACACACACAAACACACACACACTTTGGTTAGGTGAGGTAGAGCGTGTATTGAAGTGTGTGTAGTGCATCTCTACAGCACAATTAAACAATGAGAGCTATAAACAGCTCGGTTAGAAGCACTACATACGCAAACACACACACACACCTCTCTTGACCTGGTCATACCGAGGACAGAAATAGGCCTGCAGTCCGCCAGCCTGCAGAGTGAGGTGGATTGAGGATGAAGAGGGAGCAACTGTAATGTTGAAGAGCCTAGGAGGCTGGAAGGTTTTAGAGGCTGAGAGGTGAGTGTGTGTGTTTGTGTGTGTGAGCGTTTGTGTGTGTGTGTGTTTGTGTGTGAGCGTTTGTGTGTGAGCGTTTGTGTGTGATGAATGATATAAGCTCATGCAGTCTTCCAGAGCTGTGTTCCTGGAAGTGTACCACTGTGATCGTTGATGATGGATTATCTCTCCATCGCTCTCTCTCTTTTTCTGTCACACAGCTCCCACCCCAATCACCTGCCCACCCGCCACACACACACACAAACACACACATACAGAATGACAGGGAGAGAGATAAAGAGAGAGAGGGAGACAGACAGGGAGAAAGAGAGAGGGAGAAATGGGGACACAAAAGGGTGGGAGAAAGAGAGAGAGAGAAAGAGAGAGAGAGAGAGGGAGAAAGAGAGAGGGAGAAAGAGAGAGGGAGAAAGAGAGAGGGAGAAAGAGAGAGAGAAAGAGAGAGGGAGAAAGAGAGAGGGAGAAAGAGAGAGGGAGAAAGAGAGAGAGAGAAAGAGAGAGGGAGAAAGAGAGAGGGAGAAAGAGAGAGAGAGAAAGAGAGAGGGAGAAAGAGAGAGGGAGAAAAAGAGAGGGTGAAAGAGAGAGAGAGAGAAAGAGAGGGAGAAAGAGAGAGGGAGAAAGAGTGAGGGAGAAAGAGTGAGAGAAAGAGAGAGAGGGAAAGAGAGAGAGGGAAAAAGACAGGAAGAAAGAGAGGGAGAAAGAGAGAGGGAGAAAGAGATAGGTAGATAGACAGGAATAAAGAGAGAGGGAGAAAGAGAGAGAGGGACAATAATTGTTTCGGGGTAGATGGAATTAGAAGTGTTGAGAGTTTATTCTTGTGTGACATGTACCCTAGCTCAGGATCATTGTGTTTTGACACTACTCAACTAAAGTTGACTGAGGTCAAGGCTGTCGGTGGTAAGTGTTGTGACAGTCTGGGAGAAAGAACATTGAAGTTTGGAGACTGTGTGGGTCCAAAAACATAAAAGAAATGTGTGCATGTAACTGTGTGTGTGTCACTGTGTGTGTGTGGCGGGGGGGGGGGGGGGCATATGTGTGTGTGTGACAGCGAGGCTGACCTGGTGCATGCCGTCGCTGGCCGTGTAGAGGGAGCGTAGCTGCTTCAGGTGGTCTCTGGTGAGGGCCAGACCTCTAAGGACGTCAAACACCCTCTCCACCACGCCATGGGCCACGTCCATGGTCAGCTCCCCAGGACCGGCACAACCTGAGAGGGGAGAGAGGTCAGAGAGACTCCCTGGATGCTCTGGAGGATCAGTCATGTGGCACAGCCTTTCACCATTCACATGACTTCTGATAGGTTCTTGGACAGGAATTATACTTATATCATATCCTATACGTTTACACTCAAACCCAGAACCAGGACCAGGACCAGAACCAGGCCCAGGACCAGGACCAGAACCAGGACCAGAATCAGGACCAGAACCAGGACCAGAACCAGGACCAGAATCAGGCCCAGGACCAGGACCAGGACCAGGACCAGGACCAGGACCAGAACCAGAACCAGAACCAGGACCAGAACCAGAACCAGAACCAGGACCAGGACCAGGACCAGGACCAGAACCAGGACCAGTGCCTGGCTGTGTGGGGCGGCTGTGGCTCAGGGGGTAGAGAGGGTCGTCTGGTAATCGCAAGGTGGGCGGTTCGATCCCTGACTCTTCTTAGGCCATGTACCGAAGTATCCTTGAGCAAGACTCTGAACCCCAAGCTGTTCCCGATGGACAGGCCGGAGCCTTGCACGGCAGCTCTGCCACCGTCAGTATGTGTGAGTGTGAGTATGAATGGATGAATGAGAGGCAAACATTGTGAAGCGCTTTGAATACCGCTAAGGTAGAGAACTCAATTTGGAAACGCAGTCCGTGCTTCTGCGTGTGTTTGTATGAATGAGATGATTGTTTTCATGAATGCTGTGAATGTAAGAGAGAAGGTGTGTACGCGTGTCACCATGGTTACTGGTGAAGGAGGTGAGCTTCTTCTGTGTGGCTCTCTAACGTCAGTGCTCTTTGCTGTGGTGAACAACATCAAAGAGCCCTCAGCTCTGCTCTCGCTGACTCTACTGTTACCAGACAAGCAGGCTGTGTGTAGATGTGAGAAAAAGAGAGAGGGAGAGACAGAGAGACAAAGCAGGGGGAGGGAGTGAAGGGGGGGAGAGAAAGGGGGAGGGAGTAACAGAGAGATGAGCGAGGGATAGATGGTGAGAAAGAGTAGGTCAAATGGAGGGGAAGAGAAGGAAAGAGAGGGAGCTATAGTAATGAGTTTCATTAAGTGGATAAGCAAACTCATATAGGCAGGAAGTGAGAGTTTCAGGAGCATTATTAACAAGCAGAGAGAGAGAGAGAGAGAGAGAGGGAGGGAGAGGGAGAGAGAGGGAGGGAGAGGGAGAGAGAGAGATGGAAGGAGAGAGGGAGGGAGAGAGAGAGAAGAGAAAGCGCGCACGAGAGAGAGACAGAGAGAGCTGGAGATAAATGGTGTTCTGCCAGGTTCCGGGAGCATGCGTAGGTTGTGACGCTTGCAACACAGAGCTGCAAGACACCATTTAGGAGTGTGTCACCACCAACAGCACTGTCTACCAGAACATACTAAAAGCACACACTTCCAGCACAGGCTACCAGAACACGCTAACAGCAAATGCTTCCAGCAATTGCTCCCAAAACACACTTGCAGCACACACTAGCAGCACACGCCACCAGAACAAACCAACAGCACATGTGAACAGCACACGCTCAGGGACACATTCAGGAAGATCATTTACAGACCACACCAATCAAGCTCAGGCCACTACAGACCAGCCTCGGACAGGCCAGGCCAAATTGGGCCAGACTTGGCCAAACCACTACAGACCAGACCCAATTAAAGTAAGTGGCTGTCTCCACAACATGTCCCCCCCCCCCCCCCCCCCCCCCCCCATTCCCCCATATCAGGAATGTGCGAGAAGTCCACAGGAGCTATAAATACCCAGCCTCTGGTCACATGACCACTGGGCTATTGTCATGTAGAGGATAATCTGAGTTTTTATCAACTATCTAATCCCTGGAGGAATGCATCAGAGCACAGGAAGCTCCCTCTACAGCCCCTCCCCCCCACCCCCTCTACTCCACACCTAGATAGAGCGGTGTGGGAGTAGGTAGGTAGGTGGATGGGTAGGGAGACACAGGTGGGTAGGTCAGTAGAAAGGTAAGTCGGTGGGTAGGTAGAGGGGTAGGTATGGTGACAGTTAGGTAGGTATCAATCAATCAATCAACCTTTATTTATAAAGCACATTTAACACAATAGGTATGGAGACAGGTAGGTAAGGGAATGGTATTGAGACAGGTAGGTAAGTATGAATAGAGAGGTAGGTTGGAAGGTAGGGTATGTACAATAACAGAAGGCCAGTTGTGCAGCAGGATGTTAGTGGTGTGAAGGTTCTGGCCCCCAGTATCAATAACAATCCTCTTCCAACAGGCTCAGCTCAAACATGAAGAGATTACACCACTCATCATTAGCTCAACCATGCCACGCCATCCTGACTGGACGCAGTCTGCTAAACACTGCAAGAGGTTCAAGCAATTTCCCCAAACACAAAGAGTCGTATGAGAAACTGGATCTGCTGAGCCTGTAATCTGTAATCCAAGAACACAAGACCTCCTAATCTGTCATCTTCCGGGAGAACTGCTCTCCTCCAGGTTTCCACACACACACACACACACACACTAGCAATCTTCAACACATGCACAACATACACATACCCACACGTGCACTGTTAGCCCATTCAGCGTACGCATGTAAGCATGCGAACACATGCTGGTGGCTGTCAGGTGGGAGATCAGAGCATTCCTCTCGTTCCTCCAACCCTGAACCACCTCCCTGCCTGTCACGGGACACGGCTGCCGCGGAGTAGTGACGTGTGCGTGTGTGTCCATGGCGACGGCCATGGAGGTGTGCATGCTTGCGGTCATGTATGTTTATGGTCATGTATGTTCATGGGGGGTTTTGGTCAGGTGCAGGGCTAGCGGTCGCCCCAGCTTTGTTCTACAGCATCGTTTGCATCACCATGGCGCCTGCACATGCTCCCTCCTGAAGTTGTTGACATGGCAACCGTCTGGGCTCACAGAGGCTGCTGAGTCTGACTTGAATGAGGACCTCTCACAAAGCTGTGTGAAGAGTGTGTGTGTGTGTGTGTGTGTGTGTGTGTGTGTGGGAGAGAGAATGTGAGTGTGTGTGTATGAGAGCGTGTGTAGAAGTCTATGTCATGCTGTATGAGTGTCTCTGTATATATGAGGGTGCGGCAGTACGTGTTTTGTCTTCGAGTGAGTAGGTGTGTGTGCACGTATGAGAGTGTGTATGTCTATTTGAGAGTGTGTATATATATATGACTGTGTATGTGTGTAAGTATTCTTTGTAAGGAGTTGAGCTGGAAGGTTATTCAGACGTGACTAGATTCTGAGGATTATTGTTGCCCAGGGACGGCCATGAGGTAGGATGGTGTTATACAAGGAGTGAAGACTGCAGTCAAAGACTCACTGCTCTTTTATGGAGTCTGGTCTGCACCAGGACTGAAAACCTCGCTATACTTGGCCAGATACCGCTTCATAGCCCTCTGATTGGCCAGACACCACTCTTCAGCCATTTGATTAGCCAGTTGCCTCTCTTCAGCCCTCTAACTGGGGTAGAAGTTCCACCAGGAGGGAGTGAGCTGCAGACTGAACGGAGCCCACCTCAGAGGTGGTTCTGAATGGACTCAGACTCGTCTCCCTCTGGCTGCTCCACACACAGAGAGACAGCTCCACCTGCTGGCTGGCCTGGAGAACAGCATGCTCTCAGAATACCAGTCCTGAGACTGTTTCTAAACACACAGACATTGCATTTAGTCATTTAGCAGACGCTCTTATCCAGAGTTACGTTTTATCCAGACGTTTATATATGATTGAAGGTGGAGGAAGGGGGGAGAGAAAAGGAATAGGAAAGGAGGGGAAAGAGATAGAGAGATCGGGATAGAGAGAAAGGGAGGGAAATAGACAGAGAGAGAGAGGGGTAGATTGAGGGAGATAGAGAGAGGGGGAGAGAGGAATAGAGGGAGGGATGGAAAGAGATAGAGAGATGGAGGAGTGGAGAGGTCACCAGGTCAGAGTAAACAGGGACTTCCTCCCTGTGGGGCAGTCTGCACCTGGACATCCCATCACCGTGCTGCCACGGCAACAAGCTCATCAGCAGGGTGGATGCTCTGTCTCTGTCTCTCTCTCATGCACGCACGCACGCTCGCTCACACAAGCTCCAGTGCTATCAAAGTGTCTCTGAGCTGAGATATACAGCATGCTGACTGCAGCTCTGGTTGTGAGGTAGAGGGATGTCTCCAGGACAACCATCTCTAAGACAACCTACTGTAGAAATCACGCAATGCATTGTGGGAAGGCAGCCATACATCACAGAGGGGGAAGGAGGGGGGAGCGGGAGACGTTGCTCTACTCCCGTGTTGTCTTCCTTCTCCACCCTTCCCTCCACCCTCTTCACCCCCCCTTCCTCTCTCCTCCCTCCCTTCCTCCCCGGAGTCTAAATCTCAGGCTGCCCTGACCAGCCACCCATACACACGTACTAATGGAGGACCCAGACACCCACACACACTGGGGGAGGGGCTGGGGGCCCAGAGGGAGGCTGGGGGCTTGGGGGGAGGGGGGGGTGGTTAGTCCCCTGCTCCGGACTGGGCCTCTGATGTGTTTGTTTTCCACAGAGAAACATCTGTGTTACTGTTGAGAGCAACACACTGAGCCTGGCCTCTCGCTCTCGCTCTCACACACACACACACACACAGCATGCATATGCCCGCACACACACACACACACAAGCAAGCATAAGCACACAGAGATACGCAGACGCACACACAGACAGAAGTGGACTGAACCCAGAGGACCCAGAGACGTCAGAACAGCGGAGCAGACCCAGACCCAGCCACGGCGGCGTTGTGGGGGTGCGGTCTCTTGGCCCATCGACGTCCAACCACATCTCAAACGCTGAGGGACAGGACCGGGGTGCAGGTGCCTCACAGTGCTGCTCTCGGCCCCCGGGGGGCCAAGCGGAGGGGTCAGGTGAGGTGGCGCTTTAGGTGGAGAGTGGTGAGACCGTGATGGGGGGGGGGGGGGCGTCAGACACACAGAAGGAACACGAGGAGAGGAGGAGGAGAGGAGGAGGAGAGGCAGAGGAGAAGGAGAGAAGCAGAGAACGAGGAGAGAAGGAGAGAAAAGAAGAGAGTAGGAGAGAAGCAGAGAAGGAGGAGAGAAGGAGAGAAAGAAGAGAGTAAGAGAAAAGGGTAGAGGGATAAGAGGAGAGAAGGTATCTGATCCAGTCTGTTTCAAGCTATTGTATATTATTCTGCATCTCTGGCCACTAGAGGGCACTGTGGCCCTACAGACAGATCATGCACACACACACACCCTGAGTCACATACTGTACACCTACACACATACACACACACCCTCTACACCCCCACACACACACATCCTGTCCTCCCCCAGTCAGTCCCTCTCCTCTCTGCAGGAGAGCTCTCTTCCTCCCTCCTCCTCTTTCTCTCCCTCTGCCTTATTCCATCCCTTCTCGTCCTCCATCGCTCTCTCTCTTCCTCCCTCCCTTTTACCCTCTCCCTCTCTCCAGCCCTGGTCTGCTTACTGTACATACAAATGTTACATTGTAAAAACGGATTAAAACAGCCCCCCCCCCTCCTCACACACTTGCACGCACATATATCCCCCCCATTGTGCCCCCCATCCTACCCCCCTTTACCTGCCCCCCCCCCCAAGGCCCCTCAGCAATGACCTCACAGACCGCTGACACAGACAAACCTTCTGATAAATATGCAAAGGCTCATGGGTAGTAGGTGGGGGTGTCTCTCATCTCAGGGACAAGGAGAGGAACCTGGAGATCCAAGATGGAGTATGTTGAGTCACAGTGAGAGCTGGAGGACACCTCCTGACTCATCTCAACGGGCTCTCTATGGGAGCAGTGTGTGTGTGTGTGTGTGTGTGTGTGTGTGCGTGGGCGCGTGTGTTTCGTATCGCTCCTGGATGAAAAACTGCTTCCTGTAGGAGTCTGGGTGTAGGGGGCCCTCGCAGTAGAGGGATCTGCTCTGCGTGTGTGTGAGTGAGAGACAGAGAGTTGCCCCAGCTGAGTGTCTGCTCTAAGTTTTATAGACTCTCTGTCACACACAAACACTCTTACTAGCACACACGCACACTCAACACACACTCCCTGTATCGCTCTGACAAGTTTTTACTACCACAATAGAGAACTCATCTTCCATTAAATCAGTTTAACCAAACACAGAGACGGACTTGCCATGAAAACACTGGAGTCTACCCAGAGAGGAGGGGTGGGGGAGAGGAGAGGAAGAAATAGGAAGAGGAGAAGAAATGGCTTGTTTATTTATAGCCTGCATGTATTAGTGAGGACACACACACACAGACAACCCCATGCCACAAACAGACAGACATGCAGTATGTATTACACACACACACACACACACACACACACACACACACACACATCCATCAGCCAGAGGAGGACAGAGAGACAGCAGTGAGGTCTGACTGATGAAAAGACATGATTAACCTCTGATCTTCACCAGGCTCTGTGTGTGTGTGTGTGTGTGTGTGTGAGAGAGAGAGACAGACAGTGTGTGTGTTGAATGATAACTGTGATAGGTGGCATTCTCAGGGGTTAGAGGGAGAGATAGAGAGAAAGGGATGGAGAGACAAAGAGAGCTGTCTGATCTCTGATAGCATGTGTGTCTGAGTGTGTGTGTGTGTGGGGGGGGGGGCAGTGGCCTCACCCCTCTGGTGGTCCCTCAATGCTCTGGTCTAAATTACGTGGTGGAAGGGGGAGGGGGGTGTTTGTTTGTGTCTGATCTCTGAAACCACACTGACCTGAGACAAGGCATGGGAATCTAGGATATGTGTGTGTGCGTGTGTGCGCAATTGAGATACATAGAGAGAAAGTAGGTTTGTCTGTCAGGACTGAGGGTTGTGTCAGTGTGTGTGTGTGTGTATTTGTATGAGCGTGTGTGTATTTGTATGAGCGTGCATTTGTGTTTATTGACTCAGTAAAACCATGCCTACATAAACAGTGTGTGTCGGTGTGTGTGAGAGCAAGCAGTTCTCTGTCAGATACCTGACACCATACACTCTCTCCAGTAGATCTGAGGCTAGAACACATGCCTGCACACAAACACACATTTTCGAATGAACTTGTGACAAATGTGGGACATGCCTTTTTGAAGGTGCTCGAGTCAGGCTGAAAACAGTTTTGTGTTTCAAATGGCCACGCATACACACACACACAGCCACGTAGACTGTTGCAGCTAGGCTAGATAAGGAAGAACAGGAATGTTAGTCAGAACAGAATGACCTGTTTTAGACACACACACACACACTCTGCCCGGGGGGAGGGGAGCCACATGTTGAGCATCACACACACACACACACACACAGGCCGACACACACGTTCAATGATTGATTAATCCAGAATGGTCCCCCTGGTTCCCCTAAAAGCCCCAACCTGCTCTGCCAAGTCGGAGAAGAGAACGTATGGGTCCTACTGTCACACACTCACACACACAGTGGGCACAGTCATGGAAACTAAACTGTCCATCAGACAGAGGAGAGAGGGAAAGAGAGAAAAAGAAGGGGGAAGGAACACAAGAGAGATAAAGATGGATGGAGGGAGGGAACAAAAGAGAGAGAGAGAGTGGCAGAGAGAGTGGGAAAAGAGGAGGGTTAAAGAGATATAAAAGAGAGAGTCTCCCCTCGGACAAACAGGAAGCTCTCTATCACAGGAAACTCATCTCTAAGATGTTCTCTAATCTATACCTTACTTCCTGTTGGGCTGGCCCCCACCCTGCTGGAGATATGCAGTTACACACACACACACACACACACACACACACGCTACAATAGTGTAAACACACACACACACATTCTACAATGATGCAATACTGTACACACACACTCTACAATATCGTACACACACACGCTCTACAATACTGCAAAGTAGGATGTGTGTGTGCGTTGTTCTAACCCACTTCTATAAGTTGTAAGTCTATTACCTTAGGCCTCAGCACACAGGAAAGGGCTCGAACACACACCATACCTCTCTCACACACACACACACACACACACACACACACACACACACACACACACTCCATTTCTCTCTTCCTCCTTCCACCTCCATATCCAAGGAGGATGGAGGTAGGGGAGGGGGGCTGGGGGTGGATCTGGAGGTTAGGATGAGGGGGGTTGGGGTGGATGAGAGGGTGAGGATGATGAGCGGGTAAGGATGATAAGCGGGCGAGGATGAGTGGGGTGAGGATGAGGGGAGTTTGAGCTCATAGACACAGCGCAGACGGAAAGCAGCTGCCAGCATCAAAGAGCTGAACTGACCTTGTGTGTGTGTGTGAGAGACACTATGTAAGCGAGAGTGTGTGTGTGAGACAGTGTGTGTAAGTTAGTGAGTGTGTAGGGGGAGAGTGAGTGTGTGTGTGTGTGTGTATGTGAGCGTGTGAGTGAGTGAGAAACTGACAAGTAAAAAGATGCAGACCTGTCGTTAAACAGAAGAGATAAGCCATGGAAAGAGACAGGGAGATTAAGAGACAGGGAGAGGGGGAAAAAGAGAAAGACAGGGCGAGACAGGAAGAGAGAGACAGGGAGAGAGAAAGGGAGAGAGATGTAAAAAGAGAGACAGTGAGAGAGTAACAGAGAGAGGGAGGGAGGAGGAGAGAAGAGGGGTGAAAGCATATCTTCTATGTCCACTACAACACTGACCAGACAGACAGACAGGATCTGATCCCAGTCTGTCAACACCCCCCCTCCCTCTCTCGCTTCCCCTCTCTCTCTCTCTCTCTCTCTCTCTCTCTCTCTCTCTCTCTCTCTCTCTCTCTCTCTCTCGCTCGCTTCCCTCTCTCTCTCTCTCTCTCTCTCTCTCTCTCTCTCTCTCTCTCTCTCCCTCTCTCTCTCGCTTCCCTCTCTCTCTCTCTCTCTCTCTCTCTCTCTCTCTCTCGCTTCCCTCTCTCTCTCTCGCTTCGCCTCTCTCTCTCTCTCTCTCTCTCTCTCTCGCTTCCCCTCTCTCTCTCATCTTCTATGTCCACTACAACACTGACCAGACAGACAGACAGGATCTGATCCCAGTCTGTCAACACCCCCCCTCCCTCTCTCGCTTCCCCTCTCTCTCTCTCTCTCTCTCTCTCTCTCTCTCTCTCTCTCTCTCTCTCTCTCTCTCTCGCTTCCTCTCTCTCTCTATCTCTCTCTCTCTCTCTCTCTCTCTCTCTCTCTCTCTCTCTCTCTCTCTCTCTCTCTCTCTCTCTCTCTCTCTTTCGCTTCCCCTCTCTCTCTCTCTCTCTCTCTCTCTCGCTCTCGCTTCCCCTCTCTCTCTCTCTCTCTCGCTTCCCCTCTCTCTCTCTCGCTTCCCTCTCTCTCTCTCTCTCTCTCTCTCTCGCTTCCCCTCTCTCTCTCTCTCTCTCTCTCTATCATCTACTTTTTCTCTCTGTCTTTCTAGCAGTGTTTCAATTAACGTATGTCTATGCGCATTTTAAACTGTCGCTTCCTTTTTACACTCGCTTGAGGTGGTTTTTGCCCTTGGAGAAAAAGAGTGAATGCGGTTAACGGGAGATGGAAACACCTATGCC
Source organism: Hypomesus nipponensis (assembly GCF_054491055.1). NCBI lineage: Eukaryota > Metazoa > Chordata > Actinopteri > Osmeriformes > Osmeridae > Hypomesus > Hypomesus nipponensis. The sequence continues at coordinate 7,148,021 of NC_140376.1, read as the reverse complement.
GAATACATTCAGCTCATATTTAACTCAAGTCGGATCAGCTGTTTGCATTGTCGGCGTCTAACCTTTCGATGTGATCTGATTTATACACTAAGTAATTAGACTTTAACTTTGATAAAAATGCTATTAACAAACTGGCATCGTAAAAGTATGAACACGTGGACCATTTCTGGATGTCCTGGCTACCACTAAGTCATTTAATATTCGTTTATCCGTTACTAAATGAAACTGGCGTAACCTACACTGTACACACGCTCCTGGCATGTCAAATGCTCGTATCTTTTAAGAATGAATTATTGCCTGTCGGTCCATTTTAATATAGTGTTAACTTGGGGCTTAGCGTGGCCGACTTGAGCCATGCGTAACGTAGCTTCTCCTGTCCACTTCTGATGACGCTTGGCGTGGCCTGCTTGAGCCATGCGTAACGTAGCTTCTCCTGTCCACTTCTGATGACGCTTGGCGTGGCCTGCTTGAGCCATGCGTAACGTAGCTTCTCCTGTCCACTTCTGATGACGCTTGGCGTGGCCTGCTTGAGCCATGCGTAACGTAGCTTCTCCTGTCCACTTCTGATGACGCTTGGCGTGGCCTGCTTTAGCCATGCGTAACGTAGCTTCTCCTGTCCACTTCTGATGACGCTTGGCGTGGCCTGCTTGAGCCATGCGTAACGTAGCTTCTCCTGTCCACTTCTGATGACGCTTGGCGTGGCCGACTTGAGCCATGCGTAACGTAGCTTCTCCTGTCCACTTCTGATGACGCTTGGCGTGGCCGACTTGAGCCATGCGTAACGTAGCTTCTCCTGTCCACTTCTGATGACGCTTGGCGTGGCCGACTTGAGCCATGCGTAACGTAGCTTCTCCTGTCCACTTCTGATGACGCTTGGCGTGGCCGACTTGAGCCATGCGTAACGTAGCTTCTCCTGTCCACTTCTGATGACGCTTGGCGTGGCCTGCTTGAGCCATGCGTAACGTAGCTTCTCCTGTCCACTTCTGATGACGCTTGGCGTGGCCTGCTTGAGCCATGCGTAACGTAGCTTCTCCTGTCCACTTCTGATGACGCTTGGCGTGGCCTGCTTGAGCCATGCGTAACGTAGCTTCTCCTGTCCACTTCTGATGACGCTTGGCGTGGCCTGCTTGAGCCATGCGTAACGTAGCTTCTCCTGTCCACTTCTGATGACGCTTGGCGTGGCCTGCTTGAGCCATGCGTAACGTAGCTTCTCCTGTCCACTTCTGATGACGCTTGGCGTGGCCTGCTTGAGCCATGCGTAACGTAGCTTCTCCTGTCCACTTCTGATGACGCTTGGCGTGGCCTGCTTGAGCCATGCGTAACGTAGCTTCTCCTGTCCACTTCTGATGACGCTTGGCGTGGCCTGCTTGAGCCATGCGTAACGTAGCTTCTCCTGTCCACTTCTGATGACGCTTGGCGTGGCCTGCTTGAGCCATGCGTAACGTAGCTTCTCCTGTCCACTTCTGATGACGCTTGGCGTGGCCTGCTTGAGCCATGCGTAACGTAGCTTCTCCTGTCCACTTCTGATGACGCTTGGCGTGGCCTGCTTGAGCCATGCGTAACGTAGCTTCTCCTGTCCACTTCTGATGACGCTTGGCGTGGCCTGCTTGAGCCATGCGTAACGTAGCTTCTCCTGTCCACTTCTGATGACGCTTGGCGTGGCCTGCTTGAGCCATGCGTAACGTAGCTTCTCCTGTCCACTTCTGATGACGCTTGGCGTGGCCTGCTTGAGCCATGCGTAACGTAGCTTCTCCTGTCCACTTCTGATGACGCTTGGCGTGGCCTGCTTTATTCGCTCCGAAGCAGTTGATGGAGAGGCGTCTAATTCACACTTTTGTTTCTCTTTCTTTGACACGTTTTGAAAAGTTTGCCTCAAATCCGCTTGATGGAAACGCGACTCTCTTTACCGTACTCGTCTTCCCTCTTTCTCTCTCTTTCTCTCCCTGTCATCTACTCTTTCTCGTCGTCCGTTCTTCACAACTCAGCTCAACACATTTTATGAGCAGGGCACCAAACAGAGAGAGAGAGGATTGACAAGAAGGACAAAAGAAGAAGCAGGACAGGTAGAGTAGGAGAAGAAGAAGAGGAGAGGAGGAGTAGGAGAGGAGGAGGAGAGGTGGAGGAGGAGGAGAAGAGGAGGAGAGGAGGAGGAGGAGGAGAAGAGGAGGAGGAGGGGGAGGAGGGGGAGAGGAGGAGAGGTGGAGGAGGAGGAGAAGAGGAGGAGGAGGGGGAGGAGGGGGAGAGGAGGAGAGGTGGAGGAGGAGGAGGAGAGGAGGAGTAGGAGAGGTGGAGGAGGAGGAGAAGAGGAGGAGAGGAGGAGGAGGGGGAGAGGAGGAGAGGTGGAGGAGGAGGAGGAGAGGTGGAGGAGGAGAGGAGAGAAGGGGGAGGGGGAGAGGAGGAGAGATGGAGGAGGAAAGGAGGAGAGGTGGAGGAGGAGGAGGAGGGGGAGAGGAGGAGGAGGAGGGCAGAACAAGGACAAAGAGGGAAAAAGGGGAAAGAAAGAGAAAATAAAAATGTAGTTTCTCTGGCCATGTATGTGTGTGTGTGTGAGAGTGTCTAGGGGGCGTTCCCCTGGCTCAGGTCTTGATTAACACCAGGCCTCCTGACAGGAAATGACCCGGGCAGCTCAGAGCGGCGGGAGAGCTTCCATCTGGAGGAACACCCTGGCCCAGAGGAGCAGAACCCTTTCTCTCTCTCTAGAACCCTCTCTATCTCACTAGAACCCTCTCTCACACACTAGAACAGTGTCTCACTAGTTGACCCTTCTGTCACAACTAGAACCCTAAAAACACAAAACAAATAGAACCAGTACCTTCAGAACCATCAACCTGCCTTGGAGGGTTCAGTAAAACCAAGAGAAACCAAAGATGAACCTTCAGAACCATTACCCTCAGTGAGGGTAGGAGAGAGGGAGAGGAGGAGTGAGAGGGGACAATTGGGGGAGATTGGTCTATACCATGTGACAGGTCATCTCTCTCTGCTGTCTGGAATCATGAACATAAACAAACACTTCCACAGCCTCAGATAAAACACAGCTATACTGTAAAACACACACACACACACAGGCAGAGAGGGGGAGGAGGTGAGGGGGGAGGAGGTGACGGGGGGAGTGGGTGAATCGGGGAGGCTGGGAGGGGAGAGGGGAGGCTCAGAAGGGACACAGGGTGACATCAGTCTGTGCGTGTGCAGGGGCCAGGGGCCAGGGGCCACAGTCCCTGCATGGTCCCTCTGGAGCCACTAAGTGTGTGTGTGTGACAGAGAGAGAGCGTGTGTGTGTGTAATGGGAGTAACTTGTGGTTCTCCCAGTAGAGTCCTAAGTGCTGCCGTCTTTTATGATGTGCATTTCCTGCTATAAATAAAATGAGATGAGAGCCAGAACTGGAGCAAAAATCTGGTCTACTCTACTCTACTCTACTCTACTCTACTCCACTCTACTCTACTCTACTCTACTCTACAACACTATACAGTTTGTGAGTGTGTGGGAATTTATGAGTGTGTGTGTGAGTGTGTATTTATAAGTCTGTGTGCCTGTGTGTGTGTGTGTGTGTGTGTGTATGTTTGTATCCTTGCCTCCAGTTCAGGCAGCAGGAAACACAACATTAATTTCCTCTAATTAAGTCATCTGATCAGCTGGACATGCCATTGGCTACAGGGTTCAAGGGTTGTCGGACGTGTGCGTTTGTGTATGTGAAAGAGTGTGTGTGTGTGTGTGTGCGAAGGGAGGAAGGCAAATGTGAGGAAAGACTCCTAATTAAAAATAAGTTAAGCTAATTTTCAGAAGTATGTGGAACCAGGGAGATGTTATGAATCCACCCCCTTCCTCAAAGGCAGATCCTGGGGGGGTTGGAGGAGTGGGGGGTGGAAGGTTTGGGGGTATGGAGTCGGGGTAAAAATGGTAGGGCATTGAGGCGTAGGGATGGGGTTTGAGGGTGGGGGGGGGGGTAGTGGATGGAGAGGTTGGATGGACAAGGGAAGGGGGGTAGGAGTTAGTGCCTGGGGGGGGGGGGTGTTAAGGGGAGTTAGGGAGGGTCAATTCTTGTACCAACCCAAACCCGGCATTGAGGAGGTCTGACTCTGGTCTCAGCCGCCCTCCTACCCTCACCCCCCCCTCCTCCCCTCACTGCCCCTCCTCCCCTCACCCCCCCCTCCTCCCCTTACCGCCCCTCCTTCCCTCACCCCCCCACCCCCCACGGAGACGATGGAAAACTAACACACTGTGTGTGTGGGTGTGTGTGTGTGTGTGTGTGAGAGAGAAAAAGTAGTGTGTGTGTGTTATAGCTCTGATTTCTTTCTGAAGCCAAAAGGAACAGAGAACAGGGATTTGTAAAAAACAGTCGTCATGGTGACCAGGTTTCAGTCTGGGTCTGGTTTTAGTTGGAGGCCTCTAATTGGTCCGACTGTCACCATGGACACAGTACTGTCGACCCTGCCTGGCTTCATGTTACACTCCATACATACACACACACACACACACACACACACGTACACACACTCTCTCTCTCACACACACACACACACACACTCTTTGTCAGACACACCTGGACTGCATTGACAGGGTAATTTCTAGTGAAGTGTTTATAACAGTCAGGTTTCTAACATGAGCCAAGATCACCTCCCTCCCCTTTCTACTCCAACTCTCTCTCTGCTCTCTCCTTCCTTCTCCCTCTCCCCTCCTTCTACCTCTCCCTCCCTCTCCCTCTCCCTCTCCCTCTCCCTCTCCCCCTCCCTCCCTCCCTCCCTCCCTCCCTCCCTCCCTCCCTCCCTCCCTCCCTCCCTCCCTCCCTCCCTCCCTCCCTCCCTCCCTCCCTCCCTCCCTCCCTCCCTCCCTCCCCCTCTCCCTCTCCCTCTCCCTCCCTCCCTCCCTCCCTCCCTCCCTCCCTCCCTCCCTCCCTCCCTCCCTCCCTCCCTCCCTCCCTCCCTCCCCTCCCTCCCTCCCTCCCTCCCTCCCTCTCTCTCTCTCTCTCTCTCTCTCTCTCTCTCTCTCTCTCTCTCTCTCTCTCTCTCTCTCTCTCCCATCTTTTACTGCTTTCCCTCCTCTCTCCCCCTCTGCCAACTAGAACAGGAAGAGGGGAGAGGACTCTTTTAGAAGCAGCGTCGCAGAAAGAGAAAGATGGAAAGATGGGAGAGAGAAAGAGAGGGCAAAATGATCGAGAGGAGGCAGAGAACGAGGGAGAGAGGGGATGGAGGGAATGAGAGGGAGGAGAGGAGCGCAAGGGAGGGAGGAAAAAAGAAAGAGAGGGAGAGGTTAGAAAGACAGGGAGAAAAAGAGAGAGAGAGGTAGTATGTGACATGTGGCTACACCCTACCATCATAAACAGTATTATTTCAGGGTGTGTTCGAAGGTAAAGATTCAGCCAAACTAAAAGCAGCTCTAATTATGGAGGATGGCGTACGTGTGTATTTTGTGTGTGTGTGCACGTGTGGTCACGCATGCGTGAATGTGTGTGTGGAGTGTGTGTGTGGTCGTGTGCGCGTGTGTGTGAAGTCTCAAGGTTTGGGCAGGTCTGAATGTGGTCTGGAGGTACGAAGCTAGCTCATCATCCCAGGGCTGGCCTTGGGCAATGCTGACACACACACACTCGCGCGCGTGCACGCGCGCACACACACACACACACATCAGGAGAGAGGAGCGAGAGCTCAGGAGTAGAGACCAGAAGACAGAGAGAGAGACCAGGAGGAGAGACCACAAGACAGAGAGAGAGACCAGGAGGAGAGACCACAAGACAGAGAGAGAGACCAGGAGGAGAGACCACAAGACAGAGAGAGAGACCAGGAGCAGAGACTGCATGAGTAGCAGTTCCCACAGTTTAATGTTTAGTCTGTTAGCATGTGACCTGGCAGGGTGAGAGTCTGTGTGAGTGAGGGAGACGGGGTGCGTGTGCGTGTGCGCGCGCGTGTGTGTTGTGTGGAGAACAAGAGAGAGATGGGGAGTGAGCTCTCTGACACAATCCTCCTGCCTTCAACAGGACAGATAAACATGCAGCTCAGGCACTCACTCTCTCTCTCTCTCTCTCTCTCTCTCTCTCTCTCTCTCTCTCTCTCTCTTTCTGCCCTCTCCCTCTCCCTCTCTCTCTCTTCACTCATTTGACTCACCTGTGAGTTTCTGGATCAGGGGGCTAAGCTCCGCCTCTTTGGTGAGAACCAGGGTGAGAGCTCCAATCAGCTCCCCCTCCACCTCCTCCACCTCCTCCTCCTCGCTGTGTGAGGGCTGTGCCTCCCCAGCCAGGGAGTACAGGTAGACCAGCAGCACCAGCAGCTCCTCCGGTCCGCACTGCTTGGCCACGCCCTCGGCCCCAGCCCCACCCTCGGCGCGAGGTTTCACCAGGGGAAGAAGCTGCCTAAGGACGTCTGGGAAGGATGTGTCTCCGAGAGTCTGGAACACACACACACACACACACACAGAAAGGTAAGTGTTGGAATCAGAATCCAGTTTATGGCCAAGTAAGCTTACACATTTGCATATCATATCGTCTGCAATTCTCAATCAAAAATAATAAACCATTTCAAGTTGTGAGTTATGGTTTGTGGGAAAAAACTGTTGAAATATTAGCAATGGTTTTTGTTGCATTTTGATTGACAGTGCCAAGCGAACCATTACTATGTACGCAATGCTGACTCAATAATGAGGCCGGTGACAAGGTGACAACATCCCATAACTGGAACATTTCATACTGCTCTATTCACGACATACTGGCTTTATGAGGGACACAAGTGTGAGAAGCACTGACCTCACACACACACACACACACACACACAGCAGTGTAAAGGGGAAGTGACCTCATACAGGCACACACAATAATACCAACACACTCTCTCTCAAGCGCATGCACACACACACACACACACACACACACACACACAGCAGTGTGAGGGAGCAGTGACCTGTTTCAGTGTGTTCAGGCTGGCTCTGTCTGGATCTCTAAACGAGGCCCATCAGAACCAGAATGAGCTCACATCTATAAAACAAGGCTGGGTCTGGATTGGAGAGAGAGACACAGAGAGGGAGAGAAAGAGAGAGACGGGAAAATAGACAGACACAGATACAGACTAGATAGGAGTTTAATGGGGGACCAGTGAATAAAACCTGACCCTCGCTCCTTTCCTCCTCTCCTCCTTCCCCCTCCTCCTCCACTCCTCCTTCCTCATCAGGCTCATCTGCATATCTCTACTGGTATCTCTATTTGAAGTTAATGATATCTCTACTGGTATCTCTATTTGAAGTTAATGATATCTCTACTGGTATCTCTATTTGAAGTTAATGATATCTTTAGTGGTATCTCTGTATGAATGATATCTCTTCTGGTTTCTCTTTATTGATCATATCTCTACTGGTATCTCTACTGGTTCCTCTGGATGAATGCTATACCGGTATCTCCAGCCAGGCCCAGGGTCCCAGGGGGGGTGTTTGAACACAAACCAAATAACACAACACATTTTTCTTCCTCAACATTGTGAAATCAAATACCTCTCCAAGCTCCACTACCACTGCCAAACAAGGTTCCTCTGCTCTGTCGTAAAACAGGGAGGGGGACATGGAGACAAGGGAGCGATGGAGGAGAGGGAGGGAGAAGGGGAGATGGAGGGAGAGAGAAGGGGTGAGGGTGAAAAAGGAGGGAGAGAGAGAAGACCCTCTCCCTCCCATGTCTGTCACCCTCACCCTCTCTCGTCCTCTTTTGAATCCGTTGCTCCTCGTTGCTCTCCTTCTTTCTCATCCTCCCTTCCTCTTCCCCCTCTCCCTATTCTTTTACTGAACATTCAGTTCCCATTTCACACATCCCTCCCTCCTTCTCTGTCCTTTGTGATTTGATTGTCCCTCCCTCCCATCCCCCTGCTGTGTGAGAGAGGGATGGAGGGATCGAGGGGAGAGGGAGAGATGGGTGGAGGCATGGACAGGATAGAGGGCTGGAAGAATAGAGGGATAGAAAGAAAGAGGGATGGATGGAGGGAGGGAGGGATGAAGAGAGGGATGGATGAAGGGATGGGGAGAGGGATGGATGAAGGGATAGAGAGAGGGATGGAGGGAGAGATAGGGAGAGGGATGTATAGAAAGAGGGATGGAGGGAGTGAGGGGGCTCCATGTAACTCAGTCCTTTCAAGAGTTTCATAAAGCTGCTGTCAGCTGGTTGCCGTGGCGCCAAGACAGGAAATGGAGGTAGTTTGACGGAGCGTTAAGATTGACTGCAGCTCATTCTACCCCAGCGCTGAGGCTGTGTGTGTGTGTGTGTGTGTGTGGGAGGGGTAGACATAGGGACCAGGTCAGGGTCCGGTTCTCCCAACCCACTAGTCCTCCAGTCCCCCAACCCTCCAGTCCTCCAGTCCCCCAACCCTCTAGTCCTCCAGTCCCCCAACCCTCCAGTCCTCCAGTCCCCCAACCCTCTAGTCCTCCAGTCCCCCAACCCTCCAGTCCTCCAGTCCCCCAACCCCCTAGTCCTCCAGTCCCCCAACCCTCCAGTCCTCCAGTCCCCCAACCCACTAGTCCTCCAGTCCCCCAACCCTCCAGTCCTCCAGTCCCCCAACCCTCTAGTCCTCCAGTCCCCCAACCCTCCAGTCCTCCAGTCCCCCAACCCACTAGTCCTCCAGTCCCCCAACCCTCCAGTCCTCCAGTCCCCCAACCCTCCAGTCCTCCAGTCCCCCAACCCTCTAGTCCTCCAGTCCCCCAACCCTCTAGTCCTCCAGTCCCCCAACCCTCTAGTCCTCCAGTCCCCCAACCCTCTAGTCCTCCAGTCCCCCAACCCTCTAGTCCTCCAGTCCCCCAACCCTCTAGTCCTCCAGTCCTCCAGTCCCCCAACCCTCTAGTCCTCCAGTCCCCCAACCCTCTAGTCCTCCAGTCCCCCAACCCTCTAGTCCTCCAGTCCTCCAGTCCCCCAACCCTCTAGTCCTCCAGTCCCCCAACCCTCTAGTCCTCCAGTCCCCCAACCCTCTAGTCCTCCAGTCCCCCAACCCTCTAGTCCTCCAGTCCTCCAGTCCCCCAACCCTCCAGTCCTCCAGTCCCCCAACCCTCCAGTCCTCCAGTTCCTCAACCCTCTAGTCCTCCAGTCCTCCAGTCCCCCAACCCTCCAGTCCTCCAGTTCCTCAACCCTCTAGTCCTCCAGTCCCCCAACCCTCCAGTCCTCCAGTTCCTCAACCCTCTAGTCCTCCAGTCCCCCAACCCTCTAGTCCTCCAGTCCCCCAACCCTCTAGTCCTCCAGTCCCCCAACCCTCTAGTCCTCCAGTCCTCCAGTCCCCCAACCCTCTAGTCCTCCAGTCCCCCAACCCTCCAGTCCTCCAGTTTCTCAACCCTCTAGTCCTCCAGACCTCCAGTCCCCCAACCCTCCAGTCCTCCAGTTTCTCAACCCTCTAGTCCTCCAGACCTCCAGTTCTCCAACGTTCTAGTCCTCCAGACTTCTAGGCCTCCAGTTCCCCAGCCCTTGAGTCGAACAGGAATCTTATTATTAGAACTCCCTCCAGCTCACTTCATTACTGGTTAACTAGAGCTAGACTCACTCATAACATCACTTCTGTATTAGAGGAGGTTGTTACTCAAATGACTCTAAATGAGTCTGGGGCAGTGTGTTATCACTGCACTCCGCTTCCAGTGTCACATGATGAAAATAGAACACTGGTCCTAAGCGACTGCTGTGATTGGTCCAGATGCAAGGGGAAGCACGTCTCGCTTATCAAAGTGACCTTCTGCCTTTGAACCAATCAGATTCTCTGTCCGTGTAGGAGCCCACCCTCTTTCTGTGATTGGCACCTACAACCATCTCGGGCTCGCAAAACCTCAATCTCACCCAATCAGTGAGCCGGGCCAAATCCAGCCCCCTCTGCGCGGGCTAAACAGGAAACCAGCACCAGATGGGGGGAGGGAGGGGGGAGGGGCCTGTTTAACCAGAACCAGACCCAACACTGCACAATAGACCCTGTCTGGGGCCTGGGGCCAGGAGGAGGAGAGGGGGGAGGGAGAAAGAGTGAGGGAGTAGAGGAGGGAGGAGAGGAGGTATGGAGAAGTAAGGGACTTTGGCCAAGAGACACATTTATAGGAATGACCGACAGCTTCCCATTACCATGGTAACAAGGTGTCCCTTGTTGGACAATGTTGGAAATTTCATAAACACACACACTGTACTCCGTTACGACACAAATGAACCCTAGCATAGGTTCACCGGAATCTCTGTTTATCAAAAGACGGAAATTTTTGTTAAGTTTGTCGTCAGAGGCACCACAGTTCTCTCTCTCTCTCTCTCTCTCTCTCTCTCTCTCTCTCTCTCTCACACACACAGTCACACACACACATTACTACAATTACGGTTTCTATTGTTCATGATGACAGCACAAAGAAAATAGCAGAAAAGTGAGTCACAGCTGAGAAACTATGTCTCGGTGTGTGCCTGTGTGTGAGTGAGTGATGGTGTGTGTGTGCCTGCGTGTTAGTGTGTGAGTGTGTGTCGGTGTGTGAGTGAGTGTGTTAGTGTGTGTGTGTGAGCGTGTGTATATAGAAACAGGTCATAGTTGTCCTCTCCGCACACTCATGTTTATAGTGATGACCTGCTTCAAAAGCAAAAACAGAGGATCTGCCTCAGCACTATACTAGCTCCACTTGTCCTCCTCTCTCTCTCTCTCTCTCTCTCTCTCTCTCTCTCTCTTCCTCTTTCTCTCTCTCTCTACATCTCTTTCTCTCTCTCTCCCTCTCTCCCTGTGTATCCCTCTCTCTCTCTCTTTCTCTGTTTATCTCTCTTTCCCCATCTCTCTCTTTCTCTCTCTCTCCCTCTCTCCCTGTGTATCCCTCTCTCTCACTCTGCATCTCCCTGTGTATCTCTCTCTCTCTCTCTCTCTCTCTCTCTCTCTCTCTCTCTCTCTCTCTCTCTCTCTCTCTCTCTCTCTCTCTCTGTTTATCTCTCTTTCCCCATCTCCCTGTGTATCTCTCTCTCTCTCTCTCTCTCTCTCTGTTTCCCCATCTCCCTGTTTATCCCTTTATCTCTCCATCTTCCTGTAGTTCTTTCTTTCCTCCGTATCCATCTCTGTCCCTCCATCACTACTCCTCCCCCCCCCCCCCTCTTTTACTGCATCGTTCTGCTTTTAGACAGTTCAGAGCCCTGGTCAACTCCACTATCATGTTTAACTGCTCCCTCACCTCCCAGGAGAGATCAAAGCCAGGCGTCCTCTGACAGCCTGCTCTCTGACGGGGGTCAGAGAGATGAACGGATGTGCTGGAGGAGAGATGGAAGCTCATAAGAGTGAAGTCTGGCCCGTCTACACGATGCCCTGCTCTGTTGATAGAAACACATAGGAGACATAGATCAGCCCCAAATCTGCCGCTTTGAGCGAGGAAGTGAGGGCTGTGTGGGTTTCTCCCAGACGGTTAGGGGCTGAGGCTGGGGTTAGGGGCTGAGGCTGGGGTTAGGGGCTGAGGCTGGGGTTAGGGGCTGAGGCTGGGGTTATCTCACTCCATTTTTACTCCCCCCCCTCTCTCTTCCTCCATCTATCTCTGTCTATCTCCCTCTCTATAACCCCCCCCCCCCCCCCCCCCCCCCCCCCCCCCCGACGATCTGTCTATGACTTTCTCCGGTCCAGTTCTGGTCTGTGTTCTTCTCTCTTGTCCAGTCCTGGTCTGTGTTCTTCTCTCTTGTCCAGTCCTGGTCTGTGTTCTTCTCTCTTGTCCAGTCCTGGTCTGTGTTCTTCTCTCTTGTCCAGTCCTGGTTTGGTCTGAGTTGTGGGAGGGTTGTCATTTAGAGGAGACTGTGTACACAAGAGACCAACAGGCAACACAAACACGCAACACACAGTCCCCACAGTCCAAACACACGACACACACTCTAAACACACGCCAAACACGCGACCCCCCCCCCCCAGCACCACAAGGCGGTCAGTCTGTGGCTACAACATGTTCCCCCCCCACACACACACACACACACACACTCGTATTCTACAGTCCAGAAGCAACTAGACATCAAGCTCCTTTGTTGGTGAGGTACCTAACTCCAGCTCAGTGTCTTTCTCTGCCAGACTGCTGCTTGTGTTGCCACTTCGAACACCAAAAACTCTCAGTCGAGCAGGAATCCAGACCAGGTCCAAGAACAGCGGAATCAGGAGACGAGGGGGGCTGTGTCTTGGGGGGGGGGGAGGGGAGGGGAGGGGAACTGTTTGTGTGTGTGTGTGGGGGGGAGGGGGGAGAGGAGGGGGGGCGGCTGTAACAGATTATGGCGTAACCCTCCATATGAGAGTTACTACTCAGCCACAAACCCCTGGGCCTTTTAAACCTCCTGCACAGTTCTCACACTGGGGGAGAGGAAAAACACACAAACACACACACACACTAAGACACAAACACTCTCTCAATCTCACTCACACACACACACACACACACACTCTCTCATGCATACACACTCGGCACTCTCAAGGACCGTACATTACAGCCAGCACTAATCCGCTGCAAGGAGAACTCCCTGACCAGACCACATAGAAACTCCTCTTTCATATGGCTCATCTAGAAGATTCATCTATCATGAATATGGATCATTTGCATGATTCACAAGGATGATTCACGAGTATGATTCGCCCTCTACGGGAGTTGAGATCAGGCAGCTCTGAGAGAAGCAGGGCACTGAAGGGTTAACCCAGCATCTTAGTTCTGCTCCCCTGTCTTATACGGGGGGGGGGGGGGGGCAGGAGGAAGGAGGAGGGAGCGACAGGAGGAGGAGGGAGAGAGAGAGGAGGAGGGAGAGAGAGAAGAGGAGGGAGAGAGAGACCGAGGAGGGAGAGAGAGAAGGAGAAGGGAGAGCGAAGAGGAGGATGGACAGAGAGAAGGAGGAGAGAGAGGACCCGTGGGTGAATACGTTTAACTTTGAGCAGAAGAAAGAAAACCGGGGAGATATCTTTCAAAATAAAAGCGCATTCAAAAACAGAACCAGTTGACAGTGCGGGTGCAGCTTTCCGGTCGGCCAACTGGGGGCAGTGTTGGGCCATGCTGAGCATGAGCCCTCTGGTCCTGACGGCTGTCAGCTAGACCCTCCTTCCTCCCCTCCCATCCTCCCCCTCACAGGCT